>NC_053159.1:20887500-21208750 GCF_016835505.1 Polypterus senegalus
CCTGGCCCTTTTTGTTTTCTTTCTTTGGTTGCTTTTCGTGTGGAGAGCCCTTATGTTCATTCAGTTCATTTTGTAATTCCTATATTAGTAGGGGGCCAACTGCCCTCTTTGCCTCAACACACATTTACACAAAGCTGCTGCTACCTGCAGGTCTTATGGGTTGGACCTTTAGCTTTTTACACTGCACTCTTGCTGTTGCATTTATCAAAAACTGCTTTTGCAAGTGCTGGTTAATTCATACTGTAAGAGAATCACAAGGTGTGTGTGATTGACCCTTAACCACTGATAAATAATGCAGAATGTTACACAGATATTATTGCATGCAAACAAGTCTGTCCTGTTTAAGTATGAGAGATGTCGCAGCGCTAATAATGCATGCATTGGATGACTTGATGCTGCCATCAGAATCCATTAACAACTTTCGCTGTGCTTGAATAGGTTTCATTGTTCTGCATTAAAGCTCTTGCTGTAGTTATGCTCATAAATAGCATTCTTACTGTGCTACACCAACATTTTCAGTGTGATTTACAAACATCTCTCCTCATGTCTCAGTATCTATCTGTCTGTTTACCTTTTCAAAAAAAACAATTTCTAACCTTTTCAGAAAATGGAACACAGTATGTGGGCAGTTTTATTGATTTATTTCTTGATAGGCTAGACTGGTTTCAGGTAAACAGTAACAGTCAAGGTAATATTTAGTCCTCCTGTGTTTGGAATGTGATTTGGCAGCTTTAGCTGAGTCTTGCGTTCCAAAACACATGCCATTGTCTCTACTTTCTTTGGGTACTGGGTTGGCCACGTCAGGTGTCCAACTGCATTTTTAACATACAAAGCTGTTTTTTTTTTTATTTATGTGACAGTAATCTCTAAATTAGTTGTTTAAATACAATATTCATATTGATCATCAATGGCTGCGTTTTACTTTTAGAAGTACTAGGGGGCTTCGCCCCCTGCTCGCTTCGCTCGTCAACCCCTGTGTTTGGTTTTCCAGAAACACACTTTTAAGATTTTTTTTTCTTTGAATTGTTGCAATTTCATTAATCACTTTTATTTCAGAACTTTTTTAAAAAACAATATTTGGAATCTTGAGTCCCAACATGCTGAATCTTTTAAGTGAGGTCAGTGAGACATGTGTTTTTGTACCATAATTCAGGATAGGTTTCTCTGTTTGGAATTTCAGCACAGACAAAATGATTTACATCAACCAATAAATGCATGTGAGGTAAACCCCGTTTTTGAAATTCTCTGACTTAAACTTCAAAGCCTTACAATACTTACATACTTCTGACATATCACCTATGTCAATATATTCGATCTCTATTCGCCTTTTCATTATTTCTCCGCGTAAAAATTTCTTTGTTTGCGCTAATGCGATGTTTACTTTTTTGTTTTGACACTTTTGGTTTTTTTTCTGCTTTTATATTCTGTATCTTGCACTGCATGTGTTTTGTGCCTATGTTTTTTTTATTTTTTTTGAGCCTTTCGAATTCCACTGCTTTCATAATCTAACCTGCTCTGCATGTGTATAGCGCCAACGTTTTTGAACGTCTTTATGAAGTCCTACTTTGTCTTTTAATTCTGAGCCCGATTGGACGTGCTTATCTTTCATTCCACTTGTTCTGGGCTGATTATTACTTTCCTTATTTTCTGAATTTGCAACTTGATTATTCTTTTTTGCATTGTTTACTCTCCAATGCTTTTGAGTCTCTTTTCTCCGTGCTGCTCTTTCTTCTTCATTTACCCGTCAACGTTTTATCTATAACCTATTGTCCCATATGCTTTATATGCGCTGATAGCCCTGGATCTGTGTGTGCTCAAAGCCTTGACACGACTGAGTGTTTTGCTGCCCGTGGTCTTATTTGATAGTGGTTGTAAGTAGGACGTGTCTTGCAAGAATCCCATGTTCTACGTCCCTGCAAGATGGTCCTGGGTCAATCTTTTGGCACAAAGTCTCATGTTTAAGGTCCCCGCGAAACGCTCCGTGGCCAATCTCTTTCGTCTTGTGGGTCTTTCAAGTGTCTTCCTTGGTCTTCGTCTACCTAGTCTTTCTCTTCCAGGATTTTTTTTTAGAATAGAGAGAGGGACTTCTCTCTTGGTCATTTTGAGAAGAATGTCATCTCACAGCTTTTGACAGAAAGGGTGAGTGTAGTTAACAAAGGCACACAAGGATGTCTCATTTAATATGGATTACAAGGGGATCATTTAATGGAGCTGCTAGTTGTGAATTGATCCTTGGTTCAATATCTTCAGAAATGTTTTTGTAATTGTGCTTGGTTCCTGACTAATTGGATATCATTTTGCCTTTTAATCTCAAGTAGACAAAAAAAATTATTTTATTGGAAAATAACTTGAAAGTCAACCTATGTAACATTTCGGTATAGTTTGCAAATATTAGTGTGCACTAAAGTCGAATCTTCAGTTTCATGTCTAATCTTGAATGTAGAATGCATTTTTTGAAAAGATGATAAAATCTAATCTGTCTCTCTTTCAAGACGAAGGAACATATTTTATCATACACCATCCACAGAAATATTGAGCACCATGTCCACTGACATAAACATTGTTCTGTCTTGTTGTTTATGGCACATTTGACAGACCTGCTTTAGGGTAAGGAAACAAAAAACTATTTAAGCTTCTGCCATTCTTTACACTTTTTCAAAACTTGTCATTGATGGTCCTCCTAACGGTAATATTGTCTTGAGAAAGAAGGATTTCTCCTTAAATTTAATGATTCGGCTAGTATTGATACTGGGTAGAGTGGAGCCATATTTATGTAGTCAAACTAAAGACTGTAATTGATTTTTAAAATGATTAATTTTCAGTGTCTATTAATCAATTATTCTGGAAATAACTGCTGTCAGACCTGGAGGCTTTCCCAATCACCATTTCTCAGATGGTTTAAAGGTCATATACCTGCATTTTAATAGCATGGTTATTTCCAGAAACCCTTATTCCTGTTAGAGAAACCAGGGTAATAGTCTCTGAGAAACCAGGTTCACACACACAGATTTCTCTGGCAGTAATCCAGTTGTGTGGCAATGTAAAACTTTAACTGGTCTACTGTTAAGGATTTCATAATTTACACATGTCAATTGCACTCTGTTAGCCTATGCACATATTAGCTTGCCACAGGCTTCCAGTAGGTACTGGTAATTGATGGTGGGAGTGCTCACAAAGATAAGTTTCCCGAGTCAGATGATTGGGAGATGAGTTTTTTTTTCCTGGTTGAAATAATCTGCCTCAGGATTTCAGAAATTGATAAATTTATGTTAATGTTGTGAATGCACAGTGCTAAACAACACAATCTTAGGAACAGTAGGATAACGTGTTAGAAGTAATATGTGTTCAGTTATCCAATCTACTTTTTAAATAATGATTAACCTAACATAATACTTATTTTACTGACATAAAAAAATGACTTTATTGGAGTAAAAATACCTACATTATTATTATTATCCCAGCAGCACTTTGGTGTCACACAGCCAGGAATGTACTGCATACATTTTAGTTCTAGAAACCTATAAATAAAGTTTACTTTTTATCCAGCTATTTGCTATAGATCTGCTGAAACAGTATGAGTGGGTGGTTTGCCTAAACCACGGAGTCTTGAAGGCAATTGCTATACCTATTACGGAAAACTGAAGAACTGGGTGCAGGGATGGGTCCTCGTTTTGTGTGAACCACACACAGATGTTTTACCAAAGAGAAATGGGGTAAAGGGAGAACCCCTTGGATTTTCACTCGAGTTGTACCTAAACGTCAGATTGAAGAGTGCATCACAGTTGTCTTTAAAGTCGTACCTTATGCCGACCCCTGAAAAATTTGTTGCCCTATATGGTAAAACCAATCCTGCTTCACAGCACATGAAGGACTAAACATATTTATAAAATGCAAGAAAGTGACTAGGCTTGTCTGTTTGGCTTGGCTGTTTTTTTGGTCACTTTCATGAAGATTCATACTGTGTATGGGGTTACAAGGCAGGCCACTCAAATGTCCAGTTTTCCATACAAAAGACATTAAAATAGAACAAAAGTAACACACTCTAATGCATTACATTTTTAATATGTAAATTTATAACATTTACTCTTGTGTACGTAATGAGTAATATAACAAAGGTATCTTAAAAAGTAATGTTCCCCATGCTGATCGCTAGATATAGGCTCCCTGTTTGGCCGACATGATTCCGAAAACAATGGGGACGTTTAACTCTTATGTATGTGTTTGCTGTTTTGCCAAAGGAGAACTCCATATGAGACATGTACATGTAAATAATTTTTTTTTTGTGTGTGCTTGTAAACCTGTTCAGTGTTAGATATACCTTCTCTTTCTTCGTCTGGTTGTCTTCTCTGGGAATTCTGGGGGTATGCATCACTTTGTTCTCCAGCCTAATTCTTTTATTGTTGTTGATCTGTAACAAAACATGCAACAAATTATTTTCATAAGATTTTAGTGATGTAGTGATTGGCACAGATGCTTTACATCCCAAAGACACACATTTTGTTAATTGGCAACTCTGAATTATTCAATTATGATTGTGAGTGTCCTGTCCAGGTTGCTTACAGCTTTTTTCCCCCCAATGCTGCTGAGAGAGGCACTGCTTCCCTGTAGCCTTAAAGTGAATAAGTGGTTAAAAAAGATGGATGTTACTATGTTTAATATGGAATTAATGACAGCTTAAAAGATGGAATTTATTTTGTCATTATTTGCTATAAACAGCATCAGATAAGTGATTGCTCTCAGGGATGTTTGTAATTTTTTACATCAGTTCATTCCTTATGAGGTTAAACCTGCCATTTGTGTACACTGAAAATATCTGTGTTTACTGTATGGCTTTTATGTTGCCTTTATCAGCTGCCTTTGCCAGTATTCTCTTGAATCCAAACAGACATCACCTACTGCTGTTAAATTGATAAAGACAATCATAACTAAATGTATTGTGATCTTTGGACAGCTCATATCAGTACCTCACTGCTAATACATAGGTGACGTATTCTGTATATTTGGTCATTGAAGAGTTATTGTTGAGATTTGTGAGCCTTCTAACATTCTAGCATAGTATCTAACGTGAGTCAGCGTAGAAAAACAACATTTTGTTTTACTATTGTCTTAAATTTTCTAAATCTTACATAATAGTCAGGGACTTTTTAACTTGTAAAACCTGCCAGGTCTGAAGAGCAGTTGTATTTTAAAAGACATAATTGTCATCTTTTGAAGTAGTTTTTTGTACTTCAATAGCTACTTATTGTTTATTTTCTATTGGATGGCTGCCTAAATCCAACTTTCTTAATCACAAGGATGGACTTCAGTGGCATAGTGTGCAAAGGGTTATTTTAGCAAGGAGTCGGCTTTGTTATTTCTGAATATTAGGGTAAACTTGCTTGAGTTGAAAATCTATCCAAGAATTGTAACATATGTTTTTGTAAACTTAAGAGAGTGAAGCATAAATGTCCTTCCAGAAGCACTTGTGTTTATTTGACCTTGACTTCTTTCTTTTCTGTTCCTTTTTCAGTTTAAAGCTCATCCCTACATCTTATTAAAGAATGTGTGCCAGCAGTGCTTTAAAATTAATAAGAGAGCTATGCAGTTTTTTACTTGATTGCTACAAGATGTCAGTTGAGATCAGAAGAAATCAAACTTGGGATTCAGCTTGTGGGATTGGAAAAGAACATTTGTAATTTTAAAGCAAAACAAAAGCAGATGCTGGGAAATTAAAGTGCCAGGGGATTATTTTGGTTGTTATGAAAACTATTAACAAGCTGATGTTTTGTTTTAACGGTATGCCGGCTTTAATTGGATTGCAGAAATGGTTTATCCAGGGAGAGTGTGGTGTGATTTCACCATCAGAAATGACACATTTCACCCCCTTAGATAGAACATATCTGAAAATGAAACTTAGTTGGAAACACTAGCTTTTTAACAAGCGACTTAAAGCCACACCGGATGTAGTGTGTTTGGAAGAGCTATGTAAAACTTCAGGAAATATTCTTTTCCAAAATAACTAATCCATAAAGTACAACGTTTACAGTAAAGACCACTAAATAGTATGTTCTGTGTGATTTTGCTGCGACTATAACCCCAAGAATTTTCATAGTTAATATGTGTTGCACCTCTTGTATTATTCTTTAATAATTAGACCACTTCTACACTATCCTCCTGTCACATTCTGGTAATTCATGGAAAAGAGTATCATCCATCCATCCATTTCCACTTATCTGGAGTCGGGTCGCGGGGGCAGCAGCTTAAGCAGAGAGGCCCAGACTTCCCTCTCCCCGGCCACTTCTTCCAGCTCTTCGGGGAAATAATGAGAAAAACTTTGTGCAGTGAAAAATCAAATGTGCTGAAGATTCATTCAATTGATGCCATGTATGCCATGTTTCTTTCACTATTACAAAAAAAACCAAATACACATGAAGCCACTCCATCCTCCTGCCTTGAGTGTAAGTTATGTTCAGATTAATTAAACAGCTCATTCCAGTTTTGAGTGTTAGCGATAATAGACTGCTTCTGAGCTTCAAAATTTTTATAAATGAACAGATTCATATTTTACAATGTTCTTGATCAGTCTATTAATCTATCTGTTTTCCATTGCAAAAAAATGTTGAGAGTTAGGAATTCTGCTACTAAAATTTAATGATGCTTGGTACCAACTTTGGATGGAGTACCAATCCATTTTATACTATAACCTTGCACATATTGTAAATAAAGTGTTTCTAAGTGAAAATTGGGGTGCAGTAGTTGCCCCAGGTTAAGGAAATATAAAATAACCCTTTTATTTATATAGCTCCTTTCCCATGCAGTTTGTGTATATATATATATATATATATATATATATATATATATATATATATATATACACATACAAGGCCAAACATTTCTTGGGGTTTAAGTAGTGGAATTTATAGTCTTTGTATGTAGAGGTAGAATTGATACATTAATTTTGTGTTTGCTGTTTAATTGACCATCCTGAAGAACAACTGCAGCATTTTTTCTGTAATGTGTGTTACTGGAGTGTTTTTTCTTCACTTTGTGATATGCTTGTTCATATTTTGGATTGTTCATAATTAGGTAGTAAATTAATGTGGAGAAAGTAACCATGATCAAGTATTTTTTAATGTCGCCACCTTGTTCAGCCTGCTGAAGTAACACTGCCTACTGCTAGTATAAAGAAATTATTATGGCCAACACTGCATTGGTATGTTTAACAGTGTAAAGGCAACCTTTCTGACTCGCATTTGTTGAATATCATTACCATCCTATGGCTTCACTTTTGAGGCAGAAATTCTCTCATGCTTTTGTTACCTCTTGGTTATATTACTATAATTCCCCTTTCAACTGCCTTTGAACGCTTTAGCCTCCTGACTTGGGCCAAATATAATGAACATAAAACCCCTCAATTAGCCCAGTTATAGTACATTTGTTTTCTTTACAATAATGAATTATCTAAATCTTTGCTACTGATTTACAAAGCTTGTAAATTAAAAAAAAAAAAAATCCTAGACTAACCATCATCATTGCTTGGCTGGCATTAATCTGTCATAGACTGGAGATCTTCTAATAGCAACTCCTCAGATAGTCAAACTTAAAATGAACACTCATTTAGCCTTGTCTCTGAAAGTGTCTGTTTGGTTTTGGCTATACGGCTGTGTTAGGTTATTGCTTGTATCTTGCATGAAAACTGAACTTTCCACCTTTCATTTTAAGCCATCTGTTCGTATTGTTTTATTGTCCACCCAATGCTTCTGTGGCTTCAGTAAACCTTCTTATATTGCTTATTGTTTATGTAAATAAATTCAGGTAGATAAGTCAATTTTTTTCTGTGTTTAACAGTCCTGCATTTTATCTAGGTGCTTTATTTTGATGGTGTTCTTTGCAAAGGCGCTCTGTAAAAATGGATATATAGGTCCAGTATCTCCCATGGAATACTGTATAGAAAGTCGAACTATGCTTCTGCAAGATCTGTTACCAAGCTACTTGCTAAATTAATATGTTCATCTCGGCCCATCATCGATTGTTTCTGAATGCATTACTTTTGTAAGTGTTTTTTCCTCTTTTTGTGAGATGCACATCTTAATGCTTATTTGCAGTATTAATGGGTTAAGTCTCAGTGTCTTGAAAATGAGTATCATTAGTTATGCAGTGTGATGTACAGTTCAGTCAAATGAAACAGGAGAGAGCCACTATGAGCAGATTTAATGTGGAGGTCAGGATAATTAGAACAGCTTGTGAAGTGTTGGTCAGATAATAATTAAATACACTTATTGATTAAATAGCACATCGTTTTAATAACAGTAAAAGTGGTATTTGTCACTGTGCTTCTAAAGTTTTAAATGTTATATTGAAATACACAATACCATTGGTAATAATAATAATAATACATTTTATTTGAAGCGCCTTTCAAAAAACTCAAGGTCACTGTACAATCAGATAAAAAATTAAACATTCAATAACTTAAATTGGTCTCTTTTAATGATGTAATAGAAGTGCGCTTACAAAGTATGTTTACTATTTGTGCAGTTATTAGTACAGAAATAATATGAAAACTTGAACTTTGCTTAGTTTAATGCAACTTATTCCTTTTATAAATATTGCAGGCTGATGAGAATGTAAGACTAACAGTAATAGATACAGAAAGTATTGTGTTACTAGCATCAGGTTTTTTCTTTTTAGTCTATCATCATTTCACCCTCTAATTTGAAGGACTTAGCATGGTTGCTTAAACAATTCTTACAAGCAGCAGTTAGTTTCTGTCATCTTCATATAGTGAGCACCATCCAAATTGACTTTTTTAAATTTCAGGATTTTTTTACGCTTGGTTACATACTGTACATCTTTCACAGTTAGAAGCACAGGCAGGGTAAGTGACATATGCAGCATTATATTGAGTCCGAACAAGGGCTGAATAGCATGTCTATTATTGTATGGTTTTAAAAAGGGGTGTATGTGTATTAACTTTGTACAGTGTCTTGTATGCACTCTGCTCTCATAAGCCAAATTTAGACTATTATTTATTCAATTATACCTTTCTATGTTGATGCCATGGGATGTGTGAACAGTAACATTAGAACAGTTTTGACACGAACAGGCGATTTAGCCCACCAAAGCTCCTCAATCCCATTTTCTGAAAGATTGCTGTTATTAAATTGTGCCTGGATTGATGCATACTCCTAATCTTTCCTGTTTGCCTTATTCTTTTTGCAGTAGCAACTGGATTTTTATTTTTTAAAAGAGCTTTTTTGCAATTCAAAGTTGAAAATGTGTTTTTGTTTAACTATTCAGGTGCTAAGTGCTTCTTAAAATAAGGTATGCAAGAACACTATACAATAAGATTCTAACCCTGTTCTATAAACAGAGAGAAGTATGCTTATTATTCTACCTGGAAGGGGGTCTCTCTTTCTGATTTGCGCTTCCCAAGATTTCTTCCTTTTTTTCTACAAGGATTTTTTGGGATTTTTTTCTTCATAGAGAATCAGGCTTGGGTTGTGGGGATGTTAAAGCCCATTGAGGCACTCCTTGTGCGATTTTTGGGCTATGCAACAAATCCAATTTTTGTTTATTCAGTGGAAAATTTGCCAATGTATAAAGGTTAGCTCTAGTTTGATGAGTATTATACTATCCGTATACAGTACAGTACCCATTTAAATTGTCAAAACTAAATAAATTTATTTTTTGTTTGGATCGAACATAGAAATTGTGTGCCTGTTGATGCTTCTTGACGTTTGGCAATCTGGCATTTAAGTAGCTCACTGATAAATGCCCTAAAATTGAAAGTGGTTGCTTAAAAATAGTAATTGTTACAAAACTGAAAATGTTACTTGCTCTGAACATTTATTAGACATATGTAAACAAAAGACCTGTGTGTGTTTGTGTATGGAGCAGTCTGCTCTGCTCATGCTCAGCCACAGCCACTTGATGGCACATGCATGCACGTGGTGCTTGTATAAATCTCTGGTCTCCCTACGAAAAATGTGTGAGTGTGTGTTTCAGAAGCAGTATGCTTGGCTCGTGCTTAATCACAGCCATGGAAATTGGTGTGAATTCTACAGAAGATGTAGGATCTTGTACAAGATGGCGCATACTTGCACTTTTAAATTATTTTTGTACCTACATGCAGTTCTCATTCAACCCAAGCAGACAAACTCACCTTTATGGTACATGTGTGTTGTATGTTCACACAGCAAGCTACCATAAACTTTCCTGAGACAGGTTCCAACCTGTCCACTTAATTGTGCCACAGCTGCACTCGACTACATGCCCGTCTCTGACAAGACACAACCTGTCCTGAGTCATTTAGTTGACGCCTCTGCAAGTTCATCAATATAGTAAAACTGCTAGGGTGTCTTTGGGTTGTTTCTTGCTCTGAAGACCACATGCAGCTAGTCTTAATATAAATTCACTAGGCACCCCGCGGCGTACCAGACACTGCATATTTAGGCCGGTGTTTTTAACGATTTTTAAGCACAGGGAGAAAATGAACATTTGAAAAATCGGTAATGTAATCGGCAAGAAAAGCAACATTGTAACAATGTACAGAACGAACCAACACACAATCGTCCGTGACTGAAAACTGGCAGACCGCCATCGCTCATGTGCCCACCTCCAACTCGTCACTTGAGTTGTTGTCATCTTTGCACAGTCCAGATGCACCTGTGACTCACGTAGACTTTCCGTGTTCCTGCAGGAGCATCTAAGAAGACACATGTTTGTCACGGATGCGCATTGCTGTATGTAGCGTGTAAAATAGTTTGCTATGGTGCATGTGATCATGCGTCGTAACCGAAAACTCATTTTTTAAAGACTGCTTACTTCATTGTGTTTTAACCTCAGTTGTAAAGGATTGTTTTAAGGATCCCATGGGATACCCCTCGCAAAACGTTTTACACGCTGCATATGGCGATTCACCTCCGGCGTGGCTCCTTCCTGCATGCGCCGTAGGTGTCTGTCTTGTCGCCGGCTTAATGAATCCACGCCCCTTCCGGCGTGCTTTCCATGGTTGTCTTGCCTTAGTGAATTATATATATATATATATATATATATATATATATATATATATATATATTTTTATGTATAGAACTTTAATCTTCGTCTTAATTGAAACATTATGATGTGGAAATGCTAAATATTTTTAGGAGGCGTCATTTTGGTGGCCACTTTAGTAGTAGCCAGTAAAGTCTTTTGTAATTAATGTGGAGTCCCTGCAAGCTCATGGCAGAAAGAAAAAGAACAGCAGTGATGCCTGTTGAGCGTCAAGCAAATTGCGGAAGGCAATTAAGTAGTCATGAACAGCAATATGAAAACAAGAACTAATTTGAATGTGGACTCCTATGCCATCATTTGTAAATTTAAAGTGGGTATAGACATTCTTACTAACGGTTTTTCATAATTACTGTGGAGAGCATTTTATAATTAAGATGAAATTGTTACTTCACCCAAAATATATAATAATGGGAGTTAAAGGAAAATAACTTCTGTAAATCAGGCATCTATTTGATTTGCTTACATGTGGAATGATCAGCAGTTTCTCTCTGAAAGATGGAAGACTGAATGGCAGGAATAGGTAATTTGCCTCAGAAACAATTAATCTCTGACTTTTTTTTTATACCTTTAAGTACCACTAATATAAACCTTTGTCAAATGTTTTTTATACAACCTATGTTGCTTTATTTAGGTGACACACACACACACACACACACACACACACCGAAACCATCAAACCAACTTTATTTTTGTTCAAGCTGAAAAGAGTGTAGATTACAGACATTGGGGACTGTAACTGAAATACATAAGTGGTTTCCTTAGTTCACTTCTCTCTTGTATATTTTGACTTGTACTGTGTGATGTACAGTGTTTTGAGTCAAAGTTGGGGTTCATTGGATGGATTCAAATAAATAAACAAACCTTTTTTGTTTTAAAACTACTTAGGATACTTTTATCATTTTTGTTTTAAAAAGTGTTATGAAAATAGGTTGTAGGTAAAACATGTTTTCATGGATTTGAGTTAGGAATAGAGCAATTGAGCACATGTAAACTTGATGGCCCTCTGGCATTCAAGACAAAGTCCAGGATACAGAATTGAAGAATGATAAAGACACAGAAGTGCATAGTAAATATTGAGAAGATAGTCAAAAATGTGAACCTTTCGAAAAGTTACATCAGCAAGGCGATCACTTGTTAGGATGTACTTTTTCAGTGGTTGATGTATATGAGCCACCAGAAATAGTGAAATGCTTTCTAAGATCTATTGGAGCTGAAATAATTAACTGTTTAGAACACACAAGTATCAACAGCTCCATATATTTTTAGATTATTATTTTTTTTTTTTTTTTTAGGTCAGTGGGTCTGTTTGTTTCACTAGTTTATTTTTAAAATGCTTCAGTGTATTTTTTTTCTGTTTAGTTTTCATGGTGATCTTCAGTATTGCCCAGCCTAACATTATTTTGCATATAAGTAACATTCCAACATGTTTATTTTATCTAGTGACAGGTCTATAAGTCTGATATCACGCTTGTTAGTGTTGCATGCTGTAGATTTTTTTTTATTTTTTGTTTTTCATGTGCCAGTCTTGTTTTATCATCCCTTTATAACTGCTTTTACACTGAAAACAACAGATGTCAAATACTGGTGTTTCTATGACATTCTGTTACTCTTCTAGCCACCTTTTTCTCAATGGAAGAAAAGAACTAGTGTTAACCTAACCTAAAATTGGTTCTCAGTGAATAGAACACTTTTGTTTTTGGCTTCCATGAAAATCTTCTAAGAAATAGAATGTAGAATTTTTCTTTAACACATAGTTAAACAGTTAAAAAATGCAAATTATGCCAAATTGGATTGTTGTTTACTCAGCATTACTTCTTCAGCATTCAAAAGGGGCGGAACTGGGCCTTTCTCTTTTTGTCCTTTCTCAGTAGTTGACAGTGCGGGCATAATTCAACTCCCTGTTACTGCAGGAATGGATCTACTGTCACTAGAGATTTTCTTTATTTCCAGGTTGTTTTTTGCTGCAGTTCTCTTTTGGTCACAGTATAAATACTGTCGATCAGTCCAGTTTTGGTTCCTTCAATTTTTTTTTTCTTCACAAGAAACAGTGTCTTATCAACATTTAATTTCCCACTAGTGTACTTTGTTTGGGAATGGTGTTAATAGTCTGCTTTGGGTTTAAGTTCACAGACTTTGACTAATGTGCTACAGCAGTCATTTTAAAAATATGAATTTATGCAGATGTCCTCAATGTTTTTAGTTACAGTTCCATGTTGTAATTACCATGAAGAGTGACAGTTAAAACGTCTATTTGGAAAAGAGAATTCCTTGTCTATATTGTATTTTTTTATTTGAAGATGTACAGTTTTTGATGCTCTGGCTGATTGTTTCTTGAGTCATGATATTGGTGACAGCCATCCTGCTTACCGAGTGTGGGGTTATTGATAGCTGTGTCTCATGTGAAATGGCTATTGGTTATTTTGCTGTGCCTGTGCTTGCAGTAATTTTACCATAAATAACAATCGCTTAGCTCTGTCAAGCATTATGGGTATGTAAGCAAAACTGCATTAGTCTGTAAAATCATATACTGAGAGATCATTTACTGCTAATAAACAAGTCTGATTTGCACAAGATTCAAAAATTAGCCTGGCTACATTTTAGAAATAACACAATTAAGAGCGTTTATGGCCTCCATCCCAAGAGTGCGAGTGCGTCATCTTCAGATGAGGCCATTTATTTCCTCATTATTTTCTGGGAGCAAGATGGAAATGGCTCATCAGCTGAATCCTCAGAGTCATTCCTAAAATATGTTTTTTGTAGTATTTCTTTAACCTAGAAGGTAAGTGTAACAAAGCATGGATCTATGGTGACTGAGAGTGTGGCACAACAGGCTTCTATATTTTCCAATGTATAACAGTTGATTATAGCAATTTTCTCTTGTCTGGGATCAAGTGCAGTAGATATGTTACTGATATTTAGGCCTCATCTATTAAACACCTCTTCTACCTAGTACCTTTAATTCTGTTCAGCTTAATAAGAACACATTCAAAACAGACTTTACCTCAAGTAAGCAAATAAAAAAGATCCTGTCAGTTGCTGTATTTTTTGCATAGAACACTTTAATTTATTTTTAAAACACACAGTGATATCTTTGTTTCAGTCTGATGTTTTTTTTTCTATTTATACAAAATTTTGAATTATTCAAATTATGTATGGACTACTGGTCATGGTTTAATGTGGGTATGCAAATATCACAACTGGGATGAAGCTGAAATACTGTAGAAGTTAATGTTACTTCTGACTCATTTAAAAGTGTTAGCAAGCTTTCTTTTTTGTATTATTTGTTTTATGGTTTTATTGGAAACTCTTAGGAAAAGTTTTAGTTAAAATGACTTGGGTGTTGTGCTGCTACGGTCAGTAGGAAGAAAAGTATAATCACAGTCTCCAAGGCAGTGTCTTTTAGCCTAATCTCCAACTATTGACTGTGCTTATCTTATAATTTTAAATTCCTATCGATGGTTTTATTTTGTTACTTGTTCATTATGTTGATTAGTAAAATGTATTATTTATTGACTTTCTAGTGAGCTTTTTCTGGCTTGCCATATGGACTCTTACTATTGGTCAGATGTGTAAATTTGCAATGTGTAAACTGCTTTTTGGATATGCTTTCTAGTTATGTGACAGCTGCATAATTGTTTTCCTTACCAATTCATATAGGCTTTGAATATTTTCTTCCATTTGTGTGATGCTTTTTAAAAAGATTTTGATAGTAGAATTGTTTTTAACAATACTTGAGAGGCAGTCTTTGTCTTGCATGTTTTATAACAGATACTTTTGTAGACTAAGTAATTGGATGTTTAATAGAGGTAATATGTAAAAAACTTACTGCATTGTTTGAAAAGAGAATTTTTCTTTTTGGGTATAAATATAGTAATATAAAAACAGTAACTATTGTTGAGTTTGATATAGAGATTTTTTTTTGTACCAGTATAAAAAAAAAATATGCATCAGTTTAGTAATGTGCATTTATAAGCAGGCAGTGCAAATGGATGGACCGTATACACTGTGTCTATTTACACCCGCTGAATCCCGATTAGAGGCAGATTGATAATTGTTGGCCCGTGTCCATTCATGTCATTGTCTGCTATAGTCCTTGAAAAACAAATGATGGAGGATGGTGACAAGAAGAAAAGAGCCTCAGAATGGGGGGTGAAGCCCGTTATGTATGTCTGCTGCACAGCGCCAGATGAGCTAATTTGTTTTTTAATGAACCAGAAGGGAGATCTGCAAAGGGGCGTTGAATCCTCTGCAAAACTATTATTATGAAATAGCTTGTCAGTTTACACAGAGAGAGGGGGGTAACTTTTGCTATATACTAATCTCCAAAGCAGACACATTCCTGCAGGAACAAAAGGTGGCAAAAGGTGTGGATGAGTAGAAAGATTTTAACTCCACTCTCTTGCAAGTATCATATGTTTGGTGTGTGTGTTTAAGTAGTGCACACAGGATTTATTTTCATGAATGATGTTTATTAAATTCTTGATTGTATGAAAGGACACTTTCATTATTCTAAATAAGTCAAGAAATTGTTTGTAGAAGATGAAAATAGCTTGATGCATTGATATCCGTGGCTATGGACTTGTTAAGAAAATATTAAAGTGTAGTCGTTTGAGAGGTAAAATTAATTCAGGGCTTAAAATATTGTTCATGAGGAGCTTAAAGTTATATTGCAGAAAGACTGTTGTTGATGGAAGAAACAAAGAACGCCTATCCTTGACCATGCATTTACCAAGTACGAAGAATTTATATCATGCAAATGTTAATTATACAATTTATCTGATTAAAAATCATCAGTGTAAGACAAGGCTTAAATTTACGGATGAAACTTGTATTTGTGACTAAATACAGCCAATTATTGAATAACATTATATAGTTCCTTTTGGATATTATTTTGTAACAGAAGTATTTGCTTAGGAGTAATTTTTTATTTTTGTTTTTTCCATATTAAATACTTAATCTGCATTTTTCCAGTTCTAGACTTTATCATTTTGAAGTAACTTTTTCAGTTTCTTTTTTTTTTTTCTTAACTGGTGGGGAGGTGAGGGCCATCATTCTGTGACTCTTTGCAATCATGTAGCATAAAAATTGTAGCTTTTACATATTCATTTATTGCATATTTGCTACAAGCTAGTAGGGCGGAATATGTTGCCCTATATTTAAATAGTGTGTATCCAACGGTGCTAGCAAAGCAAAGGTGAATAGAGAAACTGGCTTCATAGTGCAAAGCAATGTTTTTGATTATCATGAAATCAGAAGCAGAAGTACCATAAAATTAAAAGTAGCCAGAGATCAAAAGCTTTTTTAAATGCTGTTTGTCCATGTACATAAAATGTATCCAGGACCAAGCCTGTTCAGCATGACATTGGAACAGAATTGAGGTGTGTTGTATTACATTTTCGATAATCCATCATAGATTGCAAAAGCAGGATTGCCTTTGACAAGCCAATGCAAAGCACTCTTTTCTTGCCCTAAAAAGGTTGGTTTTTTCTCTTACTTGGTAAAGAAAAATTATTTTAGCTTAATTCATTGTTCTTGCCTACAGCAATAAACAGTGGAGTTTCAAGCTGCTTAAGCTGAAACTGCATGTAGCCTCCAATGAGCAATATGTTTAAATACTATATATAATGAAACATGCTAATACCCAGGGGCCTCATGTATAAACGGTGTATATGCAGAGAAATGTTGCGTACAAACATTTCCATGTTCAAATCATGATGTATAAAACCTAAACTTGGCGTAAAGCCACACACATTTCCACGGTAGCTCATATCCTGTCGTACGCAAGTTTTCCACTCGGTTTTGCAGACTGGCGGCACCTAGTGTCAAAGCAATGCTACTGTTCCTGTGTGGTTTATCGTTTTTTTTGTCAGATCCACATCCCTGACACGGCTTTATAAATACACTGAAATTAACCGCATATTGTTTATTTGTTTAATGCATCTGATTGTAATTAACTCGTAACAATATAATGGTCCACAGAATGGTCAAACTATTCTAAATACCATAGGTGCTTTAGCGTTGTTACTCTCACAGCACCTTCTTCTTCTTTCAGCTACTCCCGTTAGGGGTTGCAATAGCGGATGATCTTTTTCCATATTACTCTCACTGCACCACTCGGAGCAGCTGATCGGAAAGAGAATTATCGGTATACAGCATCAACCACACGCTGCCTCAGCCATGCTTCCTATTTGAACTGCTTTTCACACGGCAAATGCTTCAAAATCTTTCCTGTACGGACCTCGTGGTTCAGAAAGTTTCATCCCAAGAGCTCTAAACGCACTCTATCAGTCCATCAACTGCGCCTTGTAGAACTGTTTGTAATTATAAGTACAATTAACCTCACTGTAAACTTGCGATAGTTATAATATTGCACAACCTGAGCCACGTATTTACATATGATGATATCATTTTTAAGATGAAATGCAGCAAAATATGTTTATTATATTATACAGATAAAACTTAACTTCATTTAAATAATCTATATTGTTAATAATTAAAGGACACAGTGTTGCTACGCTAGCAAGGATCTGGCGCTCTATTCACGGATTGTTCCTGCCTCGCACTGTATGCTTCACTGGGACTGGCATGAAGGATAGAATAATTAAACATGTACTACGAAGATATTTCATGTTCCTTAAAAGTTTTGAAGAATCGATGTTATAAGCTTACAGATGGCTTAACGTCTATTACAGAGCTGATTGTGTGGTGATTGGGCATATGGAGAAAGAAAAGGAAGGAAAGGAATTGGAGGTTGGTACATTTGAAAGAGACAGTACTGTAGCAATAAATTATTTAATTGAAGGTCACACACAATAACTGCACCACTGGGTTCCCATGTTTAATAACATGCTTTAACTTCTATCATCATGAAAATGATATCATGTATACATCTCAGTAATGTAGTTATTCAGAGAGGTGTAATATCACAAATGTAATGGATTATGTGTCCTGTCCGAGGAAGAGAAAGCCAGTAAGAAACACGTAGTGATTCACTCACAAAGAGCACATAAAAATCAAATACAAAACAAAGTATTTAACGTACTACTTGGTAGTGATGGGATTTGAGAAACTAGTAAATTAAAACATTTTAAGATTGTTTATGATGTTCTACTTTAATGACAAAATAAACTACGTGATTAAAGTGGAAATTTCAAGATTAAAGTTGACATTTCGTGCTTTTTCCCCCACTGTGTGCCTTTTTTTTTTTTTTTTCTCCATACCCTTATAAGCTTTCATATGACACTCAGATGGTGGGCTACGACTCACCTTTTCACGGCGACTTTGATATGTGACTTCTTTTTCATTTTGGGCACTGTGCGACTTTGTGAACTTGAGCTTTTGAGTTTCTCCGACACGCTATGTCACTCGATCAGCTTCCTTTTCTTGTTTATACCACTGTTTAAACCAACAAATAGTATGTTTTTCCTTGCCTCCATTTGGTATTCGCTAAAATTGTTCTATTTTTCCTTGTGGTTTTGCTATTGTCTTTTCACAGAACGCTGCGCTTAAGGGCTATTTATATTGATTTACATATTCAAAGAGGCATAATTCTTGGAGAATTTGGGGCGGGACAGCAGGCGTGTGCACGTACGTTACTTTTCACACTGATCGGGATTTATGTAGCGGAAGAACGTGGAAGTTTGCGTACGCACAGATTCCTGCATCTGGATTTTTCTGTGTGTTCGCACATTTCCGCTTTTGTGCATACACCATGTTATAGTGTGAGTTCTACGCACAGCGTTATAAATGAGGCCCCGGAGAGCCTGATGATGTACTTATCTGCTGAATTTCAGATATCAGTGCTTTTTTAAAGACTGAGAAAGAATAAAAAAAGAAGTGTTGTAAACTACTGAAAAATAAAATGTTACCAGCACCACCTATACTTGACCTGTAAATGTAAAACCTTTCAATTAACTAGATGACAGAAGATAAAAATAAAGGTTAGAATCCCATTTACACTAGTGTCAATAAGTGGATTTAAATTAATGGCCATGGTCAATACTATTTTCACAGGCAAATCCCCATTTTTTTCCAAGTATAAATTGATAAGTATATGGTTTCCTCTATCTCGCATATATGCATGTTTGGTTGATTTACAACTTAAATTACCCCGGTATGTTACTGTGATTGGTTGAATGATTTTCACTGTAATAGACTGACATACATTATCCAGGGCCATTCCTGCCATTTTACTGGATGCTGTCAAGATAGGCCATGATCTGCATGTTATTCTTTGGCAAATGATTGATTAATCTTCAGTACTGGAAAAATCAGAGATTCTTTTTGGCATCAATGTAGGTGGCTGTCTAATATTATATGTTAGCTTCCAGGCCTTGCACACCCCCTCTTGTTTATTCTGTGAGCCTTTGTCATGTGTTTCTTATTATCCCAGGGAAGAGTTTTTAATAATAGCAGGTTGAATTGTGTGATGGAGCCTCCAGTCAAAACTCCCATGAGGAGGAGATTATACAGGAGAGATATCAAACCATGAATCATTTACACTACCAGCGTTCTGAAGCACAGCTTGCATTTTAATGCAGGAAGATTATATTTCATAAACAGACCTTTAAGATAATATTGATCTACTTTCACCTACTAATATTAAAGTATTAAAGTTGGATTTGCCATATATTTCTCTAATTGAACAGGGGCACCTAATTTTGAAGAAAATCATGCGATTAATTGCAGTTTTCCTCTTGTAAGGTGTTATGGAGTGTTCCTTCAAGTGCAGCTAAGGCTTAGGTGAAACAGCATCTGTACGATACTGCATTCATAATTTTTTTCGTTTTATTTTGTCAACTGTTGTTATTGGCTGAAAGAACTTTTAAAAAAGGTAATATGTGCTTCTCATAAAAGTGTGGAGGTTAAAAATACAAGATTTTCTAAGCCTGATGGAAAACATTTTTGCAGCATTCAGTTTTGGTAAATAAACTACTGGGACTTGTTTTTAAAATGCATTTTGGTTGGTCAGTTCATTTGGGGCCTTTGTTTTACCTTACTTTTTTTCAGTTTTAACTCTTTTGTTGCATTGCTCTGGTTTAGTAGCTTCTGTTTATGAACATAATAGGTTAGGGACAGTTTAGAAACATTAAACAAGTGCAGTCTGATCGACAGAGGCCCTGATAATTGTAGCTTTAACCAATGGTTGATCCTTTTCACTTAACCATACCCATTTGCCCTTTTCTTTACCACAGCCTATTGCAATGTTGTCTTAAACACTGCATTATCACACCTCCTTGATTCATCAATTGATACACCATGGTTAAATAAAATGGTCTATTTATTTAAAAGTCACTAAAAAACTCCTTAAATTAGCAACAAGGATGATGATTGCTTTATTACACAGTTATCAAATTAATCCTTGGAGTTTTGCTTTGAAGGGTCGCTTTATTGCACAGTTATCAAATTAATCCTTCGAGATGGTAGGACATTTTAATAACTGACTTTGACAGATACCCAGAGATGGAAAGTCTACATGAAGTCAATGGTAGAAATTCCCAAGGGCAGGTGGCTTTTGAAGGTTGTTGGTAGATTACAGTGGTAGGGATTTCTAAACTAGCATTAGCCATGTAGCTTTTGTTAATGTTTTAAGGATTATCCTATCCACATGTCTTTCTTTTGTACTATATTTCATAATTTATCTATGTAAAGTTCTGATACTAAATGTTTGCTACAGCAAAGCTTGATTTAGGACAGATTAAAAAGAGTTTTAGGAATTGCCATCGGTATTAATCATGCTGTTTTTTTCATGGTCTGCCTGCCATGTCAGATATCTCACTGCATGACAGCTGAAAACTTTGGTGAGACACACTTTTCCCAAGTGGATATGGTATCTTTTCATCCAACATGTAAAACAGAAAATGAATGCCTTGGTGTCTTTGGGCTGAAACCATTGTCTGCCTATAGGTCACAATAGTCTGTTCAAGTTTTTTTTTTTATTTTATTTGTAATGCTATATATTTACTCTTTTTTTTTTTTTAAAAGAAAAAAGATTTGCTGAACGTAGCAAATATGTTGTGCTGATTCTTGAGAGAAAAATTGATGTTGCCATAGTTAAAATGGGGGTTACTCCCCGAACATTTGTTTATTTGAACTTTGTGATAAATCCAAGCAGACGGTAAACCAGTAAACTAAAAACATGCAGCAGAATGCAATAATACTGATGAATAAGAGAAAGAGAGAATTAAAAAATGGAAGATCTCCCTTCGCGCTCAGTTATACTAAATATGCTTTTTTGATAGTTAGGCCAACATTTTAATCAGTGCTAGAAATTGGTTATTCCTTTTTTATTATTGAGTGTTAATGATAAACTGTATAGTAACATGCAGTTAATATTTCCCTTTTTGAGTTACTTCTTCAGATATTTCTAAATATAGGCTTACAGTCTAGTAGTTTTATTTATGTTTAAGGTAATTTGCTATAGTAGTAGGGCATTGTACTGTGTTAGCCATTATTTACAGTATATAGTGAGAAGTCGAGCAAAATGACACATTTTATTGGCTAACTAAAAAGATTACAATATTCATGCTTTTGAGGCAACTCAGGGGCCTGAGTTGCCTTGAAAGCTTGAATATTACAATCTTTTTAGTTAGTCAATAAAAGGTAATTTGCTCTAAATCACTTAGTGTTGTGTACTGTTGTGACACTGTCTATTGATCCTGTGCATACTTTGGTTCTGACTAGGTTATATGGTGATGAATATTCCCTCAATTATGTGTTGATGTTAAAATCTTTTCTGGCACAAGAAACCAACACTCACCTGGCACATTTAACTTTTTCATTGCACAACACCTTTTAACTTTGGGTAATCAGAATCCTCTAGAATTACTTGTTCAGTATGAATGTAAATGATTTTCTGGATGTCATAACAGTTTACATATTTGTGCTGCATGATATATTTAAAGTATGAAGATCCTTTTAGGTGGGCTGCACCAAAGACTTTGACAAGTACAGGTTCCTTTTGTTAGGAAAAATCTACATATAGCTAGTTCCAGGGATTCCAAGGGAATGATTGCATTGACAAGTGTTTGTAGACTGCTGTATTTGCGAACATTAAACTAACATGAGCCACACCGTACAGGTTAGCCTAGCATCTTTGTGCTTCTTGAATTACAGTGGATATGCGGTGTGTGTGCCATGTTTGATTGGTCAACAATTAAACTGAAATTTAAGTAATAATCATGGGTCAAGAGTATTCTAGAAACCAAATATATTGTGGTTGTATAAACTGAAAGTGTGTCATTTACTTTGGGCAGCTAATAAATTCTGACAAGTACGGCTTTGGACAGGTGTTATGAATAAATAAATGGTTAACATTTCCTTAGTTTTTTTTAGAGTTCAGCTTAAATTATTTGAAAGCAGTGATTTCAAGTTAAGAAGCTAGTTATATCTGGTCATGAATTTAGTGATTCAAAGTGTCCACACCCATCTAATAAATGTATTGCTGTGCAATGTTTTATTGTACAGCTGGTTCAGTGGTCAGCAGTGTTGCATTTTAAATCCAGTGTATTGGCTTTGAAACAGGCTCCCCATGGTCATCGGTGTGCATTTTGCACTTTGTCCTCTTGTCCATGTGAGGTATTTTTCCCCATATGCCCAAAAACATGCTTGTTAGATTAATTTGTCTTATGAAATTGCCCCTTTGTGAGTGTGAGTATGCTTGAATGCGCCCTGCCTTGCAGAGGCTCGTTCCTGCCTTTCTGTAGCCCAGAGTACCAAGAATAACACATTTTTCCTGTGATTGGACTGAGTGCTAAGAGCTCATCAGATATTCAGGTAAGAAAAATCTTAAAACTATCGGAGCTTAAAAACCGATATTAAAAGACCCAGTTAGAGCTTCACTAAGCCCCTTTAATCTTGGTTTCATTACTGCATTGTATTTTACTGTAAAAGACAAGCCCTTAAAAATAGGCTGAGCTGCTTTTCTTGGCTAATCTATCGCTTACCCAACATGCTTACTGGTGCATCAGCTCATAGCTAATAGCATTTTAGAGGGAATGTCTACTGTGTGCGTAACATAGTGTTTTGCGTAGGGAGACAATTAATCATGCCTAGAGTGTTTTTAGTGATAAATATCGCATTTATTTAAAGGCCAACCTTCAGTTTCAATAAATCGGGCATGAACCTGTTTATATGTAATCAAAAATCTGTGGATTTATTGAATATGCAGTTGTATGGAATGAAGAATTTTTTTACGTGGCAATATAAGTAGCTGTTTCACTGCATGCTCAAAGGGTTTCTGTTATGTTTGTCAAAGGGCTGTCACCTGACTTACTACCACTCTAGTTCTATTTATAAAAAAAAAAAGAACTTTTTAAAGCACCTTGGGATGGTGCTTGCTGTACACATACACAAATGAATATTGGTTGTTCATTTTTTTGTAAAAAATATTCTCTTTATTATTTTAATGTACTTATATATTAATTTCCAAAACTAGCAATCAGCCTTGGATGGTAGTACATTATATAAAGTAGCATTTAACATAAATTAAGCAATTTCTGAAATATTGGAGACAGATTTTTTTCAACCAGGAGAAGAAATAATGTGATTGCCCAAACATGTTCCTTAGGAAATTCTTCTTCTTCTTCCTTGTGGCTGCTGAAAGTGTATGTGAAGCTAGCACATGTGTTGGTGAACAGTACAATAAACAAATGCAGGCTACGAAATCCTTGATTGCAACTGGTTAAGTGTTTACATGGAAAAATAACTGGGTTGCTTGTGGAAAAATCTAGATCAGTTAATCAGGTTTCTCAGAAAAACAATAACCTGGTTTCTCTAACTGGAATAAAAATTTATGCAGCATTTTAGAAGCTAGGTTTATGTGACAAACCAGGTTATTTAAAGCGCATGTAAATGCTGTGAGTGTTTAGAATGAACATCAATTGGTACAGTTTTCCCAACATTTGAATGTTTTTTTTTTTTTTTGCGTTGCCTTGTGTAGTACATAATTTACTCCTGTTCCTTAGCAGAATGTTAAAATAGTAGTAGTTTTATTGTCAATGTCAATTTATTTATAGAGCACATTTTAAACAACATCAGTAATGCTGTAGCCAAAGTACTTTACAGTAAAATTTACAATATACATAACATAAATAGAATTTAAATGCAATAAAACACAATACAAACTGGCAGTAAATTGAAAAAAAAAAACAACGACTAAGAGGAAGGAACCATCAGTATCACTGAAAGCTAGAGAACAGAAATGCATCTAAAATATAATCCCACCAAATGATTGTGAACGCCTGGATCAAACTCTTTCAGAACAGGAATGGGACAAAAAACAGATGAGAGTTGACGGTTGAAATTTTGGGTAGTATGAACACTTTAACACTATTTTTAAGAAAGAGATTGATCATATATTGTTCTATATGTAAAAGTGTCCAGATACACTGGCTTTTAATAGTTGTTTTTTATTTGTTTGACACGTGTTATACGGAAATGGCAATAAAAATAGGGATATTAGATTTAGTTTTAAT
Source organism: Polypterus senegalus (assembly GCF_016835505.1). Taxonomy (NCBI): domain Eukaryota; kingdom Metazoa; phylum Chordata; class Cladistia; order Polypteriformes; family Polypteridae; genus Polypterus; species Polypterus senegalus. Next base: position 20,912,010 of record NC_053159.1, read on the forward strand.
TTGACTGTACAGTTTTAAATGTCAAATTCATACTTGAATCTATTGATGAATTCTGTGTCCAATTAAACTCTACTCCAAACACCTTGAAGTCAGATTGTAACAAACAGTAGCATTTAATAATGAAATCCTTAAAAAAATCCTTGGTGGGTATCAACACTATTTTTAAAGTGCCATACAATCTTCATAAATTTTGAAAAAATAAAAAAAAAACTCAATAAAATATTTAACAGCAGTAACTGAGAAAAAAGAGAAAAATGAAGCAAAAATGTGTTTTGTTCCTTTTTTCTGCTCTTTTTAACTTTTCCTCTATAATTTTTGGTTGCTTTTGTCTTCTGTTGATTATAGTCTTAGTTACAATGTCTAATATCACTAGTGCCCTCACACTTTTAGTAAACTTTGATATTTCTCTCTCGACTACTTTTTTTCCCCTCAGGTTCCCTTATGTGACTTTTGACTGGTATTTAATCCTGACTGGAGTTTGCATTCTGGTTTGGGCTTTGTTCCAAACATTCCAGTTTTGAGAAGACTGAATGCCACCACTATGAGGGCCAATACCGGTGTTGTAACATCAACAAATAATTTAAAAATATTTATTTTTTTCTTTTTGTGGTTATGTAAATTGTTGCTTCATTGTCTAACCTGTCATTCTAGCATGCAGGATAGGTCAATAAACTTAAGCATTAATTTCAAATTATTAATGAATATAATTAATTGGTTTTAAATGGTAATTAAGTAATCAAGGGAGATGACTGTTGTGCTTGAATGACTACTAAACTTTTAATTTGAAGTAACATCTCTGTTAACACTTTTGTTTTAATAGTGGACTAAAATGCTTGCATGAAAAACAGTTAAAAATACTGGATCACATCACACAATGCAAATTTAATTTTAAGTTTGACTGGCTGTGATGCTATATATGAAGTGTTCACCCAAAATGGAATACCAGTTCTTTCTTGTATGTTACAGGTTAACAGAAATTTGGATCACCTTGTCAAAACTGCCATTTTTCTCTCCTTTACAGAAAACAACGACCAACAGTTTGAAATTAAATTCCCAGATCATGTTCCAGCACTTCTGTGTTTTGTATGTGTCAACCTGAACCATAGCTGCTTGTGTTCTTTGCTGTAAATGCATAAGAATCTTGCTGAAAAATTGCCCACTGTATGTTCCTAAAAGTAGGACTTTTCTATTGGCGTTACAAGTCTTGAATATTTTTTGATAGTGATTGTGACACATATACTTCCTGTGGAACTAGAGTTCCTTAGCGTTTAGCAAATGAAACTAATTGAGACTAACACTGCATGTTTGTCCTTTTTAGCAGATGCATTAGTTTAATCATGCTTGTGTCAAAGAGAGAGCACATTTCAAAGTGAAAATTAGACGTGGTTGGCAGAGGCCATTCGGATCTATAGTATGGACTTTTTCTTTTTTTCCTTCCTTTTTTCCCCTGATTCTTGAATTTTTTTTTATACAGCAAGGTTGGCTTTACAGCGTTTTCTTCCTTTCTGTAGACTATAATGGGAATTTACTGCTTCTTTTTAAGCAGTGAACACTAACAATAATTTGATAAACATGGTTATTTTTGTGCTTTTGAACACATTACTACCATTTCATTCTTGTACTTCATGTTACTAACAATCAGTTTATAATTTATGGTTGGTTCTGTTAGTTGAAAGAGTGTGTTCCCTTCAGTTACTGAAAAGGAATACTAATGTGATGACTGTCATACGCTTTATACATTACTTTCTTTTTAGAAAAAGTATGATCATGACTCTGCCATGCCCTGTAATACCTTTATCTTTAAATATAATCGAGATCTTCAACTTTTTTTCCTTTGCTTGTAGCTGTGGACAAGCTCATAGGTTTGGCGAGGAATGCCTTAGTTGCCCTTATTTATCTGTGCATTGGTCTTGATTCATTAAACCGGTACTCTATAGGAGTCACCATTGAATGGGATTCAGGTCTGTTTTATGAAGCATTCATGTAAACTATGAATTATTTAAGCATTTGTATTATGATCACGTTGTAAATTTACATAAATTTGCATTTTACTATACTTGGATGCAGCTTGTATTCTATGTGATCTAAATTCTCATCCCGTACACCCCATTTAATCTTAAGTATTGCACACTAAGAGCATTACAGTGACATTTGGCATTTTATTTCTTATAGCATAAATGACAAGTAGAAATCAATGTGTTTTTTTTTCTAGGTTTTATTGTTAAAATTGATGCTTATGCTGATAAGGGAATATTGACAATCAGTGATATCCCACATTCAGCACTAATATCTGAAAAAATAAAATTCATCCATTGTTTTAGTAGCTTGAAGTGCAGCTTGAAGTCTATCTTGACAACATTACTAGCAAGGCATGAATGAACCTTACACTCCATACAGTTAATACAGTTAACTTGATACACCTTCATATACCCTCATATTTGGTTAATTTAGAGTTGTAATTTAACTTCAAATGCACATCTTTGGGAAATAGAAAGTTTGGGTATGATATGGTGAGCAATTGGTCTGTTCGTATAGTGCCTAATTTTCTAAGGGTATTTTGGGGTTTGGAAAATGTGGTAGCATAGTAAAATAAAACCATATTTAAATGTTACTGTGAATTTCTTTAAGCATTAGGGAAAATAAGTTCAAATTTGTATTTGAAGAAAATTAACAAAATAGTAAACAATATACAGTAATGCTTTGGGTAACCTTTTCTTTACCAGGTATCTTCAGCAGAGACCACCATGTGATTCTGAGTGCAGATGCTGGCGTATTTGTCATTATTTTAGTTATTTAACTTTTAGATAACATTTGCCACATAAAAAGAGAAACCACCTGATGAAAGGCTTTAGCTATTATCTGTGTGCGCCATTCGTTAGTGCTATGAAATATTTTTATAGACTCTCTGTATAAATGTTTTTTTGTTTATTGGTGATATTTTATAGTAAGAAGAAAGAGGTAATGAAAATGCAAAAAAAACCCTTACATTTTAATTTTTACCTTTTTGTTTTGAAATTCAGATTCCATGTGGATAAAGAACGATTATACAATTTACAGTATTTCAAATCATTTTATGAGAAATAGTCATGACGGTAGATAAAAATATTAATAGAACTGTGTCAGTGTAAAGAGGCTTTATGGGAAAAAAGGCAGACTTGATTGCATTTGAAAAAGTCTGCATTTATTACGGAAAAATTAAGTAAGACTTTAAATTAGGTCTGTGTTTACTTAATAATGTCATACATTTCCCTTTTTGACCTCTACTGAGCTTTAATTAACTGCTGCCCCCTATTACGCCATACTAGTGATAGCCCGACTGCTAATCTGAGGAAGCAGTATGTTGTCTGATCCAGGCTTTTTTTGACTAGCTTCAAGTGAAAGCTTTCTTAGGAGAAGAGGAGATTAGGTGTCAGCACTTGGCGCGGGAAGGCGCTGATTTCTGTTGAATGCTGGAGAATTGGCAGAGATGCATTATACTAAAGGCATGTAAAACATGTCTTAAAGTACTGTTGCGGACTAGAGAGATTGACGTTTGTTTCATCTTATTATTTAAAAACTCAAGCGTTCCTTTTCTATTTGGATCACAGGTATCGCATTGTTTATTTGTAATGATCATGATGCAGTTTAAAGCTTGGATCATAGAATGTGGGTTGAGCAGAAAATGTTATTCAAACTGCTGTTTTCTGAATTTTTCCTACAACAGTGCTGTCCCTGCAGTCATCACTAGCTATAGGACAGATGACTCTATTATTCTGACTAAGCTGAGGCTGTCTTCAGCTTTCTGGTTATTGTGTCTTTTTGGGCAGTCGTAACTCATCTTACTATTGCAATGGCAACAAACCAGGATGGACTGTGCTTGAATCAAACTTCAGTATAAACTATGAAAAGCTCTGGCTACAGACAAATGGATGTGCATAACGCTTACTACACCAGTGCGATTAAGGACAAAAATAATATAAATAATTGGCCTGTATCTATGGATATCAAGGACATGGTACATCTATATGCAGATGCTCTTAACAATAGGAGCATGGGCAGTTTAAATAATGTGCTCAGGGTTGTACAGTATTTCACTTGCAGAAGATGAACTGGCACCATTGGGGATTCATTTTTTTTAACCATTTTATCATACTGCCAAATCATTTCCACTTGTTCAGCAAAGAACAGGTCATTATTAGTTTAACAAGGTCAATTTGGTATGCAAGCACACAGTCACAAAATCCTGCTTCTGTCGTTGTAAAGCAAGCTATGATTTGGAAAATATTTTTATGACAGTTGTATATTAAGAAATAATGCTGCAAAAGCTCCATTAAATGCTTACTGTATTATATAGAATTTTCACATTTTCCCTCTCTCCAGTTTAGTTCTATTTTGGTATTCCAGTTTCTTTGTACATGAAGATAATGTGCATTTTACCTTGATTGGTGATTATGAAGTAGCGATTTATGTGTGCTTGAATGACTATGCCATTTGCTGAACTAATACAAGCATGGTTTCATTTGTCAGTCAGTATACACCACTATTTTGTACAATAGGGAGAGAAATGAGTAATGTGCAGTGACAGCAGACTATGTTAACAGATTCCTGTCACTCCTCACATTTTTTTTTATTCTAGAGTACTGTTTTCTCATTTAGCTGAAAAAATACAAAGTGAAAGTATATGCCTTATAATTGTTTTAGTAGATTACATATTATACTGAAAAATTAAACACATGCATATTGTTATTATTAAATGAGATTAAGAGAAAAGAATAATATATTTGTTTATCCTTCATGAAAAATACTCATATAGCATGCATTGCCACTTATGCTGATCAAATTGGAATCTGTCATCTTTCAGTAATGATGGTAGTATAAATTTGTTGTCTTTTTTTTCCCCTAGTTAGGTTTTCTTTTTATGCTCTCTCCTTTTTTTATAGTAAGACCTTGTGGGACAGGATTGTGTTTGCTTCTGGCCTGAAGGACAACTCTAATCTCACCATGAGTAAATGACCCCAATTTTTAAACAGCCTGTCAGCAATGTCAGCAGAGCAGTTTTTCGGATTCTGCTGTCTCTGGGTTGAGGCAAGCCCCGGAGTATATAAATGCAATGGATTGTTTTTTTTCCTTCTCTGCTGTCTGGTAGAATTTTCTGTTCATGCCAACCTTTTGACCAGTGATAACATTTTTATCTATACTGAGACTGAAGCAAAGTTTCTGAATTGTTAGAGCTGGCAACAAAACCAAAGTGTTTTATGAGATAAGTGCAGAAATTAGTGAAGACACCGAGTGGCTTATTTTTGAAGGTGATTTTATGCAGCATTTTGCAATGTGATTAAAGGTTATTTATCCTCGCAATGTACCGAATAAATAATGCACACTCATTATCATAAGTTGTAGGTGAAATGTAAAACAGAGTTAGAGAACGCTGAGGTGTGAACTGGTAGATGAGTATGTGCAGTTTGTTAGAGAAAAGAGTGATTTTTAGAGGAGCAACTGCTGTAAAGAGAAATAAGCTAAAGTAATATGGGTAAAAACTAAAAAACTGAATGATTTGGTCTCCTCTATTTTTTTAGATGGACATCTAGAGGTGTGGGAATCTTAATTCATAAAATAATTTAATTTGCCGTATCAGATGTAATATCTGATCCTGAAGGGAGATATGTGATGGTGATGGTTAATTTATTCAATTGTAAAGTGATTTTGATAAATATCTACGTACCCGATGTGCATGATAGAGACTTCCATTCTCAACTTGAACAACCCTAAAATTATAACGGCTGGAGACTTTAATTGTGTTTTAGATTCAGACCTGTATATGTCTTCAACTACAGGTGCAATAACATCTAATACTGCAAAAATAAGTTTTCATTTTTCAGTTTTAATTGATCATAACAAACCCATGGATATTTCTAAATCCATACTTAAGAGCATATTCCTTTTTCTCACCAGTACATCATTGCTACTTGATTTTCTTTATAGATAACTATTTCTTGTCCACAATCAAATCTTGCAGGTACGATGCTGCTGTTATCTCCGACCATGCCCCTTTGATCATGGAGCTCAAATCATTATGCCCCACATACTCATCTCACAGCTGGCATCTTAACCCCCCTGTTATTAGCTGTTGAGAACTGTACAAAATTTATATCCAAGCAAAGTGATTCTTTTTTAGAAAAAATGCATCCTCCGAGGTTTCTGCAGGAATATGGTGGGAAACTCTGAAGGCATTTTTTAAGAGGATAGATTATCTCCTGTCTCTCCCATAAAAAATAAATTGGAAACCAAGATGGACTCGGAGTTAATCAATGAAATTATCAGAATAGATCAAAAGCATGCCAGGTCTCCAAATGAGGCACTTTTTTGGAAAGGACAGGCTTTGCAATCAGAACTCAAAAGAAACGAAACAACTCCTTTGTAAATTGCGATATCGTTACTATGAACACAGAGAGGTTAATAAGATCTTAGCTCAACAAATCCACAAGCAGGAAGTTTGTAATGCAGTATCAGTAATCACCAACACAGATGGAGATAAAATCATTGACCATAAAAATATAATGTACATATTTAGAGACTACTGTAAGTCGTTATATTCTACTCAGCTTTAAAGAGTACAAGACACAATCAAATACATTTTTTGATACATTGCAGGTACCACAGCTAGATACTCTTAAGTGCAGAGGAACTAGATAAACTTCTGACACTATCAAAATTACTCAATGCTATAAACCAGGTCATGTTGGCTACCCTGCTGAATTTTATAAAAAAAAAATTCAATAATGTTAGCTTCTCTTTTATTAGCAACATTTATAGAAGCCAGAGACCATAAACTCTACCTTAAATGTTTTTCCAAGCATTATTTACCATTTTTCCTAAGAAAAATAAGGACTTATTACAATCTGCATTACACAGAACAATCTCACTTCTGAATAATGATGGTATGGTATTCCCTAAAGTTATAACTAGAATGACTGAGAAAGTTCTCCTATCACAATACCAAACCAGATTTATTGAAGGTAGACACTTAGAAATCTTCAATGCCTATCTGATGTCATATATCCACCAATAAAGTCTAACACTCCAGAGATCTTATTATCTTTGGGTACAGAAAAAGCATTTGATATGGTTGAATGGGACTACCTTGTCACCACATTGATTTTTAGGTTTGGCCCGAACATATGTGCATGGATCAAACTACTGTATACCAGTCCAGAAACTTTTTTTAGTTTTTATTAACAGTATTATATCAGACTACTTTAAACTAGTATGCGGTACTAGACAAGGATGCCACTTGGTACCACTGCTTTTGCAGTCACCATCGAGCCATTAGCTGTTCACTTTTGAAATGCACCAGACATAAATTGGATTTTCAGAGAAGGACTTGAACAGAAAATTTTACTATATGTAGATGATCTGGTACTGTATATACAGTATCAGACCTACAAAATTCTGTGCCTGCAGCCCAAACTGCACTAGCTGAATTTCAAAAGATATTTGAACTCAAAATTAATTTGAACAAAAGTGTGCTTTTTCTAGTGAATTCTCTAGCAAACAACATTACATTGGACACCAACCCTTTTATCGTTGCAGATCATTTTAAATACCTAGGGGTAAACATCACAAGTAAATATAAAGCTCTTTTTAACAAAATTTTGCTGTCTGCTTGGAAAAACCTAAACAACATGTGCATAGATGGTCTACCCTCCATCTTTCTTTAGCAGAGATAATTAACACTATCAATATGAATATCCTCCCTAAGCTTCTGTTATCTCTTCAAAACATCCCCATATACATTACCAAATTTTTAAGAAATTAAATTCAATCATAACTTAATTTATTTGGAATTTGAAAAATCCTTGCATCCAAAGGGTGACCCTATAATGACCTAAATCAGAAAGTGGCATGGCTCTACCTAATTTTCACTTTTATTACTGGGTGGCAAATATACAAGCTGTGAAAACTTGGATATTGACTCAAATAGATGAACACACATTAGCTTGGTTAATAATAATGTTAATTTTGTTTTTTATCAGTATGCTGCTGCTGGAGTATGTGAATTTCCCCTTGGGGTTTAATAAAGTATATCTATACCATAGATAGATAGTATCTACCTATCTATCTACCTACCTACATTTTAAAATAAACATTTATATTTGGAGAAGGGCTTCTTTCCCTCTTTACTACTGTCCAAGTTTTAATCTGGCTGTTGGCCTTCCTCTCTTTCTCATGGGTGGGGGTTGAATTGAATTTAGTTTTGTTAAGTTTGAATTGATTGTATGGCATGGTGCATGTTTTTAATAAATTCAATAAATAAAGGTGATTGGATGAAGAAGTGCACTGTGATGGAGGTGGTGAAGATGAGTCCAAAAGAGAAGCCAACAGAGACATGAATCAAATTGTTGACAGTTGATTTGAATAAAAAAGAGTCACAATACAGAATGGGGGATAGCCCAATGCACTAACCTGTGCAGACCAGATGTTCTTTTTTTGATAATGACCATCATAATTTTAATATTTTTTTTTTTTAGCAAAGTAGATTTTAGTAGTAAAAAAAAAAGTATAGATTTTTCTGTTTTCACTCAAACTAAAATGGTTTTGAAAAATTATTCTCCTTACAATTAATCTTATTATTTTCTACTATTCCTTTATATGTTATGCTGAAGATTTTCTTGTGTAGTTGTCAGTTTAGTTGTGTCTTGTACCCAAGCTTTCTTTGCATTACTGGTGTTAATAGTAGTGATGTTAATCTTGAATGGATTAGGTGTTGCTGTTTTCTTTAGAAACAAAGTATTTCTGTAATGCTAAGTGTTTAATTAAAAAAATGTGTTTTAACTGAGTTATTTTTTAACAATAAATCTTAATTATGTGTGATTTCTGTCAGGTATCGATTACTAATAATTCTAAAATAACTGGAACTATATAATCTGACTGAATTAATTCTATGAGATTTCAAAAAGCCATGTTTAAAAAAATAAATAAAATAAAAAAAATAAATAAATAAAAAAACACTCATTTTTGTAATTAGCATGGCTGTCTGTTCTCTCTGAGTTCTCACATTGGTGCCTTGTGCTAAATCTGGTTGAAATGCTTTTCTGTCTTGACTTTCTAATTCCAAAGAAAAAGTGAATTCTTAAATTTGAAACTGTTTAACATTGGCTTTGCAGATCTGAGATATTCTGTCGTGCAGTAGGTAAAAGAGTTTACTTAGTGTTACTATGTGTACATCAGTGCTTTAATGTTATTATGGCATAAACACATACAAAATTCTTTAAGAAACGCTTCGCTCGCCAACCCCCAGGTGGGAGCTACGCACTAGCCACTTCGCGGATCTGATGCTCGCATATGGAAAAGTGGATGTACAATTTAAACAGATTGTTTTCATGGGAATTGTTACATATGCATAATATCAATAAGATATCGACATAAGTTTTCTTTTATTGGGAACTTAAAGTGAGGAAAACGTAAAAATTTATAAGAGCTGAGAGCACAGGAACTGTCTGACAAAAGCATTCACACGAATGAGAGGTGAGTGGACCGTGGGAGTGGTTGTAAATGTTTGAGAAGAAGGCAGGACTTGACTAAATCTCTCAGCAAAAGTCTTGTCTCGTGGGACTGTAAAAAATTTATTGGAAAAAGTTTTGTCTCAAGATTTTCTTTTATAATAGAGAGATACATATACTAGTAAGATAATTGCCTGCTGTATAAAGGTGCATTTGATAAAAAACTTAATTTTATCAGTTTCAAAAGACAAATTTCAAACATTTAAGTTTAGGTTCAACTGATCCTTGGCTGACTTTGATGGTGTGTTTCTGTCGTCACGTAGAGAGCTTATAAACCACCAGCAAAAATAAATATTAGAATGAAAGCCCATTCTCACTTTTGATACAAGTCATGGCAGTGTTTGTATACGATAATAGAGTACCATATATTAAGATTCATTTTCATACCTCAAGAATTAAATACATTCCTTCTGTTTATTTTATAATAGTCCATATTGTGTAAAAATGCAATTGAGGATATACCATTAAAATAGAAAAAAACATTATAAAATTTGGTTTGGTCTTGTAGATGTTTACATTCAACATCTAAAAATCAGTTTATTTTTAACAACCCTCTGGGATCATCCATGGCATGTCTATAGTTTTTGAAAATCCAATGAGTGTGTGAGGTCTGACTTTCTGTAACAAAGAGTTAAAGGACAGCACAGATGCTTTGGCATTTCCTGACAACTATAGAATTGCAAAAACAATTTTTTATGCAGTTAGTTGAAGCCATACATTGCAAAGTGAACTTGCTGCAGCAAATGCCTGACCATTGCGCAAACTGTTTACATAAAGTCACAAAAAAAGTCAAATTAATGCAAAATAGACTGCACTAATTTGCGAATAACAACACTGCCAAGCTAATTAGAGACTGACTATGTAAAATGCAAATCATAGCATCAATGCACAGGTCAGTCTTTTTATATGATATTAACATGAATGTTCAGTTGTATTGTGCAATCTGACATTCTGGTGAGGGCAAACTCCTTAAGCAAGGGTGGCATTGGGGCATTTCACCAGTCATGGAAACTGCAGCTTTCTTTGATTGTTAAATGTGCAATATATGTTTGCATATAAATATATATTCTAGGAATTCTGAAGTATGTTTTTAATTTACTGCTACATGTGTTTCATATTGCTATTGAATGCTTGCTAATGAATACTTGTTTTAATTGTTTCAGCTATAACATTCACAAACTAATATAATTACTTGTTTAATGTGAGTAATGGTATTAATATTATGCAATGCACAATTTCGAAACTGTAATGTACTTAGGCATCGTCTACTAAAGATTGCCTTGTAGCCTTTCTAGCTTTTTTAATATCAGGTGCATTTCCTTTTTGCACTATTATTGATCAACAATTACTTCTTAATCAGCTGCTAAAAATACCATCACTATCTATGCTACATGTGACAATTAAATAAAAATAACTTTTTAAAGCTGGCTCATAATACAGCCTTTGTAGCCAAAGTTTCATGTTTAGTCACAGGTTCTTAATCTGCTGATTTTGCACTCTTCATGAGCCAGATAGATGTTATAAATAATTAGTTCTTGGGGCTTCTTAAACCTCCTGAGTGTGTTCCTTGAGTTAACGATAAGCACTTGGTGTTAGTGGAACTACTGGAATACAAGGCTTATTCAACCTAAGTCTCAATTTCATAATCACACTTCATGGAATTACCCCCTGATAGTTTAATGTTTGCCACAGGCAGTTAACTAATAAAAGTCTCTTCATGTAAAATGTGTGCATTAACTGTATCATGTGGTCCGTGAACAAATTATTAAGGTAATGACAAAGGTAAAATTTTCTAACAAATCTATGTAGGCCAGTTTCCAATTGTCTGCTTGCAACTTGAAGCAAGTGTTGGATTTGAAATTAAACTCATTCTATGTGCAACGCATTTTTTATTATTAAAAAGTGATGTACTTTTTGTGTAATAATTATTGAAACGGGACCCATACTGCTTTATTGACAGGGTGTCACCCTTTATAAATTTGTGATATTTATTCAGCAACGTGGCATTTATTGGAAGCAGGGATGAGCAAATAGATTCTGTGTTGCTTAATTTATATTTTCCTCATAATTGGCCTTCATCTAAGATATGATGTGCATCTCTGTCACAAGATTTAGTGTTTCTTGCCATAAAGTATTATTTTATTATGCTTTTGCAATGTTTCATAGGATTCTCTGCTCTAACCACCACTTCATATAGAAATAAAATAACTTGTTTAAAATGTTTTCAAGTGGATCTTGTTACTGCAGGTACCATCTAGCGAAGTAGCTGCTGAGCACTTCAATCTGTGTCCTGATTTTCTGTGGCACTTTAAAGCTTTCGACTAAATGTGTTCTGTATAAAAAATGTTTTTATCTACTACAAGAAAAACTAAGGTAGCACAATGGGGAAAGTGGCCATCTGACTATCTGAGTCTAATCTCTCTCTTTTAAGTGATTAAGTCATTCTGCTGCATGTAATGTGAGAAATTGTTCAGTTCAACCTGGGTTCACATTAAAGATGGTAGTTGTCTTCAGAGTTCTAGTGTGAAGAAATCTGCATTTAATCTCTCATTCTTATTAGAGGTAGCCTTTAACTGTAATTATATTTTTTATTTAAAGTTTAGTTTTGAGATGATTCTGACAAGAGGTCAATACATGGTTTAAGGTTTATAGTTTGCACCCTAAGCATTCAGTCATTGATTTATACAGATATGATACAATATATGATAGAAATTACTATGTTAGGTCATTGAAATGCTATTTGTGAAGAAGCTTTATTTTTCAGAATCTTTGTTGTTTTATGTCAACTTTGGAACTCTTGAATTGAATTTAATCTCCTGAATGGGCTTTTTTAAAGATTTTTATTCCATTTTGATGTATACTGTAAATTGTTCTGTTTTTACTTTTGGCTTCAGTTATATGAGGTATTTGAATATAAATATATCAGTGTAGTTTATATTCGGTGATCCAGAAAAAAAACAAGAGTACACAGTGACTTTATTCCATTAAAAACACCAAATTAACAGTTCTATTATTATGTCTATTCAAAGTATCTTAGACTAAGTAAATTAGCTGGTAGAACAACAAAACTTTTTTTTCCCCTCCTGAGTGTTTGGTGATGATGCTTATTCACGTAGATGCTCTCCTATGTTAAGCCAGCCTGCATCTAATTCCTTGTTGAATATTTACAATATATCCCACAACTATTGCATATCGCTGCCTATAGTTTCAATATGTTGTGCACATATGGAGCAGATTATCAAGCTAAAAGGTACATCACTTTGGGTTACGTTTATCAAGGGCTCCATTTTTGTTACATGAGAGAGTTCATAAAAGTTAAGTACAGGTGCTTCTTGCTGACTTGATCCTTTCTGAACACAATACATCTGTTTGATATTTTTGTCAAACACCACAAGATTGATGTTGCAAAAAGTCATATAGGGATATTATATACTGTTACTAGAAAGTAGGCAAGATGTTATTCTTAATTAAAATTGAACCATTAACTTCAGTTGTAAATGTATGATAGCAGCGTTGAAAGAATCACCTCATGTGTGCTGGTATTTTGAGTTCTGAAGTCAGAACAACATTTATTTCTATAGTATATTTTCATACAAAGGATGTTGTTCAAAGTACTTTACAAGATTTCAAGGAAATAATCACAAGCAAAAAAATAAATAAAATTAGTTTAAAAAAGTGAATAAAAAAAATCAGTCACACTTGTGATATATAATAATTTGAATTCTTATGTATAGAAATCAGTTTTTAAGTCTCTAAAGATGGGGCAAAAAATGACTCGCATTAGCCTTGTCCTGCTCTCTGTCATTTAGTTTATGGTATTAAATGAAGACCTTTATTAGCTAATATTATTAAAAACACAAATTTCAGGATGATTAATTGATTATGATTTAATGTGTGTTACATGCACACTTTGTATAAATGTGTGCATATTTTGTAGTATAAATATCTGTCCATTCATGATCATTTCCAGAGTTCTTTATGAAGCTTATCATGGCAAGGTGAATTCGTTATTAGTCAATATACTATTTGTTTCTACAAGTGTTTTTCTTGGATATTAAATTTATTGAAATAGTTTGTGATATTAACCTTCACAGCCCCTAGTCAGACTTGCTTGCTTATTTCTGATTTTTGTTTAAGTGCAGTATAACTACTGGTACAGGCTGTTTGATTTACCACTGGCTAAGCAAAAATGATCTGCTTATGAATAATTGATTAGGCATAGACTAAATAAAGCCATCCATAATGTATATAGGGCACAGATTTGATTATTAGCATACCAAGGATGGTGGTAGCCTCTCTGTCCCCATTACTGGTTAATGTGTTAAGTTTTACTTCATGGAAATAGACATATAACTGCTGGTTTCTGCTATTCTGTGTTTTATTTTGGTATTTGATATGCTGTATTAATCCCTGAGGGGAAATTGTCTTTTTGCATGAACTTTGGAGGTAAGAGCACAGGGTCAGCCATTGTACAGTGCCCAAGGGGCAATTTTCAGGTTGAGGGTCTTATTCAAAGACCCAATAGAGAAGGAACTCTTCTGGCATTAGTGGGGTTTTAACCGGCAACCTTCCAAAAACCAGTGCAGTTGCTTATGCCTCGGAGACACCACTCCACCTTTTTGGTTGTGGCTTAGTTGGTTCTATGAAATTTTTAGAATGTAACCCTTAAATGACAGACAGTTTAGAGCTGCATTACTAATTTTACCACAGCTAGTGTAATAAAACCTAGTTGGCAAGGAGCACTGAGCACAATTTATCTTGACTGAAAACTAGAAATGGTAGAAGTTACCTAATACAAATTTTATTTACAACCCTGCCACATATGTCAAGTCCACAACAGCCCATTATTGTTACTAAAAGCAAATCTTGGTAGTAAGTGACACTTAATGCCATTTCACAATATTTCTAATGATTATTAGCAATAAACTTAATTTTCATAGTCTTAGTGAGTCAGAGGCAGTTATGGAACTCTTCCAAGACTCCCAATCTCATAGTCTGACATGCCCAGCGATGCAGTCCAACCAGTCTGTGGTTTGCCTAGACAAAATCAAACAGGTCTGATTTTTCTCTTCAGTCATAGGAGTGGGCTCATTTGGAAGTACGATGTAATTAATGCAGCTAGGAATAAAGTGTTTTGGATCTGAGAAACAGAAGAGAGACTAGTCTATCTGATGATGCATTATTTGTGTTTCATGACAAAATGGTGGGAAAAAAACGCCTTTGTGCAGGCACCAGTTCTGTCTGGCGGAAAGGATCTGGCAAAAAAAGCGGAAAGGATCTGGCAAAAAAAGTGGCAAGCTCATAATTAATACTTTGGAAATGTGAAAATGTTGTGGAAAGTTGTCATGCAGTTGTTTAGTTTCACATGCCCTGCAATTTCTAGTCGCTTAATCTGACGTTCTCTGGTGAGATCAGCAACTTAAGTCATCATGTTTGACATACCCTCCGACTATAAGTTATGTGATGTGACATTGGCTCAAGGAAGTAGTGCAATATCATTTTAGAGCACTTTAATTTCTTGTTGTTATAGTGTTTAGTGAAAGTGAATCAAATATGTTTGTGGCAAAATAAAATACATAAATGTAACGCAGGATTGAAACAGATCAAGCGTTTGAAAGTCTAAACAAATCATTAATAAATAGGCAAATCTTTTTACAATGTGGAGGTGCATGCAATGACGATGTTGCAAGTATCAACACTTTGGTACCAAGTTGATATCAAAATTCCGAAAACGAAACAGTATCTGCTTTTTTTTTTTATAGTATGGGTGGTACTGAATGAAAATCAGTACTGCAGTCATGCAAAACTGCAAGTAGAAAAATTAATGTACTTTGGAAGGCACAATAACACATGAGAGAATGTGTGTAAAAATGTCAAAAAAAGGCTTACAGTACTGATGATACAGCACTGCATTAACACATGTTGAAAAGAAAGACTGCAAAAGTCATGCCTGGAATTGCTTTGTGTTTGAGTTAGGAGAGTGCTAATGCAATTGTAGGAATTGTACATATTATTAAAAATAAAATCCAGAAAGAGTTGTAATTGTTTAAATTGCAGTTTGACATATTTGGAAGAGGAAATAATGGTTTGAAATTAATGGCTTTTTTGATGCAATGTCCTACACAATTCTAATAAAGAAGCAGTGTGTTTGCATTTATTTGCCGATTGTAGTGAGGTTGTCTACAAATGTCCATTCAAGCATCTATCCATTTTCTAACCAAAGTATAGACTTTGTGGTCATAATTGAAACTTTGCACACATCTGCAGTTCTGCAAATACTGATGGACTACGGGAGGAATCTTCACACAGGCAGTGGTAACAACAGTTCTAGTAAAGTAAAATCGAGACTTATTTTTAAATGATTTGGCGGTTTGGCTTCTCTACACCCCAGACACCTTTTGCTACTACCAAATGTCCAGTGCTTTAGACCACCAAGCATGTCTCCTGGAGAGGAAATGTCAGAATAAATTTAGAATTTGTCATGGTAAGATAGATCAGGTAGTCCTTGATAAAGAGAGTCATTCGTCATAAATCCTATGGTGAAATCCCTCCAAGATTATAACCTTCCATCCCCCTAATGTGTTACATTGTTTGCTGCACATTTAAATTTAACACCTGCATTGTACTTTAATATTCATGATAACTGAGTAAATACTTGATAGTTTTGCCAGTTGTATTAAAGCTGCTGTTACTACAGGTTAAGCATCCCTAATCCTAAATGTTTGGGACCAGAAGTATTTCAGATATTTTTGGATTTTGGAATATGTGCATACAGTGGGTACGAAAAGTATTCAGACCCCCTTCAATTTTTCACTCTTTGTTATATTGCAGCCATTTGCTAAAATCATTTAAATTAATTTTTTTCCTCATTAATGTACACACAGCACCCCAATATGACAGACAAAAAAAAGAATTTTTGAAATTGTCGCAGATTTATTAATAAAGAAAAACTGAAATATCACATGGTCCTAAGTATTCAGACCCTTTGCTCAGTATTTAGTAGAAGCACCCTTTTGAGCTAATACAGCCATGAGTCTTCTTGGGAAAGATGCAACAAGTTTTTCACACCTGGATTTGGGGATCCTCTGCCATTCCTCCTTGCAGATCCTCTCCAGGGGCCTCATGTATAACGCCGTGCGTAGAACTCGCATTATAACATGGCGTAAGCACAAAAGCCGAAATGTGCTTACGAACAGAAAAATCCAGATGCAGGAATCTGTGCGTACTCCAACTTCCACGTTCTTCTGCTACATAAATCCCGATCAGCGTGAAAACTAACGCTCGTGCACGCGCTTTATGTTACGCCCCAACTCCTCCCAGAATTACGCCTCTTTGAATATGCAAATCAATATAAATCGCCCTTAAGCGCAGCCTTCTGTGAAAAGACAATGGGAAAAGCACGGGGGAAAATATAAGAATTTCAGAGAATACCAAGTGGAGGCAAAGGAAAAACATACTACTGTATTTGTTCAAATAAACCGTGGTATAATCAACAAAAGAAAGTTGATCGAGTGACATAGTGTTGGAGAAACTTGAAAGCTCACATTCACAAATCGCACAGTAACGGAAATAAAAAAGAAGTCACATATCAAAGTCGCTGTGAAAAGCCGAGTTGTAAGCCCACTGTCTGAGTGTCATATGAAAGCTTATTAGGGTACAGAGAAAAAAGGCACACAGTGGGGAAAAAGCACGAAATGTCAACTTCAATTTCGACATTTCCACTTTAATCACGTAGTTTATTTTGTCATTAAAGTAGAACATCATAAACTTCATCTTAAAATCATTTGTTTAACCAGTTTCTCAAATCACATTGTAATTAAAGTAGCACGTTAAATGCTTTGTTTTGTATTTGATCTTCTATGTGCTCTATGTGTGTGAATCACTACTTGCTTCTTAAACCGGCTCTCTTCCTCCAACTGGACACAGAATCCATTACATTCATGATATTACAGCTCTCTGAATAACTAAAATACTGAGATGTATACGTGATGTCATTTTCATGATGATAGGAGTTAAAGCACATTATTAAACATGTGTTTCACTTCGATGAAATAATTTATTGCAGCAGTACTCAGGGGCGGCTCTAGGCTTGTGGTGGCACTGGGCAGAGGAAGAATCGGTGGCTCCTTCGCCAACCCGTCAGTAAGGTAGCTTATGCACGGTGGAAGGCTACGTCCGTTGCAGACACTGCATAGCTGCCTCGTGCTCATGACACAAGCATTTAACTTTTGCCGAAATTTGACGCTGCGTTTTTAGCTGTGTTGTTATTTTCTCTTTCTGTTTTATATTCAATATATATTGGCGTAGCCGTCACTGCAGTCAGTGCTTTTCTTTCCCCAAGTAACCGATCGCCATACAATCAGCTCTGTAATAGAAGTTAAGCCATCTGTAAGCTTAGCGCCGATTCTTCAAAACGTTTAAAGAACATTGAAATATCTTCGTAGTACATGTTTAATTATTCTATCCTTAACGACACTCCCAGTGAAGAATATAGATTATTTAAATGAAGTTAAAGTTTTATCTGTATAATTTAATAAACATATTTTGCTGCATTTCACCTTAAAAATGATATTGTCATCATATGTAAATACACGCTTTATAAAGTGGCTCAGGTTGTGCGATATTATAACTGTAGTGCAAGTTTACAGTGGGGTGATTGTACTTATAAGTACAAACAGTTCTACAAGGTGCAATTGATTGAATGCATTTACAGTTCTTGGGATGAAACTGTTTCTGAACCGCGAGGTCCGTACAGGAAAGGCTTTAAAACGTTTTGCAGTGGCTGAGACAGCGTGTCCTTAAAGCTGTATACCGATAATTCTCTTTCCGATCAGCTGCTGTTGTGATTCACACTCAGATACAGTGATATAAATACTCCGAGTGGTGCAGTGAGAGAAATATGGAAAAAGATGATCCGCTGTGGCAACTCCTAATGGGAGGAGCTAGAAGAAGAAAAAGAAGAAGAAGTGAGAGTAACAACGCTAAAGCAGTTATGGTATTTAGAATAGTTTGACCATTCTGTGGACCATTATATTGTTACAAGTTAATTACAATCAGATGCATTACACTAATAAACAATATGCGGTTAGTTTCGGTGTATTTATAAAGCCGCGTCAGGAAAATAAGGTGTAACCACACAGGAACAGTAGCACTGCTTTGACGCTGGGTGCCGCCAGTCTGCAAAACCGAGCGGAGAACTTGCGTACAACAAGACATGAGGTACCGTGGAAAAGTGCGTGGCTTTACGCCAAGTGTAGGTTTTATACATCGCGATTTGAATGTGGAAAAGTTCTTACGCAACATTTCTGTGCGAACGCACCGTTTATACATGAGGCCCCAGTTCTGTCAGGTTGGATGGTAAACGTTGGTGGACAGCCATTTTTAGGTCTCTCCAGAGATGCTCCATTGAGTTTAAGTCAGGGCTCTGGCTGGGCCATTCAAGAACAGTCACAGAGTTGTTGTGAAGCCACTCCTTCGTTATTTTAGCTGTGTGCTTAGTGTCATTGTCTTGTTAGAAGGTAAACCTTCGGCCCAGTCTGAGGTCCTTAGCACTCTGGTGAAGGTTTTTGTCCAGGATATCCCTGTACTTGGCTGCATTCATCTTTTCCTCGATTGCAACCAGTCGTCCTGTCCCTGCAGCTGAATAACACCCCCACGGCATGAAGCTGCCACCGCCATGCTTCACTGTGGTGACTGTATTGGACAAGTGATGAACATTGCCTCGTTGTCTCCACACATACCGCTTAGAATTAAGGCCAAAAAGTTCTGTCTTGGTCTCATCAGACCAGAGAATCTTATTTCTCACCATCTGAGTCCTTCAGGTGTCTTTTAGCAAACTCCATGCTTGGCTGTCATGTGTCTTGCACTGAGGAGAGGCTTCCGACAGGCCACTCTGCCATAAAGCCCTGACTGGTGGAGGGCTGCAGTGATGGTTGACTTTCTACAACTTTCTCCCATCTCCTGACTGCATCTCTGGAGCTCAGCCAAAGTGATCTTTGGGTTCTTCTTTACCTCTCTCACCAAGGCTCTTCTCCCCCGGTAGCTCAGCTTGGCCGGAGGGCCAGCTCTAGGAAGGGTTCTGGTCATCCCAAACGTCTTCCATTTAAGAATTATGGAGGCCACTGTGCTCTTGGGAACCTTAAGTGCAGCAGAAATGTTTTTGTAATCTTGGTCAGATCTGTGCCTTGCCACAATTCTGTCTCTGAGCTCTTCAGGCAGTTCCTTTGACCTCCTGATTCTCATTTGCTCTGACATGCATTGTGAGCTGTAAGGTCTTATATAGACAGGTGTGTGGCTTTCCTAATCAAGTCCAATCAGTATAATCAAACACAGCTGGACTCAAATGAAGGTGATCTCAAGGATGATCAGAAGAAATGGAAAGCACCTGAGTTAAATATATGAGTGTCACAGCAAAGGGTCTGAATACTTAGGACCAGGTGATATTTCAGTTTTTCTTTTTTAATAAATCTGCAACAATTTCAAAAATTCTTTTTTTTTTGTCTGTCAATATGGGGTGCTGTGTGTACATTAGTGAGGAAAAAAAATAATTTAAATGATTTTAGCAAATGGCTGCAATATAACAAAGAGTGAAAAATTGAAGGGGGTCTGAATACTTTCCATACCCACTGTATATGTAATGAGATTTTATGGATGGGACCCAAGACTGAACACAATTTACTAATTTTTCATATACACCTGAAGGTAGTTTTATTCAATATTTTTAATAATTTAGTGAATGAAACAATTGTTGGTGCACAGTAGCATTGGCTGAATACATACATCATTTTTTAAAACTGCCACAGCAAGCAATGGCAAGCTTTTAGTTTTTGGTAATTGATTAAAAGGTTACTGTACACAATGAATTAGAGAATAAAAACAAACACAATGAATAATGTAGATATGTCTGGCAGTGATGATGGCTGATAAACTGGCAAAATCAGAGCCTATGTTCCCTCTAAGCTGCACAGCACAGCACTTTTAAATTGTGCTGCTCACTCCCAGTCCTACGCAGTTTTTTGAAAGTGTCACGTAACTATTATAGTACCTTTCACCTGTGGCTCCCGAAACTCCACCTGGGAAGCCCACTCCTTTGGTCATCGTTTATGTGTTTGTGTACCACTTCAAAATTGAATAAAGAGATCGATCATAAACTGCAAGTACCAGCTCATGTATTATTCACATCTGCTCATCAGTTTAAAATAAAATAAAATAATAGAAATGAATGTAACATTGGTCAGAGTCCCCCATGGGCAAGTGAAGTCAAGTGTGGAGTTTGCCGCTTATTCCATCATTTCAGTGCTTAAAGTTTGTGAATTTTGAAACATTTCAGATTTTGGAATTTTGTAATAGAGATTCTCAGCCTGTATTACAATGTATATATTGTATATCCTTCAGATAAGGTCACAATGTTGTTCACTTGAATAATGATGGTATATTAAATAAAAAGCTATTAAATATGATTTCAGTTTTTCTCATGGTATTGAATAGGTTTCAAGTATCGTAAAATCTCACTGGCTTTGGTATCGAATACCAAAATTCTGGTACCGTGACGTCCCTGGTATGCAACAAATAAATTCATTTTCTAAATGTCACCCACATCAAAAGGTGTATGCATTTGTTTTTCATTTATTAAACACATTATGCCTCAATGGTGTTTGCCTAGTCAGTGTAGCATTTGTCTTATTTTGAATTTTAAGTATAATGTTTATTTTTTTATATTGTATTTTCCTGGAATGATTAAATGGTTTCTATGTTTTCTCTTAGATCTGAGTCGCTGTGTACAGTATGTCTGTATGTAAATTAAAAAATAGTATTTTCATATCACTAATTTTGAATGCTTTAAATTATTTGTGATTTATGTTTTGCACATTGTAACTTAAAAAGTGCAACTCTGGGATTCAGACATTTATATGTATGCAAATGTGTGTGTATTTATCATGCATTCATAAGGTAGCTTACTCAGTGCCCCTCTCTTAAAAGTGTTAATTATTTGAAAACGTGGCAGGGTAGAGGATTTGTCTTTGAACTCATTTTCTGTAAAGCTTTGCATCTTTTATATTATTCTTCCCACTCTTTTCAGAATTTTCATACAGTTGATTGCTGTGCTGGTAGTCATTTTGTCTTAATTTTAAGAACAAAGGTGCCTTTTAAATATGTTGACATCAGTTTGAATTAGATGAAGGACTTGATGCTGCTGTAGAACTGCAGTGAGGCAGGAATGTTAAGTGCTTTGTTTTGTTTTATCTGTGCAATAATCGTTACATGCTTGATTTATTTATTTATTTACAAAGACTTTACTGGCGCATTAAAGGAAAGCTTGTGCTTCCCTACTCGATCATTCTGTATGGTTTAATAAACCAACTTTCATTTTGTAACATAAATATTGCATGCTTTCAATTTTCACATTAATCTTCAACGCTAGCATAGAAATGGAAAATTAATTTATGTATTGCCCCAGCTCCCTTATCTGGTGGAGATAATTAATGGAAAGCTGAAAAGGACGACATAAGGTTTTCATTTCTTAGTTACAATTTATGAGGCGATGTGGAGCAGGACTCACTGTGTAAAAGTTTTTTTTTTATGTTAAGAAAATATTTAACTTTAGAATCTTTTGTGCTTAACATTTTTTAGGATCTATTTGGTTTTTGATTTATCAACTAAAAAAATAAGCTTTTTTGCTAATTTCTCCATTCTCATTTGGTTGAACTGGGGCCAAACATCAGTAATAATAACTGATATTAACTTAGGACAGTTATATCTGACCTAAAGCTGACTTGGAAGCCAGAAATAATAGAAGCGTTAAATTGTTAGCAGGGATATTTTGCTTGTGAGCTGTGTGATTGTTCTTCTATTTCCTTTCCTCTGGGCTACTGTCCGTAAACATCCTTTCAGTGAGAAAACAGTTTACAGATTAAGAAGAGCCCTGTAGTAAGATCCAGAAATGCTTTTTCACATAACCACACAAAACTTAGCTCTTCTTTGCGATTCTTTGGCATATGTCAAGGTCACAAAGGACAAAAACAAACTACTGCAGAGATACTACCTTGCTAGAAACTTCAGTTAAGGCACTGCAAAATGCTGGTCGTCCTAATGGCCAGGCCATCGTTTATTTGCAGTTTAATTGAACATTGTTTTTGTTCATGAATTAAACACAGTCGAAGTGACAAGTATTCTATCGTTTGAAGTGGCTGAACAGCTATGAAGGACAAAGAATTGAGGTGCAAAGCCCTGTCCATTGACCAATGCTATTTGCTTGTTGAGAATTTGAAAATTAAAATGCAAAGTGGAAAATGAAAATTCAATGAGCAGCAGGTGGCGCCATTGCTTATTTGCATTTTACTTTTCATTTTTGCAGCTGAAAATAAAATTACAAATGGGGCTATTTCATTTTCATTTTGCAGCATTCTTTTGTGCAGATTTTGAAAATGAAATTGCAAATTGGGTTATTTAATTTTCATTTTAATTTTTTGCGTGCAGTCTTTGAAAATGAAATTGCAAAAGAGAGGTTGCATTTTCATTTTATGAATTTTAATTTGTTTTAATTTTTGCAGAAAATACCTCCCTTAGCTTGTATCACGTCAAAAAAAAAATTCAATATATCATTACAGTTTGCATTGGATTTAGTATAAGCATTTAATGTTAAATTCAAAAATGTAAAGGCTGGATATGAGTTATAAGCTATTTGCACTCTCTGAAGGAAAACCTCTGTTAGGTAACAGGGTAATTGAGTGCTTAAGTGGGAACAAAAGATTGTTGAAGGCAGTTGAATTGTCAGTTGTAGAATAAACTCGTAAAGCACTTTTGAGTACAGAATAAATTCTGGCTAGGAAAGCCTAAATCACTTCACAAAAGCTTTTAAATTGTAGTGGGATTGTGTCACTGGAAATCACAAAATCTAAGATATGTACAAATAAGTTTTTAATTGTCCCATTTTGCCTCTACTTGTATAATTTGCTTTGTAGGGATTCTCAAAACAGTCTATCCAGGTAAAGGATAGCAGTGCCTTTAGGTCCTCTCCTCCCAAAGGTACTGTAACGCTTGCATTTGCAAAAAGTTCAGCTTATGGTCACTCATCTTCGATTTTAGTCATTCTTAAACCCTGGCAGGCATCCTGATAATGGTGGCTTCAGTTAATTCTGTGTTAGTCCATGAATTATTTATGTGTCTTTACACTGAGTGGCTGCTCTGTGTCAGCACCCTCACCTCTCTTTCATACTGCATTAAGAATGCTTATTATTTTAATATTAACTCTCTAAAGACGGTGGTTGGCATTCTTCACCAAAACATTGGTAATAATTTCAAAGTTAAAACAGTCTTATTCTGCTAGTTGTTATAGTATATCTCCTTGCTCAAAATGCAGACTGTTGATAAAATGAGCACATTTTATTTCTCTTGG
The DNA here is from genome assembly GCF_016835505.1 of Polypterus senegalus. Classification (NCBI taxonomy): domain Eukaryota; kingdom Metazoa; phylum Chordata; class Cladistia; order Polypteriformes; family Polypteridae; genus Polypterus; species Polypterus senegalus. Next base: position 20,935,944 of record NC_053159.1, read on the forward strand.
TCTGCTGGAGACAGTTTTGCATTTTCTTTAACATTTTGTAGACCATAATTAAGCCTGTGCTCAATTTTATAGTAGTTTATAAACAATCCATGACCTGTACCTTTTTGTTTTCTTTTCCATGTCTCAAGTAAAGTGTAAGCTCATGTTTCTTTATGCCTGTAGCACAGAGCATAAACTGAGAGTCTAAAAGTAAACCAGTGACTGGTAATTTTTTTGCAATACTAGGGGGCTCTGCCCCCTGCTCGCTTTGCTCGCCCACTCCTGGGTTTGTTTTACCGTATATACAATTTAAAGAGATTTCTATTTTCATGGGAATTGTCACATACGCATTATTATCACTTTTACTTTAAAACTTTTGTAAAAACAATACTTGTCCTTTATTTCCGGCCCTAGGCGTGGACGTGTAAAGGACATATAACGCTGCTCACGTTGTGAAGGGGGGGCAGCTGAACGCACACTAAGGAGATGCCGTCGGATCATGTTGTCTTGCTGCTGCTGGCGAGCTGCGTGTTCTGTTTGTTGCGCTGCGTGTTGATCATTTAAAAGCCTGTACAGCAGCTGTCCTTTTGCCACTTCTGTGTCTCTGCTGCTTGCGTTGTGGGGGGGCTAAATGCACGCTAAGGAGAAGCAGTCTGATCATCTGCTGGCTTGCTGCTGCTGGCGATCTGTGTGTTCTGCTTGTCGTTGTTTTAAGAGCTGGGAGCACATGAAGTGTGTCTGCCAAAAGCATGTCAACAACTGTTAGGTTAGATGTCTGTGAACTTGTTTTAAATGTTCTCTTACTGTCTTGCATGGCGTTAGTTTTTCTCGCGGGACGTCAAATTGTCTTCGAGGAAGATCACGTCTTGTCTCCCTCCCAAGATTTTTTTTTATAATAGAGAGACATTATGATTCGTACCCAAGATTGGTTTCTTTAATATACATTGTTACCATAATGTAATTGCAGATTAAGTAAGGTCTAAGAAAAGTTTCTGAAAAGTACTGATGCAAAAGTTATTTAGGGAATTAGGGAATTTCAAAACACCCGTTGTTCGATCCTTCATAAACTATGAAGTATGCAGCTGAAGTACTCTGTCTCAGTAAACCGCAAAGGATACTTAAGCTAACTCCTGCCATTTCATTGTGTAAATTGTGAGCCATTGAGACACTTTATCTGTGCTTATGTCTTATTCAGTAGTTAAGTTAGTTGGAGGAAAAAAACCTTTTGAGGCAATCATGCATGCAGTCAAATGCAAAGTTTTATTTTTCCATAAGCTTAACAGCACTGTCATACTTTGTTAAAACAGCAGTTTTTTTTTTTTTTTTTTTTAATCTCACTCTTGTGTGGCATCTATTGCAGTATTTCAGATTCCCAAATTCCCAACCCAATTCCGATTCAGTCACTATTGCTGATTTTGCACATTGCCACTCTGCATAAGGATAGGTTGCATATGTGCCTCTTATTAGATTTTATTTCTCAGGTTTACATTTCTCAGTTTTAAATGCCTTTTTTTACAGTGAGAGTTCTACTTATATTCATGAAATATTTTTATGTCTTGCTGTCATAGATTTCATGTTTCATATTGCATCACTAAAAATTTATTTCTGATTTTTGAAGTGTTTGTGTGCATATCTGAGATTCCCTTGCATATTGTTCGTCTGTTTTAGAAAATATGCAGACAAAATTGAATAATATCCTAATTCCCAAAGTGTTTTTTCTTTAGCACAGAACATACAGTATAATCAAGGTGAATTCTGGGAAATAAACTTTGCATTTAGTAAATTTTTCTATCAGATAACCTCATCCATCATGTCCCATAATTATACAGTTTGTAATACTCACAAAGGTCTTTGAAGGAACCTAAATCGGGTGGTTTTGTTTTTACTTTGAGTTTTACAGCCTCCAGTTAATCCAAAATTCTGCTGCAAGAATTATTACAAGAACAAGAAAATACGAACACATAACTCCAGTTCTTAAATCCGGCTCCCGGTAAATTTTAGGGCAGATTTCAAAATCCTCCTTTTAACATATAAAACATTAAATGACGGCGGTCCGGCTTACTTGTCTGAACTTATCATGACTCACAAACCAGAGCGTACATTAAGATCTCAAGATGCTGGTCTGCTTATGATTCCAAGGATTAATAACATAACAGTGGGAGGTCAAGCTTTTAGTTACAGGCCCCTAAACTGTGGAGTAATCTGCCTGCTACTGTAAGAGATGCCCCTTTGGTCTCAGCTTTTAAATCTTGGCTGAAGACTCACTACTTCAGTTTCTTACCCTGACTAGAGCTGCTGATTAACTGTACAGACTGCATCTCTGTTGTTAGTCATTAGCACTAAAACATAAGTAACATGATAATTATAATTGGATACTAACCCTCACCTATTCTGTTTCTCTTCTCGGTACTCAAATGTGGCACTTGGTGCCACGGCCCACATGCCAAGTTGTTTTTCCTGCCTAAGGTAAAGTCATCCCTGATGGAGGATCGCAGGAATCATGGGAAAGAGGGTTCCTTTCATCGGAAATGGGGGAGGCAGCTTGATGGATGAGGTGTCCAGGACTCTAAATAAATCCAAATCTTATTATGTGATATCATCTACTGTTAAATTCTACTCCTTCTAAAAAAAATATTTTTATACTGTATTGAGGATTTGTTCTGTGTATTGTACTGTATTCTATTGACCCCCTTCTTTTTGACACCCGCTGCACGCCCAACCTACCTGGAAAGGGGTCTCTCTTTGAACTGACTTTCCCAAGGTTTCTTCAATTTTTTCCCTACAAGGTTTTTTTTGGGAGTTTTTTCTTGTCGTCTTATAGAGTCAAGGTTGGGGGCTGTCAAGAGGCAGGGCCTGTTAAAGCCCATTGCGGCACTTCTTGTGTGGTTTTGGGATATACAAAAAATAAATTGTATTTTACTTCAGATCCATCTTATTTATCTGTTTCTTCCTTTTTGTACCTGAAATGTAAGCTCAGAATTGGTGAGGCTATTGACGTAAGATTCTGACTCAAGAAAGATGGTCATTATCAAATACTGGGTCTGCAATGGATACGTTTGTACAAGACTGACATTTCTACTTGGAACAAAGTTTGGGTTTTATGTCATAAAATGTTGGCTATAATTATAAACTCCAAAGTTATTTTTTCATTTGATCTGCTTCTGACACATTTACTTTAGCAATAAACATATTTAAGGAAATATTTCTGTGATGGGATTTCTGGGTACTGTTTGCTGCTAAAAGCTACCTTATAACTTATAATGTGTTTATTTAAAATTAAAAAATATAAAAATAAAGTAATGCTGACAAGTGGTCATTTCAGTCACAAATCTACAAAATCTGTCATTTTGTAAAATTTAACAGAATGCCTGATTTTTAGTTGCTATTATTCTAAAGTATACAAGTTACTCTCTTTTTAATATTGTTGCTGAATGAGTCATGAGTTTAGTTTGCTTCTGTTCCCTGAGCTCCCACCTACAGGAGTAAAATCTTGATACATTAGTCAAGTGTTTTTATAACCCTGTAAAATAACCACTTTGGTAGAACTGTTGTTCTTTGCATTACAGTTGCTCTACTATTTGAGATTCTAGCTCTGAATAATAAAAAATGCTCCTGGCACTAGTCTTTCTTTTTGCTCCTGTTTTGACTGTGTATTTGTGTTAACATTTTGGGAAGCAAAGCAAATTGAGATGATATCACTGGTGAAACTGAACACCCTAACCCCAACCTCCGTCCTCTGTCCTTTTTAATAAAGGTTAACACTAACCACTGAGCTTCTTGCCATCTGGTAAAAATAAAAGCACTTGCTCTCAGCACTCACAGGGTGGCACCAGACTGCCATATGTCTCATTTCAATAGATATTTAAAATTAGTACTTTTCATTTTTTTATTTCAATCAGTTGAAATTCTTAGAAATTAAAAAATAACAGTCACTATTACTCTGCAATGACTATTGTCTGTGGCTAGCAGTACTGCACCCGTTATGTAAAACAGCAGTTTAGAAATATGTGCCAGTTCACAGTAAAAGTTAATGGTAATCGATTCTGTCTCAATGAGTCAGAGTCATTGGGGCCTAATTATCTGCTGCACTTAAACTAATAGGTTAGCTATTGTAAAACAGAGTAAAGGAGGGAGAATGGAGTTGATCAAGATATTTAAGAAAAAATAACAAATTAAAATTTAAATACATTTTATAATGTGAAATATTGTTTATAAAAATCAGCACTTTAAATATATTGTATTTGCAGGTGCAAATCCTTTAAATAGGTGTATTTGAGTGAATTTTTGTTTTTGAAACATTAAGAGTAAATATTTTTGGCTTAGTTGAATATCATTATGTGCTTTATATTTGTATCCTTCCATCTGTCCATTTTTAACTGGTTTCATTCAGTTTAGAATTTTATGGAAGCGATGAGGGAGGCGAATAGTGAGATTGGAGGGAACCACCTTAGATGTATCACCGGTTCACTGCAGAGTTTGCTTATGTTCACACCCATGCTTGTTCATATTGGCTAATTTTAGAGTAGCCAGTATCATGCACAGCTTCTAATGCACATCTTTTGAGAAGTATAAAAAAAACCCAAACAGACAGAGAGAATGCCCTTACTCTGTACAGACAGAATGTGTTCTCATTAGTCCTTGTATTGAGTGCGTAGCTTGGTGGGCTTATAAGTGAAAGTGCATTCAACAATGTTGACATTATCTGAAGAGTGTTTATCCCTGAAGACTATCTATGTTTTAGTAGCATTAGTTGGTAGTTGCTGTCTAGACCTCTGGACCCATGTGAATAAACATGCATTAGGACTTCAAGCATAGATAGATGGTATACATTGCTAAGATGTCGGTGGAATGCCTGATACAGAGTCAATAGGTGATTTGTCTGCCATAAAATCATTTGTCTTAAAGAAAGTTGATCTTTCGTCCGTTCCTTTGGTTGTTGGCATTACAGCTGGTTCATTTTCTGTAATCTGTGAGAAATTTTAACAGTACTTCAAAGTGCCACCTTTGTGTGAACTTAAAATACTGTCATTTTTTATTGCACCTAGCCATACCAGATTGCCATTATCACCTATTGAGAGTAGTGTTGCAATACTTGACCTAGTGTTTATCTCAACAAAGAAAAAGGGAAAATAAATGTTTGTTTTCTTGCATTTACCATTGACATGGATACCTATGAGTGACTATCAAATAAATAACAAATCATTCTCATTTCTGTTTTGAACCAAATTGTGACCTAAACTCACAGGAATATTCCTCATCATTTTTTAAAGCCACGATGATTGTTTTGTTTAGTCTTATCATGATGGTGAAGGTTTTCTGTAATATATTACAGTAGTGCCCTTAATCTTTTCTCATGAACATTTAAATCATTGATATATCATCTGTTGTAAACTCTTCCTTCTTAAAACTCTTTGCTCCTGTGCTTGCTCATAAGCGCAACACCAAGGTGACGCTAATGGTCATCTTAGTGAAAAGTTTTTTGATCTTTACTGAGTTCACATTGTACTTTCTTGAGCTCAGCATGCTCCCAACATTAAGTGTAGTAGACGTGGTTACACCTAGTTGTGTGACTTTGTAGCACTATTTTCTAGCCCCGTTATTTAGGTGAAATATCTGAAACAATTTTAACATGTACTTTCATCTGTTGTCCATCTTTTGTCAATTAATCAGTATTTGATTTTTTCAGAGTTAAGTCAATTCAGTGTAATGTTATAGGAGCCTGACCCCGCAACATCTCATAAATATTAATCTTATTTGTTTCCCAGTGCCAGTCACCATCTAGCAGTTTGTTATAATATAAATATAACTTTTTGTAAGTAGAATTAATAAAATGGCTATAGATCGCTCAAAATATGAATAAAAATTAACTCAAAACTATTTGTTTTTGTAATAGTCTAAGTGAATTTAGATGGCTGTCAGAATCCTGGTTTTCGACCTCTGTGGATAAGGTGTTTCTTACCACAGTAATCACATTTATTTGTTTTTCCCTCAGTTTCTTAATTGTACTTTTTTTGCATTAAACCAATGTTGTATCCAGATGATACTGAGTTTTGCCAATCCAAAGGATGCCTTTGTGTGAAAAGTAATATAGGTTATCTTGTCACTGTGATCTAATTTGGACTTTCATGTGTATCAGTCAGTGCTTTGATTTAGATTGTTAAATGTCTTCAAAAAAGAAAGTGAAATCAACCTTTATAATGCAAAGTGGTCGATTTGATGGTAGAGGGAGAGATGTTGCTGCACAAAGATGTACTGCATAATTTTTCTGACTGTGTTCAAGGCAAGATTACTGAATCACTCTTCAAAGCAGTTATTTACTTTTCAATCCTGATCTTAATGTTTGATGTCAGGTAAAGAAATTGTAACTCTGTAAAGGAGAAGCTTGCAATGCTTCATTTATTTTGCCAGTCGTGTTTCACCACCAATGTGCTTCATCTTACAGCAATGAGGAACATCAGCATTTGGAGCCATGTCACTGTTTCATTTTAACTGAAATCATTTGGAACCATGTTACTGTTTCATCCATCCATCTGTAAACCATGAAAAATGCATATGAAGTATTTAAATACAGTAAATTATTTTGAGTTGTGTTTTATCTTTTGATGTCCTGACAATACTTATTAGTGTTCCATTAAGCAAGTGCTTTTATTGGTTTTACAATAGAACACCATTACAGAATCAAGGTACCTAAGGCAGGAAGGTAACATTAATAAGGTTCCATTCCATCACAATGCATTTTCGCCCATATGAAGCAAATTGAGAATTGCCACTCGCCCTAGTCTGCAGATTTTTGTGATGTTGGAAAAAACCTATGCAGACATGATTAAATTATGCAGACTCAACCCACAGTGCCTATGCTGGGGTCTTAACCTAGGTCTCTACAGCTGTCATCTTACCAGTAACTTGTTTTTCTTTATTTCCTCAGAAATACTTTAACAAGTGATGCATTGGGTAGTTTTATGTCATGAGGTTTTTTTTTTTTTTTGTTACATTTTTCAAGAAGCATGCTCCAGATGAGAACAATCCATTTATTTTAAATGCAGCCCCAGATGTTCTCAATGGTAATTATATTTACATGAAGAGACACCAGTGGAGCTAATGTTGACATTTTAAAATAAATTAAAAAGAACAGGGAGAGCTACCATGAGCAAGTGCCAGGTCTATAACTGGCCTTTATTTCATAATCTGCTTCATCAGAACAGATTTGGTGATGACAAGTGCTATACTGCTGAACTTTCTATAGTAGCTTGTACATTATGTCACCATGAGAGAGCTGATATTCCATGTCTGTTTCACCAGACAGTAGCATTATGCACAGATATGATATTGTCCAATATAATTGTCTTCTGCCAGCTGCAGCTTGTTCAGTGCATTTGGTTTAAAATATGGATGGCATTGATTAATGTTGCCATCTGTCAGTTATAGTGACCTAGGTTCAGTTTTTCAGTTGCTTTGTACAGTATTGAAATTTCTGCCTGGGGGTGCAATGATTTTAGGTTGATTAGGAGCTTTAACTGTGCCCAATACGAATGAATGTAGGAATCAATGATGAACAGAATCTTATTTAGGGTTGGTGCTGGCTGTGGGGCAGATGTTGTTGGGAGTGTAATTCAAAATGGTGTTTCAATAAATTGATTTATTAATTTAATAACACAAATATGTAGTCAATATGTAAAGGATGCCTAGCATTTCCATATTAGATTTTTTTATCATAGCAAGGTTGTGCGGGAGAAGAGTCTGTAATGTAAAAAAAATTAAGGTATGACCAGTTGCAACAAATTTTGCTCAGAATACTGCATATGACCAGGTAAATACCAAAACACTAAAACCACTGTTTATTGTATTTTCCACCTACTTTGATCTTACACATTATTTGCATCTTTTTCAGAGGTCTTGATGCACTGCTTATCTTGGTACACTTCGATAGTTAATCTTACCATTATATGTTGAAAAGGAGCAGAAGCAAACATCTGGGACATTTTACATTTTATTTACTTTGGTAAAGCCCTTTTGCTGTGTTCCAACTGCACATTGTGAAAAAGTGTTCTCAGTGCCGAATGATCTATGGTTTCTGCAAGATTTGTGTGCTTGACAAGAATAGCTGTCTTTCAGTTAACAGAAGCCTAGGCCATAGAATGCGGCCTGCTCAGTGGTTTGCTTGATTCTGTGTGAACCAGTTCAATAAGTAGTGAAGTGTGCTCACCATGGTATTATTTTGTATATAGTAAGGTACATGCTAATGTGATAGGGAATGTGCTAGTAAGGAACACATTAATTGCAATTGGCAGTAAATACTATAAAAAAAAGTGTTTCAAGTCACCAGTGACTGAGCATATTGCTTTGATCACATCACTTAAGCTGAATGTTGTGTTTGAGAGTATAAGTTTGTGAGGTATAATCATGTACAGTGTTTTGAAGTGAAAAGAAAACAAACATGTAAACATACAATATTTTTCTTTTTAAGAGAAGAGTACTTCTTCACAGTAGCCATGAAGCTCTTTGTGAACCACTTATATGCCAGTTTCATGCAGTATTTATCAAGATGCACTGGAGTAAATTTAATAATCTATTTTTATGGAATGATTTTAAGAAATATATTACAGAAATAAAACTCTAAAACATGCAGTTTTGTTATAATGAATTATTTTTGAAGTTCAAATATTTAAAAGATAATTCTAGGATGTGAGACCAGAATGGTGTTGGTGTTTTGGTATATAAAACAAATACACAAAATCTTTGCAAGCTTACGGTACAGGTAGGTAAGTTTAGGTTTTAAATATATATGTATATACTTTTTAAAAACCACGCTTATATTAAGTTAAATAGTGCACTAAAAAGTAAAAAATAAGTCTCTCATACACTCTCATGAATGTTGATTGATGAAAAGCGCCCACGCTTTTATTTTACGAGTGATGTATGAGAGACTTATTTTTTAATTTTTAGTACCCTTTTTAACTTTATATAATTGTGGTTTTAAAAAAGTATTTTTTTATGTATATATTTTCAACTTTTTAGTCTTAAGTTTATTTTAGTATAATTTTGTAATCAATATTTTAACACTTTAATATTTCTATCCGTTACTAGCGGCATCTATTGGTGAAATCTTAAACTATTCTTCATATGAAAATGTCATTTCTTAACATGGATTAATTGATCATTCGATCAATTAGTGAAACTGATTATTGATTTATGTATTCTCATTTGAAGTGAGTAAGTGTGCAAAATTTCAAGTCATTTGGACAATAGGAAGTGGGTTAAATATTGATTACAAGATTTGTAATAGACAACAAACAGGTGAAGTTAATATAAGCGTGGTAAAAAGGCAGGCAATGAAAAATCAGGTTTTGCACAGATTAATAAAAAATGTACGTATTTATGTTGGATTCAATCCTTTTTCTATTAATACATCATGAAGATAGGATCCTTATGGCGTGTGTTTTTGACTGTTCCAAACATTATTTATAGAGGTATTATTTCAAATTCTCTTGATGCAGCTTAGTTTGTGTCACTACCCTCTGTCATTTTTTGGAGAGATTTTACGGTAGTAAATGTAATTATTTGTGGAGGACTTGTAATGTGCTCCATGTACAGTATGTAAAAATGTAGGTGGTATTCAGTTCTTCCTTGTCTGAAGCAAAGTGAGTGAAGAATTACAAATTACGCGACTCCATGATGACTTTTCAGCAGTTTGACATTTCCAGAGTGTCACGAGTTTACCCATTTTTCTGACAGTGCTATTGTTGTTTGAATGCTTTCCAGATATGACAATTTTAAAGGCTTCTCTGACCTTTTTGTACATTTCATTGTGGTAAGTAAAATTTGAGATATCGAACAATGAACCCTCTATTCTTTTTGTGCAGTCCAAAACACCTGTGTTCCTTATTTCCCACAGTTGCATTGCATCCATTATATTTCTAGCTGAATGCTTGTTGGTTCTCAGCTCTCTCTCACACACACAGCATCACTACGTCTTAACAGGTTTGATTTTGTCAAAGATTTTTGTCAGTCCCAAGCAACTGCCTCGGGTCAGTAGGATTATGCAAATGAAGTTGGTGATTGAAAATCGCTGGAAAAGTTGTGTAATATAACGGAGCCTTTTGGAAAATTTTAGCTGTGGGTTCCAGAGGTTTTGCAAAAATAACTATTTTAGCTATGTTTCCTCCTCTGCATGTTTTAGTCCTTACTTGCTGTTCATTATACTTTCTCATTTATTATTAGATAGATAGATAGATACTTTATTAATCCCAAGGGGAAATTCACATAGTCTTCTATTGTGGCTTTGTTATGTCATGTAAAAAATAAATCATAAAAGGTGAAAAGTATTTTTTTAAAATGCAGTTTGCACGTTCCTATCCATCAACAGAAGCACTCCAGCTTGAGCTTGTTTTTGACCCTTTTAAATCACCTCTCATTTTGCCAGTTTTGTTGACAAGTAATAAAGACTCCAGTGAAGCTTTTAGGGTTGCTGTTTTATTGTTATCAGAGATATTGATGCCTTTGTTAACCACTCTGTCACTCCTACTTTTTCATCCACCTATACAGAGCAACAATCAAATAAACCTAGCAGCAAATTTTAGCCGGAGTTCTCAAACAAGTTTAAAAACAAAAGAGACCATCTTAATTGTTTGTCCCTTACAAAAAGCAATCCTTCCAAAATAAATTTGATATACCTACTGTATACTGTATATGCTTTTGTCTTGCTAGTTGTGCACTTTGTAATAAGCCTGTTAGGCATTTTTTGTGGTACATAATTTATTTTACTGGGAATGCCAAGGGAAAAATGATCAACATGCTAATAACCTATGCTTGCAGGCTTGTTAGTAAATTGCCAGCTATATTTTTTATACTTTTACATTGGCAACTCAAAATGCATTTAATTACAACAGTATCTTGAACCTTGACATTCTATTATGTGATTCAGGTTATTGTTTTACACACTGGAGTCTTGACCAGTGAGGCATTTCATGGTATTTTGCAACAGTTCTCACTTTCTTGGTACTGAGCAGAAAAACATTTACTTTCCAGGTAAGCATTAGCATTATGCTAATAGTGAAGCAGTTGGCTATCTTTTCATGCATTTAGTCATGCTTAATTAAGGCGGATCAAAGTGCATGCACATCAACTTAAGACAAAACTGTATCCAGAGCAATCCTGAAAACATTTGTGTTTAACTTTCATGGTATTTTGTGTCTTGTTCTCTTAAGTGCATTTAAAATAAAGGAAAATACTTTCATGTAAATAATATAGGTGAATAGATTAGTCTAAAATTTCTTTTAGAAATTTAATTTAAGAAAATTAAAGTTATGGAGCTAATTTTAGAAAAAAAAACCTCTTTTTTTTCAGCGATTTTCACTTGCAAATTTAATTTCCAAGTTGGGGAAGTCATGGCACATTACATAATCTTTGTGAGTCTGAGCACTCGCTGCTTCCTGCTGTGATCATCAGTCATATAGTCTGACATATCCAGTGATTCAGTCCAACCAATCTTGGACTCACACCGATAAAAATTAATGGGATTGATTTTTGCCTTAAATTTCAGGGGTGGTCTCTGTGTGTGTGGGAAAGCTGACAACCAATGAGTACTCACCCAGAACTACAATGCATGTATCGAAACTATGAAGAATAAGAGACATGAGTGAATTGGACTGTGCAAACAGTCGAGAGGCTCGTTTTTCTGATCTCTCATGTTTTATGCACCAAGACTGAATGGACGTGTTGAGATTACAGCTGGACCTGCCTTCCTGGAAGGCATTCGTAGAGCATTGGCTCAGTTAGTCAGCATTTTATTGGCTGTCAGAAAATTGAGTGTGCTCACATTCCTCTGGAAGTTTTTGAAACTGTGCTGTAGAATAGTCATGGAGAATTTTTTCCAATTATCCTAGTTGTAATTTTGACATCTTCAACATGCAGAGATCAGCAAATGCAACCATTAAGGCAGACTTTCCATCTAACTGGAAGTTATGTAATGTGCTGCCAGCTTAACAAGAAAAGTACCAGTTAGGGAAAAGTTCAAACTCATGTTAAGTTCTTACTTTTTGTTTTATTGGTGATGATTTCACAATTGAGTATGCGAGTCCTTGGTCAGTGCTAGAGGCAGTCCATGTTGAATGACCTACTGATGTAATCTTCAGTTACCTTGTCATTTCATAATCTATTATTTGGCTAGTAATTTGAGTTAACTCTTTGCACTTAGTAAATGATCTCTTAGTTAAGCAGTTTTCACACGTTTTTTTGTTAAAACGTGAGACAAATGCATATACGTTGAATGGAATATTATCACTTTTCTGAAAAGGGTAGAAATGTCTACCAATCCCTGTGATAAATAATGAAAGAGAATTTTTCTTTTAATTTCATGGTCTGATCACCCTGGAGTGTTTTTACTGTCACTTGCCTTTCTTGTCCTTTATTTCTCTCTCACCTTGACCCCTTCTTTATTTACTTAATAGTCACTGTTGGTGCATATAAACACATCTGCTGTAGGTCTCTGGTATATTACTATAAATGTGGTTGGTTAATAGCAGCTGTAATTTTAGCATAAGCCTTGTTTCTTGAGACTGAATCTGTAGGGCTAGGGACTAAAGTTTAAACTTGCGTCATTCCTGTCCTTTTTGGTTGTGGTTTTGACCTATATTTTGTGCAGCCTAAGGCTTCTCAACAAGCTTTCAACATCAGAGTAAAATCTTCATGTATCTGGCAGTGCTTGGAAAGTGGTTTTGTTCTGATTTGATTTCATTAGTTTGTCATGTTTGAAGATGTTCAATGGAAAAATGTTTTGATGCAATGCCACATAGACCAGTTGTATCACATATTTTACCACAATATTGTTGCATCTTTATATAATTGTGAACATACAGAAAATAAGCAGGCAGAGAGCAATGAGACTTGTTTCATGTGCCTTGTTTATCAAAAAAAAATTTATTTATTTTTTTTTTTTTTCAAATAAGTATTGTAGGCTCCTTTTGTTGCTACAGTTTCACATTTAAGTAGTGTTGATCCTCCTATTACATACCAGTAAGGTTTCCAGCAGACACGTTAAGGTAGAGAAGAGCCCAGGGTCAGAGAGGGAGAGGGTGCAGAGCCACAGAACCAAGACATCGAAAAGAGACATCTCACTCTGGAAAAAGTTTGAATAAAGTAATATTAAGCTCACATTGTGTCAACGAGGCTTAATGTGGCTATCATTGCTACATGCATGATGATTAAATGGCCTTGAAGCCTACTCATGTATTGGGGAGTAAAATCCCATGGGAATGTAAAACAGCTGCATGGACGTAGGGATCGTATTTAGGCCAATCCAAACTACTGATCTTTTTGTGAGTAGCAAGCATTGCGCAAGGTGCTTTGTGGAGTGGAGGCAGTTGTATGGTGGAGAGGTAGTGAGCTTCAGGAGCCGTGTGCCTGTTATTCCTAATGTTTTTATAAATAGTTTCCTTTTGATTTTTCCTTTTTTGATTTTGTGTGGCAGAAACTTCTGAACTGGTTTACTGTCATTTTGCTTTAAATATTTTTTCTTACACATCTCCACCAGAGGTGCAGACCTATGTACAGTATATAGGTAAATCATCCTTTATTTTTGCCCATTTGTTTTGAATTTACTTGTGTGTGCCATTACTGAACTGACTGCAATACAGAACTGCATGACGCTTATTTTCGATTTTTGTTTTTACACTTTAATTGTAATAAAGGAAGGACAGTTTATTTACACCTTACCAAATGTCTATGTATTTAACTCACTCACTACTGGTCTTCATTTGTACTAGATGCCCAGGATCCCAGGTCATTCTGTGATCCATGAAATATATGGCATCAGAGTTACACAATGTAATCAACCTTCCATATAATTTCATTGTGATGTTTTGCCTCCTCAGGTAGTATCAGTATCTGTCTGACCAACAGCTTTTTTTACTTGCACATTCTTTTTCTGCTGTCTTGTATCAATATCAGTAAATTAATTTTTCAAATCTAAGATTTTTTTTCCCATTCAAATGACCTTGTTGACTAAAACTAATTTTAAAACTTACCTCTATTTACATGAAGTCATTTTGACTTTTGAAACCCAGTCTCTACGCATTAACGTGTCCATAGTGTTTACAAATGCATTCAATGATGTTCTTTCCCTGTGGCAGAAAATCTAGGCTGTAATAATGTAGTTTAACATTTTCTTGTAATATATTCTTCATTTTATCACACTTGTAACAACAGCATGTGCAAATTGTGTCTACATTAGAAGACAGTTGTGTAACAGTTATTGTTTTGTTGTTATCCTTTGTATGGTTTGTGAGAGCCAGGACTGGATGGCAGTTTTTTCCAGGTTTTCAGAATGTTCAATCTATCTACAGTATGTCCGTTTTTATTTCTACTTTGGGGAATTTATATAATTAAACTATACATTAGAATTTTTATATACTTGTATTTATCGTTTATCGTTCACAAGATTGTGCTGTTATGTGACCATATGGTTATGAATTTTTGTTCTTACTTAAAACAGTTCATCTTTCATGCTGATTATGTGCAGTGTGAATTATTTTGCAGCTTTGTATTCTACATAGGTACAGTTTTCTCCATTTTAGAGGTTTCATCAACATGCTGCTGCACAGGTACAAGTGCAATATTTTTATCCTATGCAGCAGTATGTTTATGCTGGATGATTGCCTAAAGTTTAATATTTTATTTTACGTCTGATATGGTGCTTCCCAAAGTGTACAGTGCCAACTGATACAGGCCATAAAAGTCCTGATATGTGCATACTGTATCTGTTGAAAATCCTATAAATGTCCTGCAGTGTGTGCTAGTTCTTTCTCTCTGTAAGAAATAATAATAAACATGATTTGTGCTCAGAACAATAAAACTGACTCAAATCCTGTTTGTGTGAATTTTCTCCAGAGATTCTACTTGCTTTTAGCATTCCAAACACACGCTGTTAGGTTAAGTGTTGACTCTAAATTGGCCCTTTGTGAGTTTGCCCTGCAAGGCAGAAGAGTGTTGTCCAGGCTTGATTATTCCTTGTTCCCATTACTACCAGGTTGGACTGTGGCTCCATGTATCTTTGTAATGAAAAATAGATGGACATATCTGTTCCTAATTTTGTTTTGTTTTTAGTTAACATGTGTCTAGCTGTAGAGTGGAGTTAATCATTAACAGGGTTAAGATTATATTCCATGTCAGTATGACCAGTGTACAGTATGTAGTGAATGAGCTTATGTTCAGAGGGTCTTCCAGTGTATTCCTTTTCCTATGCCTTATGCATCAACAATGCAATGTATTTATTGCCCTGGTAAAATCAATAGGTACTGTATAAGGTGAAAAATCAGAGAAGGGGAAGTTGGAGCCAATTCCTGCAGTTTTAACATAACATAATAATGCAATGTATATGTACAAGTACATAAAGAATGTGATTTTGTCCTTAATTGCTTAGTTTAGTTCATACATTACAAGTTTATGAAATTATGGCTAAAATTATATTGATCTCTTGAAGTTGATTTTACTTAGACACAGAACAATTCTTAATGATTTTACTTAATCTGACCACCTTCTGGCACTTACAGTTCAAATGAAACAACATACAAAACCCATTTTTTTATTTACTTCACACAGGTGGCACAGTGATAGTGCTGCTGCCTCTCTGTAAGGAGATCATGGGTTCACTTCCCGGGTCCTCCCAGTGTGGGGTGTGCTTTGAGTATTGAGAAAGTGCTGTATAAATGTAAAGAATTATTATTATTACATATGATCTCTTTTGTAGTAAGCATCTTTAATACAGTGTTCAAAAGTACAGATGAACAGGTCAACTCTTCACATGTATTTTGTACAGCTGGAGCACAGGCAGTTTAGATGACTCATCAAGGTGATGACTCCAGCAACCCTGTGGTTTGAAGTCTAGTACTTTAGCCACTAGATTGGACTTGCTGTCAAGCACCTTTGGGCTTGAGAGGTTTTGAGAGGTGGTCTTCAGTGTGGTTATGGTATTTTGATTCCAGCCTTCACACTGCTCTTCTAAAGTGGAATTTCCAACCAGTCAAATAAGAACCGTACATAATGTGCATATATTTCATTGTTAAGCCAAAATCTGTTTTTAAAGTATACATTATGATTTCATTGATTTTGAAAGAGTATACATGGTGATTTCATTGTCCGAATTTCTCTAGGGTTTTTATTTAAAAAAAAAATAGTACAGTACCTCACACCAGCAAATTCTGATGGCAGTTTTAACACTTAGAAAGTAGAGATAAAAATATCCCACTGGTGTCATTTCATGTAGTAAGGTTTGAGTTACATTTTGAGTCTGTGGCATCTTTATCTTCATGTTTTCTTTGGTTTAATTTTATTTTTTGTCATATTTCTTACAAATCCACTCAAACCAATCAGTGGTGTGGTTAGTTGCATACAAATTGTGTTTTTCATTGAAAATACTGCACAGTGGAAAGATTTCCTTCTCTAGATGTAGGGTTGGAGGATTTTGGGTTTAAGATAGAAACCTCCCCTTTGGGATTTTTCAATATGAATCAGCATCTTGACTACAGTAACCAGCTCATTGGAGCTTTAAAAACAAACTTTGCTGATTTAAAGAAAAGATTTTAAAAATACATTAGAAGTTCTTTTCAAGTGTGACAAGCTGTGCACCCCAAACTCTCAAGTCATTTTCAAAATGTTTTTCCTGGACTATCATCATAAGATCTTCTGATACTGAGAATAGCTCAGGAGGCTAAAACTGGTGTTCCTTACAGTGATGAGGCAAAAGGAGCCTAATTAGTATAAATCAAAGTATAAAATCAAAAAAACTGAAAAACAAATGAGTCACCATGCATGCTTAATCTGACAAACCTGAAGATAGTCTGTATATTTTTGAAAGGTGTTTATTGGTAAGAAGCAAAAGCTTAACAAACCTATTGTGTTTATCTGAGTTGACCTTGGGAAATCATTTTATTGTTCCAGCTGCCTCCTGGTGGCCATTTGAGGTTTTCCAGTTAAATACTCCCAAACTACAATAAGCCCAAAATGGTGAGGACATCTCATTATCTTAAAAATGTAATTCTAATATTCAACTGTATTTCTAATATTAGAGACATGCAGATGCTGCAGAACTCGGCAGAATACACTGCTTCAGAAACTTCTCTCCCAGTCTAATAAGTGTTTCAAAAATAAAATGTGCAAATAAAAAATCTTTTTTATGTGAATAAAAGTAAACACTACTTTTAAAGATGTGCAAAGTCAAAACTGACGATAAAGATTAACTGTTTGGTTAATTTAAGAATTTAAAACAGCCACATAAATGATTGTGCCATTCATTTAAATGTGTTTGGAAAATTATTTCCTTGCAGCACTGCAAACACTAGTGCAGGTTTACCATGAGTCAAGTTATTCATTTAAATGTAGGGATCAGGGCAGTACTCAAAATATGCACAAGTACAAAATATAATAAGAATGGATGCCTTAAGTGAAAATAAAGGGTACTAAATGTTGTTTCCTAGTGAAAGGTGATGTAGTTTTCTGCAAAAGCAGCACATCTACAATGCATTGCCAAGTGTGCTTTTACGAAAATTAACTGTAGCAATATAAAATATTGGTAGCCCTACCAAGGAAAATCTCATGATTGTCGGTTAAAGGAAATCACAGATGTTAATATGGTTCTATTCTGGAACAAAAAAGTGCATAAAACACTTCTCAATTCTGTAAAGTATCAGTTACCATTAAAAGAAATTCTTAACATGATGCATAAAAAATGCTTCTCTGAGAAATGAATTCTCACAATTTTGTATTAAGCACAATATTTCTTTTTAACAGTTAATTAATGATTAAAACGGATAAACTATTAGTTGTGCAAAAATGTGAATCTGTAATTGTCACAAAGCAAAATGTAACATACAAATGTTTCATTAGAATAGGGATTTAAAAGGCAAAATCAAATTAAAGCAGTGACACTTCCTAAAACGGCAAAAAATAGAAGCATGTTGCCTATTTTCATCTATAGACCTTCAGCATCTTTCTGTTCAGAGCAAATATACTTGATTATTAATTCAGAAATAACATACTTGTGCAGCAAAGTAGCATAGTTGTTGCTGCTTCATTACTTGATTCTTGGATGTGTATTCAGGCCAAGGCCCTACATGTGTGGAATCTACACTTTTTCCCTTTGTCTGCACTGTTTTCTGCAAGCACGTGTCTTCTCCCCACCATTCAAAGATACGAGTGATTGTGAGTGATCCAGATCTAAGTGTGTTTGTATTTTTAACCTGAGTGTTCTCTGCATGTGCAAAATGAATAAAAACAAATTTGTCAGACATATACCCTTAATAGACAGATGCTGGTTGCAATGCTACGTTACATTAAGGGCAGGATTGCTGCAAACTCATCGGATCAAAATGGCAAAGAAAAGAAATAGAAAATTTAAAATCGTAGATGTTGTTTTGAGCACAGTTATCAATGCCAATTTGATACGTAGAAACCTATGGATATGGGAAAGGAGCCAGAACTGGTGGCAGCAAGATGTTGAGATTTTGAAAGCAAAAAAAAAAAAAAAATACAAAAATTATCCAAGTCCCTACTGAATTTTTTTTTCCTCTCAAAATGTGCAATATTTCACCTATATGTACAATATTATTATGTGAAATACTTCCTGCTTAATGTGCTATTCTGTTTAGTAAACTAGGGATTGTGTAAGAGACTTAGATGTATAGTCTTGTTTCCTTTCACCGCATACCTGTAGAGCATAGTGAATGACATTTATTGTAGTTTATTTTAATATTTATATTCTGTTTGCTTAATATACTTATTTCTTTTATTTGCTCTTGTTACTATTGCCTTTGACTATCTTTACAATTATAACATTATTAACCCTAAAGGAAATGAGTTAAGTTTTCTGATTTTGATTATTCCAAGTTGTTTTTGCTGATCACACTTCTTTGAAAAGATCAGGTCAGGGCTGTGCCACATACAGTATTAGTGAAAGAAGGGGAATTGAGCTGCAGTGCAAATGCTTTATTTTAGTTTCAAAAATTAAACGCAAGATATACTGCACCATAATTAAACTTCAGGCTCTGGTAGGGTGGATATCAACAACAACACAAGTTGCATTCAGGAAAGGAATAACAATCTAAAACATTGAAAGGTTTCTGTGGATACTGGTATATTTTTATATATTTTTCTTTCAAAGTTTATTTTTTTAAAATTAGTATATTAATGATTAATTGTGCATTAAGGCACTCTGTCTAGAGCTGATGGAAGTGCAGCTTCTTTCTCACTTATTGCTATGCCAAATAAACATATAGGGCATAGCTGTTTCCTGTCTTCTCTGCCTGTTTTAAATTACCAACTGAAACAAATATATTGTCAGACCCATTTAATCCAATGTAGAGTATTGTGGGGGCTTCGACTCACCAGTCAGGTTGAACTGCTGATCATCCTGGGTTATATAAGGGGAAAACTCATTTCATTAACATGATTCAAATACAAAATAATTCCCAAATACATTACCTTGAAGACAGTGTGACGATTCAAGTAGTTGAGAACCTACAGAAAGTGTAGAGGTGTAGTGAACCAGCGGACCCCATTTAATCAGGTTGGATATGATAAAAGGCAAAATAAAGAGAACGTGAGGGTGCTAAAGTACAGCCAAAAAAAAAAAAGTCCAGCTGGATGACTGCCCCCTTTCAGTTCCTGGTTCAATTAGAACGCTGATTCCTTCAGAGGATGGGGCTTAGTCACGGAGAACCGAAAGTGCTGTCACTTGTTGTCCGGCCAACGTCCCTCTGAATTGCGGGTGGAAAAGAATGCTCCCCAACAAGACTGCTCCCTCATTGACAGTGGCTGGTATTGCTTGCTGTCCAGCACCATGAAGATGTCTCCTGTGTGCTCATGCTTGACAACAGTAGTACACTGACAGAAAATCACATTCCCCTTCGTCATTTGTGTATATTGATTTGCATATTTTGTGATAGGACATGTGTTACATTTAATTGTGTTTGCAAGTTTTCCACTAACTGTAGCCTTTTTTCATTTGTATAGCAAGAAAATTTTTATTTGATGTATTTAATTTGATGTAGTTTATCTTCTACTTTTAAATTGGACCATAATAAATTGTGAAGTATGATGCTTCACAGGGTGAGAGCAACTTGCTTTTAAATATGCCATTTCTGAATATAAAATGCAATGTGCATTTAAATAAAATGTCACTGCAAGTCCCCAAAATATGTGTTTAGTATAATTGCCCAACCCTATCTATATCAATTATATTTTTTGTCTTTAAAGAAAAGGATAATGGGGCCTCTGTTTAGTGCTGCTCTACTACACAAATAAAATGCTCATTCAGGCCCTTTGATTTTGCATAAACAGTGGGCTGGTTGACTTTGCTGAGATAAGCAGTTCAGTGGCATTTTTCTCAATTTTTTCTATAAATTTGACATTTTTGTTTGCTTTGTACCAGTTCATAATTCAGATGCTGAAAATGCATCTTTCCAAATCAGTAGCAGCAGTAGCAACCTCTTAAGAGGAAGAACTCTTCTCCTTTTGTTGTGTAAATGTACTAAGCAGAGGACAAACATTTTTTTTCTGATGCTTGTGCCCAAGTATGCAGTGTGTTAGGACTTTTTTTTTTAATTTCAGTTCCATGCAAAAGAGAGAAATCCTTTTCATGTTGGTTTTAGCAATTATGAAGTCATGCTAATTGTTTTGACTTTCTTTAAAAAAATATTGAATGTGTTTTACTACCTTCATTTCTGTTGATAATCACAGTTACGTCTACATACAAACATATGCAAAATAAAGTATTTATAAAGTTTAGATATAGATATACATACTAATCATTCTCTGAAGTCATCATTGCAAACCTTTCATATACTCTTGTTGAAGGTTAATTCAGTTTATGACTCATTAGAAATGTCTAATATACTGTACTTATAAATACAGCACTTAAATATCTTTGCTTTTAAAACATCTTTATACCTTTTTGAAGATTTTAAAATCATTAGGATTGTGATGACAGCAAATGCAAATAAAAGGAAGTATTAAGGAAATTAAGCAAAAGCAAGAGGAAAGCACATCTCCAGTTTATATAGATTAAGGATGGGAAAGAAACATTTCTTTAGCCAAATGTCTATCATGAATGTCAAAGTCAAGATGGCTTAGTATAGTTTTAGGACCAAAAATAACACTTTAGATAATGAGAAATTATTCACTAGTTTTATATTCAGTTTTGTTATTGGCAATGCTGGTCATTAATTAAAACAATTGACAAGATGCCCACAAAAGGGGATGCCAAACTTATGTAGGTCGAGTGAGGGATCTTTGTTTCACTTTTGGGCTGGGACACCAGAACTGTGATGAGATCTATATAATTCATATGAACAAGGTTCATAAGTCAGAAAAAGTATACATTAAACACTTTAACTTTCTGTGTTGTGATCCAAATGTTGACAGATTTAATTTTACAAAAAAGCAAATACAATGAAACAATTTATTTCTAAAATAATAACTAGCAAAATACCCGCGCTTCGCAGCGGCGAAGTACTGCCTTAAAATTTTTATTAAGAAGAAAATTAAACCTTTTTAAACTGAGGGAAAATATACCAATAATTATTTGTTAAGGATCTCTTTGTATACCACATTGTGAGTCCGGCCCTCCGGTTGTAGCAAGATGTGCACTGAGCTTATTCTTGAGCATGCAACGTACAGTTGGCCAGTAATGTTGTTTCAAATCTCACAGCCTGGGTTGGTGCTAATAATCGGTCATAATCGGTTTGAGTTTCATGGTTTGTTTCAATTACGACAGTATTTGTAGGACTTGTGTTGAAGAGACATTTGGCATCTGTCAAATGCTGTAAGTATACAACCAGTTTCATCGATAACTTCACATCCAGCTTTTGAGAGTTTAAACATTCATAAACATCAAAGTGTCCACTACTGAAATTGTCACCTGTGAATCTATGATGTTGAAGAGGCATTGGCGGTTGTCCAAAGGTGTAAAATATTTGGCCATTTTGGTACACTTGAAAGCGACAACCGAACAATTCAGAGGCAGCCATCAACTCGCATGCAGATGCATAGGTGAAGGGCTTAAGCATTTCATTCTTATAGTGCTCCTGTGTAGTATAATTATCTCCTGTACCGTCATCAATCCACACCTTGAACCTGTCCCAGTCATTCAATACATAAGACACAAAGTTCCTCCGGATATCAAGAGTGAGCCTGATATGGCCGTGCAATATGTAACAAAGAGAATGGAAAAGGTAGGTGCCATCTCCGGCCATGGAAACCACTCGGTAAGTGACAGTTCTTTGATCGATGGTGAATACCTCGATAGACATGTTAATGCGGGTACGGTTGGAATGATAAAGGAAATGGGTACCTGAACAATGTAAAGTAAGTCTAAAATACCTACACAATAACTATAATCATAATAAATGAACAATAAAACAGCAGAGAAGCCGTGGATTAAATAAAAAGGCTGTAGTTATCAGTAAGGAGACGTGAATCCCGTGGCGAAGCAAGGAAGGGAATGTAGAGACTAGAGCGACGGGCGGCCTTATATAGGCAGGCAGCCAACAACGTGGGAGGCGTTTGGATGGGGGACCCAACGCCGCCTCACATGGTGACCGAGCTGCAGGCTATGGACGTATATATATGTACATAAGTAGGATTCAGTTAGCGTTGGGAACCCGCGTATCAAATTTCTTGAAGATGGGCCCATAAGTAACAAAGACTGTTGAAAAGTTCAATATGGCGGCCGACAGTGGCCTCATACCACCGAAATAAGTACCAAATTTCAGCCTTCTACCTACACGGGAAGTTGGAGAATTAGTGACGTTTGGAAAATTCAATATGGTGGCCAACAGTGGCGTCATACCACCGAAATAAGTACGTACATCAGTTTTGGTTAGCGCAGGGAAACCACCTACCAAATTTCGTGAAGATGGGGTCAGTCTTCTACCTACACGGGAAGTTGGAAAATTAGTGACGTTGGAAAGTTCAATATGGCGGCTGACAGTGGCGTCATACCATCGAAATAAGTAAGTACATTGGTTTCGGTTAGCGCAGGGAAGCCGCCTACCAAACTTTGTGAAGATGGGGCCATAAATAAGGAAGTTCAACATGGCGGACGTTCTAGACCGTTATCGACCGTTATGACCGTTACTTGTAGAATTTCGAAATGAAACCTGCCCAACTTTTGTAAGGAAGCTGTAAGGAATGAGCCTGCCAAATTTCAGCCTTCCATCCACGCGGGAAGTTGGAGAATTAGTGATGAGTCAGTCAGTCAGTCAGTGAGGGCTTTGCCTTTTATTAGTATAGATAGGTGACTGAAATATATGTGTGTGTATATAGTTATATAGAGTATAAATTAAAGGTAATAAAACAACACAAAACATAACATTTTGAAAGTTTAAACTTTTTCTCTGTTATAGAAAAAGGCACTATCGAAATTCCTGACTTATGAATTCTAATCTTTCAATTCATGTGGTTAATGGAAAAGTTCTTGAGGTTGTTATGATGCTCCTACTCACAGCTAGTTTTGTACTGGCTTCCTCAACCCCTACTCCGAACACACACACACACAATTTCGGTGTGTGCATAGCTATGTTTTGCTGCTCTGCACTTTATCACTGGTTTAGTAAAAAACTTCATAACAACTTGAACTTGTCCTTCACTAGGCTACTAACTTTTGATACAGTTAACACCAATACAATAATACCATTTGCAGAATTTGTACTAACTAATGATATACAATTAATAGACTCATAGTCAGTGATGTAAGGAATGCTTTTTGTCTCCTGGTCATCTTTCTTAAGACATGTGGAAGAATCTTCAATGTGCTTGCTTCCTTTGTTTTAGGGGTTTGTCACCTTGTTTGCCTTGATCACACCTTCTGGTTGCGGATGGTAATGCAGTTTCTTTTTGAGCTGCAAACATAATGTGTCTGTCCTTGTTAGCAAAGTTATGCCTACTGAGTCAGCTAGTATTCTGCTACTGTAATGACACCCCTCATCTAGCTACTGTTACAGATAGTATTCCATTTTTCCAGTCCATCACTGGTTACCATTTGGAGTAATAGGAATTGCTCTTGCGGTTTTTATGGCCATGCCTAGCCTATGAGGTCTCTGCTTTATAGAGCAAAAGCTGTGGCCAGGCCAAGTGGTGAGCTTGGTAGAGGAAGTGATGAGTTAGTGTGTGTTTTAAAGGTGGGAGAGGATGTCTTGCCATTAATTTCTTGGGTGCACATAAGCCCATCCTTTTTTTTTTGACCATTGGTGCAACATTCTGTCCCTCAAGGTTGTCTTGTCCTAAAATTATACCTATTTGTTTGAGCTGTACTGGTACTAAGAGAAGATGGTTCTGAGATGTCACTTGGTAATTGATCATTTTATTAGGATAGCTGCAGAGCAGGATGCATTCCAAAGAGAGGCCCAGTGAGAAGAACCTGACATTAAGAGTGTCGGGCAGCATTTTGCTAAGCCGGCACTTGTGTTGCAGCCTGGCAAATTTGATAATGCCAGGTTTTATATGATATTGATGGAATCAAACTTCTCTTGACTCTTGGTTTTTAACAGGCAATGCTATTGTCACCTTAATCTCATTTGATCCTCATCTAAAGCTAGAACTGCCATTTATACAGTTTTCATTTTTTACTTGAAGTACTGTGTGCAGCTGCTTACATTAGATACATCATAAAGTGTTAATGAGACCTAACCACAAGCCGTGTAATTTCCACTGATTAGCTGATAAGGATCTACACTCAAACACTTAATGTTTCAGAGAGACCAAAAGTTATCAGTTACTTTAATGTATTAGTATTACACATAGAAAAGTGATATACTGCTGTTAAGTAAAACAAATACAAATTTAATCATATCCTGTTGAATTTAAAAATTGCACTTAGCAGTATGTTTTTTGACATATTTTTCCCTGAGAGCAGAGTTACGGGGGAAGTATCATGGCTAGCTGAATAGCTGTCAATGTCATTGTTGCAGCTTGGGTTTTATTAAGGTTGAGGTGCCCATTTTATTTTCATACAAGCTAAAGTACCTGGCAATGCCTGGGTATAAATAAAAGCAGGAAAAACTATCCTTTGGAAATGCAACAAGGCTAAACACAACCCATAATGAGACAAAAATGTATTCTCTTAGACAAAAGCTGTAATCCTGTGAGACAGTGCTAAATTAATTGAGAAGAAAATGCTGTATGTACCTATGGTTTTTGATTAGATTCCACTTTGGCTGCTTTTTACTAAACTTTGTGTGCGCTAATGAGGGTTTCCGCCCATCCACCCCAGTGCACTTATGCTGCCTGATGGGAATTATAATCCCTGTGTCTGTGCTATTTTTGAGTTACAATCTCTCCCATTATAACCCCTTAAGCTGACACCATATACAGCGGGTACGGAAAGTATTCAGACCCCCTTCAATTTTTCACTCTGTTATATTGCAGCCATTTGCTAAAATCATTTAAATTAATTTTTTTCCTCATTAATGTACACACATCACCCCATATTGACAGACAAAAAAAAAGATTTTTTGAAATTGTTGCAGATTTATTAAAAAAAGAAAAACTGAAATATCACATGGTCCTAAGTATTCAGACCCTTTGCTCAGTATTTAGTAGAAGCTCCCTTTTGAGCTAATACAGCCATGAGTCTTCTTGGAGTTTGCTAAAAGACACCTGAAGGACTCTGAGATGGTGAGAAATAAGATTCTCTGGTCTGATGAGACCAAGATAGAACTTTTTGGCCTTAATTCTAAGCGGTATGTGTGAAGACAACCAGGCACTGCTCATCACTTGTACAATACAGTCCCCACAGTGAAGCATGGCGGTGGCAGCATCATGCTGTGGGGGTGTTTTTCAGCTGCAGGGACAGGACGACTGGTTGCAATCGAGGGAAAGATGAATGCGGCCAAGTACAGGGATATCCTGGACAAAAACCTTCTCCAGAGTGCTAAGGACCTCAGACTGGGCCGAAGGTTTACCTTCCAACAAGACAATGACACTAAGCACACAGCTAAAATAAAGGAGTGGCTTCACAACAACTCTGTGACTGTTCTTGAATGGCCCAGACAGAGCCCTGACTTAAACCCAATGGAGCATCTCTGGAGAGACCTAAAAATGGCTGTCCACCAACGTTTACCATCCAACCTGACAGAACTGGAGAGGATCTGCAAGGAGGAATGGCAGAGGATCCCCAAATCCAGGTGTGAAAAACTTGTTGCATCTTTCTCAAGAAGACTCATGGCTGTATTAGCTCAAAAAGGGTGCGTCTACTAAATACTGAGCAAAGGGTCTGAATACTTAGGACCATGTGATATTTCAGTTTTTCTTTTTTAATAAATCTGCAACAATTTCAAAAATTCTTTTTTTGGTTTGTCAATATGGGGTGCTGTGTGTACATTAATGAGGGAAAAAATTAATTTAAATGATTTTAGCCAATGGTTGCAATTTAACAAAGAGTGAAAAATTGAAGGGGGTCTGAATACTTTCCGTACCCGCTGTATACCCTATATGTTGGCCCAATGACATTGCATATGCAAAACCTCTTGAAAAACAAATGTAATCAGTTTTGTATGATTAGCGAACAGACATCCATATGTATAATATATATACATGTGATACAGTATCTGCCAAATAATACAAAGAGTACATGACACGTATTTCACCCTTATTGGGGCTCATCAGGTATACACACTTTTGCATCCCCTTACGGACATTGAATCTCAGACGTCAGCATATAAATAATCAGATCTATAAATGTAATATATATACACACACACGAGGGACGTTCAAAAGTTTTAGCACTTTTATATTTTTGTTGCAAATGGCGAAGGCGGGGGGAGTAGTAATTGGGCATTAAAAAGTTGTTACGATGCTGGGAAAATTGCAATGCAAACGTAGGTGACTGTGTAGAAAATTTATGTAATTTGTTTTTAAAATTCTTAATAGAGTTACCAAAAAAAAAAAAAGTGCGGAAACTTTTTGAACATCCCTCGTGTATATGTGTGTGTGTGTATAAGTATACTTTAATTATATGTTTATATGTTGAAAGTACTTTTAAAATAAGTAATTAACAGCACATTGACCGTGAACTACAGTACACAAGGCACTTTCTGGATACATTGGTTAAAGTATTCCAAATAATATTAAATCTAGGTATTGTTTTCCAGCAGTAGCTTCTTCTCTGCACTTGATTTTCAGTATCATGTAATTGAGTCTAATTGTAAATGGATCAAAGTGTTTGAGCAGAGTGATGGCTCTGATGCTTTATTTCTATATTCTGGTACATACAGTATATTGCCTGTTTTTAATGTTCATATGGCAAACTTCAAGGATTTGATTTAATATGTTCTTGTTGCCTTACTAGTTGATATTTAGACATATATACTTATTTGTAAGCAAATCAGCATATGACATTGTATCACACATTCCGGGACAACAGACCATGTTGGCAGCATCTCTACACACAACAATGTTGACACCCAAACTTTTTTAGTTTTGTAATCATGCAAATGTATGTTCTAGGTGCAGAAATTAAAAGGTACATTTACATTAAAGCTGTTCAAAGTAGAGCTACTCTGCCATGCCTAATCTGCGAAAAATGGAAAATCTGTTGGTATTGGGTTTGTATTTTCTAAGTTTGTGTTACACTTTGGAGAAATGCTTTTAGAGAAAAGTAATTTCATACAAAGTTAATTTTGTTTGCCTTTTCTACACACAGCTTTCTGTGTTAGAGAGTGGTCTTTGGTTTCCTTCTGTGTTAGTCGCCCATACTGAGCTCTACAGATGGTGATTTTGCACACAACACTAATCTTGAAATGATAGGATCAGATCACCCACTATTTTTTCTACATGTTGGGAAGATTTAAAAAGACCAAAAAAAAAAGACACAGCCGTGACTTCCAAGTGTTGCATTAATATTGGGTGGGGGGTGGAGGCGTCTGCTGCCTCTATGGTAATGTTAAGCATCTTTTAGTATACCTTGGGTTAAAATGTAGACTGAGTCACAGTGCAATTAAATACACAATTCTTTTTTTCTCTCTTTTATGGCATATTCATGCAAACATTCTCTGCTCAATTTGAATTATTTTGTTTTTCACCCTTTTCATGAATTTTGCTTAACTGATGCTGTTCTTTTTGTAATAAGCATATGTATTTCTGAAATGTCCATTTATCATGCTTTTAATGTTTTGCCCTTCACCTGATAAACTGTTGAATGATTCGCTAATATTATCAAAAAAAACACTAACTTTAAAAGTGAATACAGTATTTTGCCACAAGGAAATAATACACAAAAATTTCCTGTTCAGCAGTATGTTGGCCCAGTCAGAGAAGATTTGCTGGATGGCTTTTGTCCTGTTGATGATATGAACACTGACATCTTCTATGGCATACTGCTTTTGAAACAAAACCAACTCTATTTGAAATACATTTTCATCAGAAGGAATCTATACAAGTGAGTTTTTTTTTCCATTTTCAAGTTTTTTTTCAACTTGCAATTTTTTTTTTTGTTGTTAAATATTTTCAATACCTTATGATGATGTCGGGATGCTGTTGCCAAGCTTGGCACTTTTGAGTGCATAGCAGGATCCAAATCTGGACAGGGCACTAGTCCGTACGTACTCGGGCACACAATCGCTGGAGTTGCCAGTTATAATAACAAAACATATTTGGGATGTTGTAGACAAACCTCCCACACCTACATTTGGTTTAAGGGGAACTGCTGAAACTGGAAATATTTGTGCTGATAGTGACTGGAGTTAGGATATGATTTCAGGACTTTTATGGAGTTCAGGAGTTTTATGGCAGCATTACTATCCACTGTGCTACCGTGGCATTCTCATTTTCTTCAAAGATGAATCTGAAATATACTTGAAAAGCTTTTTGATTGAATTCAGTAATGTGTTATTACCATATCATGGCACAATTTATATTTAAATGTATGATAAAATAATTTTAGTCTTACTTGTTCATAAAATTAATAAATTTACTTGAAAATAGATATGAAACATTCATTTTTCTTTACACTCAAACACATGTTTTTTTTTCTTCTCACTTTTCTTGTCCCTCTGTTTATGAAAGACATGCACATACTAGCCAAGATATTAACGATGTCTGCTTCAAACCATGACAGTTGGATCTGGGCAGCTGGAGCTGTGTGGCTTCTGACAGATGATAAATACCCTTCACATGATTTTTATCAGTTTTCAATGTTCATTAAATTTAAATGGCAGCACATGGTTCCAGTTCCTTAGTACTTGTTTCTCTAAGTGTACATTCAGAAAGAGTTGATTTCACTCATAATTAAATGTTAACTAATATTTTAGCTTAAAATATAAACATTTATCAATCCAAGTAAAATTTACTCTACAATTCAAATTCAGCTAATCCTTTTCCTAATTGCTCATTTTCTATCAGACTGTTACAGGGAGCAATTTGCTTTTTAGGTCGTTTTTTTGCATTTATACTTGGCACTCCCATTATAACAAAAACAAAGCTCTTGTAAATGCTTTTAAGAAACTTGGCTTACTGGTTTTCAACACTGAATACACATCTCCTTATATTAGGGAGCTTAGTCCCTGCCAAGCACAACTGGTAATGTGCAATTTTTTTTTCTTTTTCCCATTGTGGAAAGTTACCTGCAGCTGTGAGGAACAATGTAGTCTCTGTGTGCACTCTGAACAGTTGCTGTGGCTGAGAAGATGAAAATGTAGCTAAGTTGAAACAGATGTTTGTTTCCTTTACAAAAAATAAATTGCAGTTATGGCCTTGCTTTTGAACACTGTGTTTTCATGCTAAGCATCAGGATACTGGCTTATAGATTTGTCGGCTGTTTGCCGTTTAGTTGTTGGTTTCAAAATAAAACTTTTTTTTAAACTTACACTCAGCCACTGCTTAACGGAAGCCCTGAATACTTGCTGGTCAGTTTCCTTCATGGTTTTAATATGCCCACATGTTTTTCATTATCATGTGATCGTTTTGTAGCTTAGCAACTTTTTTTCTTTAGTGGCACATTTTTCATTCACACATTAAACATGGTGTCAGTTTTTTGGGTTGAAATGTGAAATCCGGTTGCATGACGTGAAAAAAGTTCTTTCTGGGGTATGTGAAGTTTGAGGTTAACCTCTCCAACCCCATTTGCTTTGTGACTTACTTTAAAGTGTTTTCATACTGCACCGTTTTAGTCCACCACAGAAAATATAATTGTAGATATGGTATGTTTGGATTATTTTTTTTTTTTATAACAACTACTTTTGTATCTGTAGCTGTCTATGATCTAAGTGACTGAACAGGACAAAAGAATTAATTTTAAATCTGTTTAGTATAACTGCTTTTAGTTAAACTGGAGAGTAGAAGACAATGAAACCATATCATTTGACCACATCATTTGTGAATATGTTTCAGTGATACTCTAAGTAGTTTTCTTTTGTTCCAGTGTTCCGTTACCTGTAATAAAGTTGTGACCATTTATGTATTTTTTAATATTGTGGACTTAAAACATTCATCTTTTAATTTTATCCAGTCTGAAGTTAATTTTAAAATCCTTGATGTCAGGAATTAGCTAAATTTCCTTAACATTCATTAATTTCTATGTACAGTATGTATCAATTCACTAACCTTATAGTAATCTGAATAAAACAAAAAGGGATATACTTCTACATTATGAATTTTCAAACTACTTCATTTCAACTTCCTATTTAAGTTGTGTAAATTGCTTATTATTGAAGTGTATAAGACTAAGCTAAAGAATTAAAAATAAGAGCCACCCTTCAGCCGAGGATCCATTCGAGCAGAACATCAGGTGTGATATTGAAATGGCTTTTTAAAAAGAAAAAAAAGGGGAAAGAATTAATTGCGTCGTGCCTGACTGAAACCGAGGTTTCTGGCTTGTTGAAGCTGTGAACAGCTGTTTGCAGGAAGGGTCATTTATTTGAAGAATTTGCAATATTGTGCTCACATAATCAGTATATTAAGCACTTTATCAACTGGTAGCATGAACCTTACTTTTCTTCATGTTTTCAGTGTGTATTGAATATAAAATTTGCTTTCAATTTTGATGATAATGTTTAGAAAAATATGTATTGTAGTAATTCCACTTGAATAGCATATGAACCATTCATTTTTAATGTACAGTAATCCCTCCTCGATTGCGGGGGTTGCATTCCAGACCCCCCTGCGATAGGTGAAAATCCGCGAAGTAGAAACCATATGTTTGTATGGTTATTTTTATATATTTTAAGCCCTTATAAACTCTCCCACACTATTTATAAATATTCCCCGCAGAGTTATACAGCATAATCCTTTTGTATTCTCTTAGATATTAGGTAAGATTCATTTAAATTATGTATATAAACACACTGTTTATATACTGTAAAACCTAAATATTATTTTAAAGATATTGAGTGTCTCCGATATCACATATGTTACAGCCATTACGATAGACAGGCCACCGGCAATAAATACGTACAATGCAAGAAAAATAGTATACAGTAAATGTGTGTACAGTGACACTAAACGTACGTGTACATGCACTAAGTACTGTAAGTAAAAAATTAATTATGGTTACTCACCAACAATGACATGATGACTTGTCCGATAACAATGAGTTTAATTTTACTGCACAACAAAGGAGAGCGTTACAGTTCTTCCAAAGGAGCCATTTCAGGCAATTGTGTAGCACTGCCGTTGTTCTTCTTCTGGCAGTCTTCAATCCAAATCCCTAAAGCAGATTCCATCCAGACTACTGCCTTATTACATCCACTCGTTTTGCACCCTGGTTAAAAGGACACTGCGGCCGTAGATTTTATATTCCTTTCCTACTTTTTAAATAAAAAGAATCGTAGCCTTTAACAAATCCAAAACGTTTACCTTTTCGGCAATCGTTAACATCTTCCGTTTGTGCTTGGGCACGGCCCCTAAAGCAGTAGCAGATCGTTTTGGAGCCATAATGAAGGGCTTGACTATGCACAAAGATAAACACAAAAGAGCACAACTCTTTACACAGTGAAACACGTTGATGCTGAATGAGCGAGACGAGACTTCCTGGTTAACACTGCATTCAGCAGGCAGGAACTTAGCTGCGTGCTCTGATTGGTTAGCTTCTCAGTCATCCGCCAATAGCGTCCCTTGTATGAAATCACCTGGACAAACCAACTGAGGAAGCATGTACAGGAAGTAAAAAGACACATTGTCTGCAGAACCCGCGAAGCAGCGAAAAATCCGCGTTTTATATTTAGTTATGCTTTCATATAAAATCCGCGATAGAGTGAAGCCGCGAAAGTCGAAGCGCGATATAGCGAGGGATTACTGTATTTTTAACAAATATGTAGAATATAAATGCTATTTCTCTCTTTTCATAAAACTATGTAGTTTTTTCCTGCTATACATCTACATTATATTGAAAATGAACGATTGACTGTATGTCTTCCATTTGTAATGTTGGTCAACAGAGTGACATTTAAACATTTGCCTGGGTTTGGCATTCTTTGTGCATGAATGGAATGCTACTGGATATAAGTCTCCATCCTGCCATTGTGAACTGCAACACATGACACAAACTCCCCCCTTTCTCAGCCATCTCATTGTCTGTTGTTGCATTGAATCTGTCTTGTAGTGTTGTGCTGGTCACTTGTATCTAACCTTCTGAATAGGAAATTGCAGTGGTAAACAGTAAGTACATTACAACACACACACAGTAGTGAGAATATGAAAGTGTGCTTCTTTTGAGCTTAAATATGGTATCCATCTATGGTATTGCTATTGCTATGTCTCTGTCATTCCAAAAGATGGTTCATCACAGACATTTTTTATAATAAAATGTATTGTATTTGCCATTCCAGTAGATGGCGCATCACAAACTACTTTTTACCAGTCCCATACAAAATGGCATAACTATGATTTGAACCCTAAGTAGCTAAAGTTTCAATCCTAGTTTTGTTAAAACTGACTTTTTGTATAGATTGTTGTTTGATTCTAATAAAATTAATAAAATGTAAAAAAAAATAGTTTGAAATAACACTTTTTGAACACAGGTGTTTAGTGGTGGGATTTGAACCTTGAGTGTTTTGCATCTGATGTTAAGAGAAATACCACAAATACAACAGCATTTATAGTTACCATTCCTTACTTCTTTATTCAGTTTTACCATTCTGAAGAAGTCTTTAGCCATTTGCACCTGGTAAAACAGAAACCTTCATGTTTTGAAAGGTTTTTGGTTTTTTAATTCATTTGTCTAAAACAATGCGTGATTTCATTATGAATCAGGAAATGTTGCAATGTGCAGTTTTTTGCCATGTTAGGTTTACAAAGGCAATTGCGGTGTACATGCTGCAGTCTAGTGCTTATTTCTTTAATTTAAGAAAACTATTGAGCCATAAACAGAGACAAATTGCTTCAAAAAAAGGGTCATTTTAAGCTAGATATTAACAAATTAAAGCCGCATATTTAGAAATCTTAAATTTCTCACTGCTGGTAGATAAGTCTGTCAACTATGCCACAGTGCTTTACAGTATATGTTGTTCTAACAACCTTTGGCCAGTTCACATCATTGCTTTCAGACTGGGTGATGGTTGCAGGAAAAATTGTTGAGCATGTCTGTGAGCTTTATTTAAGATTACAGAGCCAGCTTAAATGTATTGCTTAGTCCCTGTCTATCTCCTTTGATATGTGGGTGACATAGGTGTTCAGTGAAACCAAAACGGAAGCCACAGATAGGTCTTTTCAATGTTTGTTCCATGAGAGACATGTTCATTTTACCTTTTCTTTTTCTACACAGCTTTTAATCCTAGAGTGCTGAATTCCCCTGTGGTTTCTCTGTATTCATTTATAAATCACTACATTGGCTTCAGAGTGTTCTAGCTTTTAGCAGAGGTATATGGAGAGAAAAAAAAATGAAATTGTAATGGGTTGTAAATAGTATTCAGTTCTGAATATGACAAAGCAGGAAGTCGTTTTTTAGTAGAATACATTTACTTTCTCCTCAGGCTTCATATACTATATATTTAAATATTCTGAGATTTTTTTTTTCTTTTGGAGCAGTTCTATTTCCTCTTAGCCTTGCTTAATAGATTGCTTTGCACTACTTTTAAACCCTAAACAACACACACACCCCTGAATACCTGCATTGCATAAAGTAGATTGTTGTGCTTATATTAATTTTTTTAATTGATTTTGTAATCTGCATTATCAAAATTAAGGGTAGCATGGAGAAGGCATCTGACCTAACGGTACTCGTGGAAGAGAGAATGCAACCTCCTGATGAAGCACACCAAATCTGTCTATCACAGAGCATATGTACGTTTCAATTTGTACTTATTATTTTATACATAGATAACCTCACATCTTAGGGTGTTAATGGAAAACCTCTGTAGAGAACATATTAACTATTTCAGATTGTAACAAGGCTAGAATTTAAGTGCAGTCTTCAGAAAATGGGACCAAAGCTTATTATTACTCAATCTATTTCAGTGATGTTTTGCTTATATATTGTGCTTAAGTAAGGGCTGCTTTTTCATTCTGGCAAATGGACCTCTTTACACCTAACCCTTCAACATCAGCTTTGGGAGCTGTTTCTTTGAATTGAAGTCAACCTGGATACCTCCATTTTACCTTTTAGTTTTAAACAGAAGCAGTAAGCAGATTGTACTTGTTATTACGTATTATCCCTCAATCTCTAATTGCGGGAGTTTAACAAGTGTCCTGTAGTGATGAAAATCAACGTTAAGGTTTAGGAGTAACCAGCTTTTGGGTGGTTTTAATAATGTATTCATCAAGTATTGTGGCAGCAACCAATAAAATCTTTTGTTTAGATGTACTTTATTCAAGCATATTACTGAGCTGTAATAGTATTTAAAGCTCATTCTCTTTGGCACTTTGGTGTACAGAAAGAATTAAGCTATCAAACGTTAAGAACGGCATCTTCTTTTCGGAATGGTTTTCCTTATTAGATGGAGAGATAAGGCTGGTGGGAATTCAGACACCCTGTCTTCACTATTAATGTTGCTAGAGGAATGGACATACTTTATGTACTCGGTTTAGACAATGCAGAGAACAATTAATTCTACGCAATTAAAGAAGCTGTAAAGTGTTGTATGCTTGATATATTCTAAAAGAGATTATATTTTTGTATCAGTAAACCCATCGAACAAGTCAGTTGCTGTGTCTAAGCTTATATATTATTAAAGGGATTCTTTAGAGCAGAGGTCTGAAAAAGACCAAAGACTCTAAATTCCTCCAACCAACCTAAATTGTATTTAATGTAAAGACTTGCTCTATTTACTACTTGGCATGAGCGCTATTCTGCATTGTCCTTTAGTGTGTGTGTGTGTGTATATATATGTGTATATATATATATATATATATATATACATATATACACACACACACTGTATATGCATATGTGTGTATGTATATATATATATATATATATATTTTTTTTTTTTTTAATCGCTAGTGTTTGGTTTTGGGCAACTGTTATTTCTATGCAGTTACATTCTGTTCTTGTTGTATACTTACACAAAACACCCTGTTTTTACATTATTTACTTGATACATCATATTGACATATCAGTTCTTTAAATTGTAGTGAGTGATAAGTTGTCTTATGATGTATAGCTGTGTTGATCCAAGTTGATGTTGTCTATGTAATGCATGCACTGTGTGCAAGGGTGATTCTAAATTAGTGTATTGGAGTAACCAAAAATGACTGCCAGTATTGCATTACATGTTGTTGTAGCTTCAGAATGAAATATGACATCATCTTTCTCATTTGAATAAATGGCTAACAAAGACTTGTTTTGACAAAGTGTAGTGGTTACATTTCCAGACATTCCCACAGCCGACTGTTATTCACAACATTATTGTGCAGTTGAATTCCTGTAGTAAACACCTCTATTAAGACAAAATATAATCATTGAACTCACTGGAGGTAATTGACATGGGGCAGTTGAAGAAAGGGCAATGAAAATTGAAAGGGATACCATGTTGTTCAGGATACAATGAGATATTTAAGATCCTGGATAGTTTTTGTCACTGGGTTCCACATTTGCTAATAGAAGAGATCAAAAATATGTCAAATGGTATATTGGAAGAAATACTCTGATGCTGAAGGGGTGACTATATTCTACAATATGAGATTAATGTGGCTGACATTGTTGCAGCTTGTTTACTCAGTGGTTTAAGTGGAGTTCTTCCGAAATAATATACAGACATCTAAAACAGTGGTAGAAAAAAAGCAGCTGTTTTAATTTTATGGTATCCGGCATATTTGAAATTATTTGACTTTTCTTTAAATGCACCTTGGGGCTGTTACAAAAAGTAATTTCGTTGTGTCACACAATGACAATAAAGTATTTGAACTTGAAGTAATTGTGGAACCAATTGGAGTACTAAAATATGACATGCATTGACAAGATGAAATGAGAATATACAGTTTGAAATACTAGTTCATGACAAGAACAAATTGAAAAGAATTCAAGATGTGTGCACAATACAATGCTTTCAATGTAGGTTAACAGCAGTGAGCTGCAGATTGGCAAGAGGGGCTGGAGAAAATAGTTTGGCATAATTATTATTGGCTGAATCAACCTATCATGGTTAGAAATTAAAATAACATCTTCAGTTTTCTGACGTACAGAGCTTTTGAAATAAGCTTTAAAGTCTTACAAAGTCTTTTAAACATTGCCATAAATTGAATTTTTGTAAGTGAGACCAAAGAGTGCAAATAACTCATAGAATAACTTGCAGAGAACACCGACATCATAGAATAACACGAGGCAGCTACTTTAATCCTTTAGGTTCATATAACTTTAAACAACTTTTTTCATCTTTTTGTTGTAGTAAATATCGTAGGAGCTGCCAAAATTCAGTCATGTCTGTTGTCTAGTGGTTAATCCCTTGTGCATCTTTGGTGTGTTTAAGGTAGATGAGTCCTATTCTCTGTATTTTCTGTTGGTAAAGATTATTTACCCAGGTCTGAACCAGAGGGCTTAATTTGGTGTATCCCCAGGGACATTTTTTGAATTCTTTCATAAACACATACTCTTTGACCAACTCATGTTCCACATTACTACATTACCCGTGATCTGTGAATGTATTCTTGACAGTGTATGGAGTGACGGAAAATAGACAGTCCACTTGTTAAAAACACACTGTGGAGGGCTGCTTCTGGTTGAGCTTAGACTAACATTTTAACATTCAAGAACACCAGTCTTTGATAGGGGTGAATTATATTATGTACTTTAAATAACAAATTCATCGTGGCATCTCACAGATTTCATGATCACCAGAAAGTTATTGTTTATAACGTTCACGTTCTCAACATTTTGCCGCCTTCAGATTATAAAAATATTAATAATGGTATGGATTAGAAAAATGGCTATTTCAGGGTATGCTCTAGTCAATTTCA
This sequence comes from Polypterus senegalus, assembly GCF_016835505.1. Classification (NCBI taxonomy): domain Eukaryota; kingdom Metazoa; phylum Chordata; class Cladistia; order Polypteriformes; family Polypteridae; genus Polypterus; species Polypterus senegalus. The sequence goes on from NC_053159.1 coordinate 20,973,294, forward strand.
AGATTAAAATGCTTTATTTGGATGATATAGATATAGATATATATATATATATAGATAAATAAAAATGTAGCATGGCAGTGAGAGCTGGTGGCTAGGTTATGGATTTTAAACTATAAGACTGCACATTCATTCTTCACTATTGACTCATTTTGTAGTCTGAACAAATCAGTTATTGTGCCAGTGCTGTGATTTTAGAAATGCCATTTGTCACTTTAGATAAAAGCGGTGGCCAAGTAAACTGTCTACAAATAAATTACGCTTGTGTTGTTTTGTATATTGAAGTGTAAAGCATCTTTTGGGATTTGCAGCACACCTAAAAGCTAGTGTTGAGACTGCAGTAAACAATAAATGCAATGTTTCATCTGATTCCAAACATGATTACTTTGGAATACCACACAAGAAAGAGCCTTTTTAAAAACAACTATTCAATTAAGTCTTTGAAAAGCAAGTCCTTGGTAGATATTCCTTTATTCTTTTTTTCACTTTTTAGTTATTTTTCTATAGTCCAGTTTTAATTTATTTAAAACACATTGTAGTTCTTGCTTTAATCTTTCCATGTCTTGCAAAGAGTTTTGGCTGATCGTATGCTTTCTTGCCCTTTGCCTCTTCATCTTCTGAAAATTCATGTCATGCTAATAAGGTGATCACAAACACAAATGGCAAAAAAAAGCTCTGAAATCTATTAATTTTTCATATTACTCTCGGGCCAGGTGCACACTTACTTATATATACACCCACACACACACGCACACACATTAAATATTGCCTGTCTGAAATGAGTTCATGTAAGTGGAAATGGCCATGTCTTTTAAAGAAAACACTTTTGTTTGTCCCTGATTGTGAGCAACAGAGTGTGAATGTGACCCCCTGAAAGAGACTAAAACTAATAAAGCAGGTCAGTACTGAGATCATCCTTGAAATCTTGGCTATTTAAGTTGTCATTGTTTTCATTTAAGCCTTTAAAATAGCTTTTGCCTGTCTGTGCACTTCTGTTTTTTGTGTCTGTGGAGGGGGCTGCCACATGCATTCCAATAAAAGGCGCAGTAGTTGCTAAGTAGCGGGAAAACCAATGAAGGCAAACAATAGCAAAGGCTGTTAATCTTTTCTCTAATTTGCAAACATTATCTTATTAGCTAAAATCTTCATGGGCCTGGTTTATGATACATTCCTGGCTGCGTATTTTACAGAGGTTATGTATAAGAACATACATAGTTTTATGTATACATACTGACCATAAGACATATACTTGTGTGTGTGTGTGTGTGTATATATATCTATATATCTATCTATATATAGATATAGATATATATATAGATATATATATAGATATACAGTATATATATATAGATATATATATATATAGATATATATATATAGATATAGAGAAATATATAGATATAGATATATATATATATAGAGATAGAGATAGAGATATATATACAGTGTATATATATATATATATATATATATATAGATATATATAAAATGAATGAGAGATTTCATTATAACCTTCTTAAGTGACACTTTCCAGCATGTTTATAGTTTTTGAAATCATGCTGAATTTCTATACCAAATAAATCTACTAGCTATAAAAGTATGTTCAAAATGCCATCACTAACTGAAGCAAATCTCCAAGAGCTGTGCGCTTGTTTCCTTCTTATTATCCTTTTGTTCTATTTAGAGTTTATTAGCATATGTGTTTTTCTTTCTCATCATTTTTCTGCTTTGTGAACTTTTTTTATATAAATTAGCCTGCCTAGAATTTTCAGAGCAGAGCAAACAATCAGATGTATGCATGTCTTTATCCATTATCCAGCTTCTCCGTGAGGATAAATAAACCAGAATTCAGAGATCGCAGTCTTAAGAGATCAGTCTGGTGTGCAGTGAAGATGATGAACTGCTGTGTTATGTTTAACCTTCCCCTCTAGGTAGGGATTGGCATCTTGATCTGTGTCTGTAAACTCAGGTCAAATAGCAAATAAGGTTATTTGGCTGTTTGTCCATTTTTTATTTTGCACTGGGGAGGAAAAATGCTACACTGATTTACCCATTTTTCAAATGATGTAAAGTATTTTAATTTCACATGGTAAATGCATATATTTCTGAATATGAATATTAAGGAGAAATGTACATGGAACGTATTATGGTTAACAGCAGACAAAGTCAAATTAACTATTCACATGTTGTAATATTTTCTAAAATTGGTAACAACTGTATCAGGTGCAGCTAGTGACACATTGTTAGACATTGCTTCAGTGAAACTAGAAGTTACTTTTTGTCCTACCCTGTTACTTTAAGTTCCCTTCTTCATCTGATATTGTCTGCTGGTTTAGGCACCATGATTGTTTAGTATAGTTTAGTATTTATATGTAAGCAGTGCTGGATGTTTTCCAGTTTTTGTTATCTTCAGATGTCACATGCATGTTGTAACTGTTACAGCTATTTGTGACGGCTTATATATTTTGTGCTATCTAAAGCAGGTTGATAATTGTACTTCTGGAGCTAAAGGTTAAAAATATTTATATATTTTGTTTGCAGTGGACCTTTCATAACATGTGTCTATGTATAGATCTCTCTGTATACTGTGTACTGGATATACACATGTGCATATTGGTCAGATTTAGGTTAATAATGTTGATACATTTAATTTATATTAATAACAATTTTAATGTAAATGGCTAAAAACCTAACACAGTTTCTCTGTAAAAATGTTTGATAATGCTAGGCTTATAATGCCTGAACCTCTTGAATTTTTGACTGTGTATTTCTGATGATTATTTATCTGCATACCCAACCCCCACTCCCTACAGATGAATTGTGGGAGCCAATGATGTACAATATCCCAGATGCTAATCCCATAAAAGCACATGCTCATTTGTTAGAGGTCATTGTTGTGTAAATCTCCATTGCTTCTTAAAACAACACAAATAATTTTTTAAAGGGAGACATTTATTTCAGTTTTTCTAAAACTGGCAAATGTGTAATTTTGAGCAGAGCTCGTTTGATCCCTGGTTACATGCATAGGCTTGTAGAATGTAGAGGGCTCTGCTTGTAACTGCATCCCTTGTCTCCTTTCATTATCTGTTAATGGTGCTCAACATGACAGGCTTGTGTGATAAATAGAGGCATCTGCAAATCCTGGAACTGGGAGCACCCACAACTGGAGTCCTAGCTCATGTCTGTCTATGGTTGACAAGGATTTTTAATGAAGATTTACCAAGTATAGTTTTTAATAAGTCATATAGTAAATTTCATTGAAAGTGTGAGATTTATTCCACTGTGTGTAATCAAAGCCTCAAATGATTTCTGAGTTGGTAACATTCACAGTGTAAACTGCACGGCAGACAATGGCTTTCCATTATTTAGTTTCTTTTGCGCAGGAATACAAGGGTGATGTTAATTGTTTTCTGCATACAGGGTGTCAAAGTTTCCTTGCTAAGCAAACACTGAGAGCTGATTTTTTGCCTAGTTGAATGATAATCAATTTAGTCTCATTATAATTAAGCCTGTGTGATTTCCTTGGAGGAAGTGAGTTGCTTTTCATAGTTGTTGTTTGAAGCAAGTGTGTATCTGGGATCTTGTTCTTTCATTTTCTTTTTTTAAATTTATATCTGTTTCTGTAACTTTTTTTTTTGTCTTTTTAGTACCAAAATAAAACTTAAAAGATGATTAATTGTTTTGTCTATTTCCTGTTTTTTTCTTTGAATACCTTCAAACAATTTGTTACTTTTTTCTTATTTCAAAATATATTCTTTTCATTTAGTTTTAAGTGTAACTCTATGTAAGAATAATGTGGTTTACATTTGGTAAAATTTGAACAGTTATCTTAGTTCTAGTTACTTTGTTATGCTAAATTAGCTAATAATTACAGGAAATCCAAACAAAGCTATGTGTTTAGATTTAGTTTTGATGATGAATTTAATTTTTTGTTTTTATAGTATTTAGATAAGCATGTTCAAATTACGCAATTGTGACTTCTGTGCACACTGAGGCCAGTTATATTTATCTCTGTTATTGGCAAGTTTATCATGAAGCATCAACTTGCATATGTATTTGACCTTTTAATTAATGTGGCTTAAAGTGTTAATTGCTCTTGCATCTCTTTTATTGTTCTGCCTGTTTACCATACTCCCTTGAAGTGTAGAATGCTTGATTTATTTAATTTGCTGCATTACTTTGTAAAATTATGAGACTAATCTATATTTTCCAAGGGCAGAGATGTGTTATTCCTGAATTTTAGAATATAGTCTCATAATTAGTATGTTGATGGACATTTTCAGTGACATATGTGACCATTAAAGGTACAGCCAGTATAAACCCCATGCAAATTTGAACAACAGCTGAGATATGTTGTGGCATCTGCTGTTTGGATCTATCTGTTTGTGTTTATCCACTAACAATCAAGGATTTACCCAATTCTGAACTTAATTTTTAAAAAGGACATTTTTGAATTCAATTAGTGGCACTTAATATTTCTTCTGTGTCTTTAAGGGTACTGTCTATATCCAGTCTTTAGTCATAGCCTTTTCAGGATGTTGTGGATATCTCATTGTAATGTTAATTCTTTTATAAATGTGTTCACTGTGAAATGTGCTTCATACAATATTGATTCATTGAATGATGTACAACAGAGGAAAAGCTATTTGTTGTGCTTTGTTTACAGAACAGAGGATTTTGTTTTACTGAGATTGGCTTGAAAATATTTTGCAATAATGACAGTGTCTGTGCTTTGCGGTTTATGTAAATAGATGGATTAGGTGCCATATTATTATTGCTTTTAAGTGTTACATACTACATGTTGTAAACTGACATTCTTTGGCCCGTACAGCTTGCATTCTTAGTTATGGAGATTTAACATCACAGTACATTAGGTAAAATAAGCATTACATATCGGTAAATGCATTTAAACATTGAACAATTCAGTAAACAGGGAATAACTTTACAAATTGGCAATGCACAGTTGACACCCATTCAAAATATCATGGAAATATACCCTATGTGCTTTAAACAGTTGGTATCAAAAAGAGAGTGATGAATCTAAGACTTGTGCTCTGTAGTGGTAGTTACATAAACTGGATATAATGTTATAAAAGTAGGTGAACTTACTGTATGTTTTAAGGCTAGCAGACCAAGTTTGTATTGTACAGTAAGGCAATGGAAAACCTGTAAATGGAAGAACAACTATTGAAAACAATGGATGTGCTTGTAAAGGCATATCTCAGGGACATGCACTGTAAGTTTAAGTAGCTTTTTGATCCATACATTTTTCTTCATGTTTTCATGCTTATTGAGCAATGCTATTCAAATTTGACAATTGTGGTAGACCAACTTTAAATAATACGTGGAACACAAGCACAAACATAGTTGTTTTAAATATATACTTTTTAAATGTCTTAAGTACATTTCTATACTTGCATATTAGCTAATTCTGTCTGCTACAAAAAGTAGGAACTTCGTTTTTTTTTTGACACAGTAAGTTAAGTCTATAAAATGCTTTTATTTTATCATGTGACACTGCTTTTGAAATCGGTGATGACGCTAATTTCTAATTAAATTTTTATACCAATATGCAGTCCAAGCTAGAAAATCTAAAGCGTGCCAGCAGTATTAAGTTAAGACATCCCAAAGCAACTACTACCTGACCATACCTGAACTGTTACATTTTTGTTTCTCTCTCAGACATGGTCTCTCAAGGCTTTTAAATGTTCAAATTGAATCTGAGAGTTCATTTCGTCTAGAGAAGCTAGAATTTGATGTCACCTCATTCAGGAGTCCTTGGGCCCTTATGGTTTATTTTCTCTGAAGCTTGCTGCACACCACTGTGGAGGAGCTGTGTCAAAATTAGTAGTGGTGGTATTGTGATGTTTCCTGTTATTAGGAAAATGAGCTCCATTTCTTTGATCAAATACTCTTTGAGAATCATCACCTTTTACATTTGATGGGAAAATAGCAAACCTGTAACTTGTCAATATTCACAAGCATCTTTTTGCTTTTTAGTGCTGATTCAGGGTGAGATTGAGTGGAACGGTATTTTGTTTTTATATATTTTAAAAATCATTTCTTGTTTTATCTAGTGTACTCCTTTTTCAATCTCAGAATACATTTTGCTCAAATAAAAATGTTTAATTTTCAAGTGAACCTTAAGTCTCAGGTGATCCTTTCAATATTTTTTATATGTATGCCAGAGGAACGTTTTTTGTTTGTAGACACCCTATGCATACATTTTTATTTAAAAAACACACTATGAAGCACTGACTGTTTTTATTAACTTTGATGTAGTTTAGTGAACCTAAGAGTGGAAAAGTGTTGTACATAGTTAGTGCTGTTTGCAGCATAATAAGATTTAGGAAAAAAAGTATGTTTTCTAAACAGATTATGAGCTGTGGAAATTGTTCATTATTTTCTGTTTAAAAGCAATCCTAAAAAGAAGTGTTTTTTATATACAGTAAAAGTCTAAATTTGCTAATATTCTCAAACCTGCTTAATCAGAACCAAGACTGTGGTGTGCCAAAGCCTATCCTTTGCAGATTAGTAGAGTACCAGGAGAAAACACCACACAAATAGCGACCAGGCATGGCAAACTTTTCTCAGATACTAGATCTGTTATGCAGTAATTCTAATCAGTGGGGCTCATTGCTAACCAAAAATAGTGTTGGTTTACATAAAACATCAAAAAAAGTACCAAACTGGCAAGATGGTTCCATAAATATGCTATATCTGTTGTGCTCTCCATTGCATGTTTGACCTGTGCTTTGTACCAGACATTTTCAGAAGAGGTTTTAGGAACCTGTCATGTAGTAAAGCAAGCGTTAGCGAACAGTATAGACAAATGACATTCATAACACAGAGTACACCATTTGGTATTGAATGGGTTTTGATCACTGGACTGACTCTTCAGTAGAAATGTGCACTTCATCTAAGTTGCAGTGTTTAGTTTCACATTTGATTTGTAGCTAAACATATCCCACTTTCAGTGTTTGCTTGTCCTTGTTCTTTTAGTGCAGATTACTTTCTTAAGCATTGGCTTTCTGTGATTGTCCAGAAACCTCTTGTCAGGTTAGTTTGGTCCTCTAAAGCCTTGTGATTGACAAACAGTATCTCAGTCTTCTAAAGACCTGAAATTTGGTATGCAGGTCAGGAATTTTAAAGATGTAATTTTAATCAGGGGGGAAAAAGTACCGTATGTCAGGTGTTCCTTGTTGCTTTTATTGGTCTGGTGAGGGTAGTATGGGGGCAGGAGGGACTTTGAAGATTCTGTTGTAACCCACGACAGTCCATCCAACCACTTCACAGCACGCAACTGACATTAAACACCCACTCTGTAAGCCTGGAATTGCTATTTAAGTCTGGACTTTAAAATTGACAAATATTAGACCTATTTTGTAACCTAGCCTCACTTAAACACTGATGCTTAAGGCTGATATATAAGTGTATATAAAAGTGTAAATATCAAGAATAATAGTTTTAGTCTGTTTAAATAGCTTTTGGAAAAAAACTCTTTAAAGCTTGCTTTGTTTGTGTTTTTTTCCCAACGATTACACAGGGCAACAGAAGGAGGGCATAGTCACAGCATGCACTGAATTGTTCCAGAAAATCTCTTTGACATGGGGAATGTGTCTGATTTTTTTATTTGTACAAATTATAAACATTCTGAAAAATGTTTTATTTTTTGTCAGGGGAAAAACATAAAAGAGAATAAGAATTTTTTGCAATTAGACTTATAAAATTGGCTTTGTTGCTTTGAAACAGAAAAATAAAAATAGAAAAATATTTGATTATTATAACACAGGAAATGTAACAGGCCTAATTTCTTTGTATGTTTAGGCTAGAATGATCTAATCTAAAGACCTAACAACTTTAACAAGGAATAAAACCTGGAACAAATTAAATGGGAGTAAATCTCAGTATTTGGTGATCCCTTGTTTGGTTTTATTTTACAATGTACATTTCATTTTGCAAATTGTATATGTTATAGCAATATATAATACATATTATAGTGCTTGTATCTTAGAGGATTATACTGTGAAAGGCTTTGTTATTGGTACATTTGAATTGGGAATAATTTTAGTAGGTTTCAAATTTTATTTATTTCATGTGAAATGTTTGTCACTAATATGATTGATGGTGGTGATTCTTTTGACTGAAATTAGATGGTAATGTGGCTAATGGTAAAATCTATTATATCACATATGTGTCTTCCAAAGTAATTTTACAAGGTGACTCGCAAAATCATAATACAGTATAAATGTTCACATAAGTTTTACAATTGTGTCTTGGGAGGGGGTTAGTGAATGCTCACACAGTCGCACTGTGTGTCGGAAGGAGGGATTGAACTGGTGGCCTTTTGGTTTGATGTCCAGTCCTTGGCCACAATTGTTTAAAGTTTTCATGTTGTTTGTTAGTACTTGTCAACACCTGGGAATATGGTAAAGTACAGTACTCATATGGGAGAAGAATGTGTGAACATCAGTACTAGTAAAGTGTAAACGTTAGGATAAGTTACAAATTATATGTAATTTATGATCATTAATGTAATTGAGTACTGGAGTGCTGTGGTTTGTGCAGTTTTGATACTGTAAGAAGTGTATTAAGCATGAAAAAATGTTTGTGTCTATTACAAGTCTGAAAGGACTCTTATAGGCAAGAGCTAACCCTGCAGATTGCTGTCAGTTCATTGCAGGGGGCTTTAATGACCCATGAATTACTCCATGTTGGATTGAATTCATATACTTCACAGCCCTGCCCTTGTAAAAAATTTTTGCTATTTTCAGAAATTTTAGTTAGTGAAGGGGCTGTTTGCTTAAAATGGATAAAGGCATCAGCTGAAATAATAGTAATAACATGTAAATGTAATATTTAACATAATCACTTTTTTCCCTTAAGTAAGTATTCATTCTGTTGTGCAAAATTATTTGGCATTTTCAGTACCATTGGTGTCTCTAATTCCATGTAAATAGCCCGTATGACCTAGTGGCTGGACTAAGATTTTTTTTACATTAAACCAAGGTGATGGTTCTGTTCATGCCGGTTGAAGGCTTTTCTAACAGGGGTGTAGAGATGAGCCTCAATGCACCATGGCATAATGTTAAGGATATTGATGCTAAGGCCACTAGAAATTTAAGTCACAGGTTTTATTTTTGAAGCTTTGAAGGTGGAACCACATTTATTTTGATCCTTTGACAGGTTGTGATTATGAATTGTGTTGAAGCAACTCACTCCCATTTTGCTGCTAAAATGTTGAAGGGGTACCCAAACTCTACCTTAACTTGTAAAAATAGAGTTTAAAATGGGGAAGTTAACACATTTAACACCTGAATTCAGGTGGTCAGTGTTAGTGAGAGCAGTAGCTCAGTTCTGCAGTGATGCCACTGCCAACATTGACTCCCTGTAAGCCTGAACAATGTCACTTAAGCTGCCAGTACTCCACTCAAGAAATATAGAAACAATTGTAATATGCATTTGTGATTTGTAAGTTACTTGGGTGTGTGTGTATGTGTGTGAATAGTGTTAGCTAAATAAACAGTAGTGAAGTGTTTATTTCTGTTTTGTATCTTCTCCAGATTTCATGGTAATTCTAAAGCACTGGTACTTTTTGTCTGACGGTGAAAGAATAAAATGCTTGGCACAATGCTTCATGCTAATTGCAATTATTAAATTCGTTCAGACAAAAGAGATTGAGTGCCTTTCTTCTAAATTGTTAATGATGATTATTCTTAATTCTTTTGATCCGCAGTATGCACGTCAGAGCCGTGCATTGATATTCCTTGCAGCCGCTGTGCTTGGGAGCTGCTGATCACTCCCGGGGACGCTCTGCTCTAATATCTTGCTTACCGATGCATTTTCTAGTTGACCGTACTGTTAAGAGCTGCCATCCATCAGAGGGGATCTTTCGTGCACTCGAAGCACCCCCTCCCCCAAAATAAAACGTACGTGGTGTCCAAGGAGATGAGTCCAGTCCGGGTTTTCCCTTCCGCTTGGGTCTGATGTATTAAGAGGGTGTGTGTAAGGGGGTGGTGTCCTTCTTCACCATGTCTGGATGAAAAAGACTGGGTCAGGCATGTGGAAGTGTCTGCCGAACAGCTGAGAGGAAGTGCGCGCGCCCGTGTCACACTAAGGGGAGGAGGGTGCGCGCGATCGTGGAGGGAAAGAGGGAGAAGGGGGGAGAGCACGAGCTGGAGTAGCTCAGTCGGTAAAACGTTCAACAGTAATTTCCTTCACGCCAACTCCACTGTCATTGCGCTCCGACAGACGCTGGGGGTCTCTCAGGGACCCCCCACCCTGCGTTTTGCGCACTGGCGCGCTCTCTTTCTCTCACGTTGTTTCTTGTGTTCGTTGTTTAAGCGTCTGGGTGATCTTGTATGGAAATAGGCAAAGCAAGGACCGTCTTTTGTTTAGCAAGTGCCTGCTTGCTGTTTCTGCCTTGTTCTCCACCTCGGCGGGATGCGGCTTGTAACGGATTAAAAAAAAACCCAAGGAAGACCGGAAGAAAAGTGGCTGTTACATTGTTTGCCTTGCTTCTGTTGGATGGTGCCCAGACCACGAAGAAAGGTCCGTCGGGGTCACTTGGGAACAGCTGCTTGGATTGCGGTGAAGTTGTGTGCCGTCACCTCCAGGAATTTAAAGATTAACAGACTGGCGGGTGAGTGAACGAAACCGATGGGGTACTAGGCGCGCTCGCGACGGGATTGTTCTCATCGGAACCCAGAACTTTAAGTGAGACCGAGCGCGCATCCCCCTGGGTTAGTACGAGAGATTGATAGGCTCCAGTAAACCGTGGCCCGGCATGGCAGTAGCGTGAAAAGAGTCAAACACGGGTGGATGGAGTCAAGTCGTCCCTACTTAACTGCGCGCGACCGCCCCATTTAACCCTGCTTTTCGAGTTTACTTTCAAGCAAGCGTTCCGCAAGTAGACTAATGTGACATTCTCTCCGGGGTTCAGCATACAGGCCATCCAGCACGTTTGCCGCATGTGGGTAATTATGCTTATTATGCTCTCTAGCTCGCTACGTGTTTGTGCAAACACATTAGATATGTATTTATGAGAGATTACGCGGTGTGTAGCAGTCTCCGTATAACAGGGGATGCATTTCGGAAATGCAGCTTAGTAACACGAGTTTGCCCCTCTTTAATGTGCAGGTACACAACTCAAGCGTGCTGCCCTCTGTTTTTCCTGAATTCATATACAAAAAAATCAGCTCTAGTTACATATTCATATGAGCACCCTTGTATTGCACCCCCTGCTCATATTCTTTATTTTTGTATATACAGGCTGTAACATATAAGGAGAGGTACACATTGCAGACTTGCCAGAACATTCAGTATCAGTCATGAATTATTTTAGATGCATAAACACGGTGTAATTTGTTTTCTTTTCCTCTTATTCACATTTTTATGGTTACAAGGAGCAAATCATAACTTCATATCAATGTCAAATATGCATATCCATCCATTCTCAAATCCAAGCATCAGGTGCAAAGCCATCAAAGAGTATGCTCATGCACACATTGTGTGGATATGTGTGATGTATACTCTGTTGTAGATCTGTTTTACAAAGCTGTACAAACCAAACAATTCAGCTAGCCAATATTAAGTGCCGTCTGTCCAGAGTTGTATATGCAGATAGAATGCTTCTGAACCAGCCGTCCACCTAAATATATTGTGCAACAAGTAGAAATCCGTGTCTCATCAATACTAGTAGTGTCAATTTTAGAATCCCCTGGGGGAATCTCGCCTCGTCATGTATAGGCCTGTACACATGCCAAAAGATAAATTATGATGTGTTTGCAGGGGTGTATACACTTGTGCGCTATTTTTTTAAATATTCAAGTTTGTAAAATACTGTTGGTATGTTTTGATTTCCAATCATTTTACAAGAAAAGAGAACTAAATGTCATTGTTTGTACTCTAAATTTTGGCCATGTTTGTGTATCTTTTTCATTTTATTAGAAAAGTGATCTTAATATCATTATCTGTAATGTATAGTTTGTATCCATGTTTATTTCTTTCAGCTTATGTGCTTGTTTTGATGCATTTATGTGACAATTTTACTGTTTATCTCATTAGCACATTTCTGAATGTTCCTTCTTTGAAAAGCTTGTTTACTTTTGGTGGCTGGCTTGTTTTGATGAACTCTTTTTAAAATTTTGTTTTGGAAATCAAGATGTGCACAAATGTAGTTCAAATTGCTCCAAAGTTCTGAGACCAACATATGCTGCAGTTCTCTGAAGAGAAGTGCTTGGCACCTTGAGACTCCCATTTGTACGTGGTTGTCACAAAAGCCTTGGGGCTTTGTCCTACAGGGTGTTTGTTTAAAAACAGAGTTGGCAACATTATTTTCAGGCGCTGTTGGCAGATTGCATATCAGGTGTTCTGTGTTAAAGAAACCTATAAAAAGTGGAATGTTGGTGAAATAACTTTCAGGTTTTTTATTTTTTATAATTTGCTTAAGAAATACATTTCTGTGTTGCCTTATAATCTCCAAGCTGCATTTGATTTGTAAATTGAACATACATTTTAAGCACAGTCTTACTGGCTTTCTTGCCCATTTTGTTTCCTTTTTCCTTTTGATGTGTAAAAGAAATACAAAGTTTTAATGAACCATTTGAAATTAACCTTCTGTAATAACTATTTACAATTTTGTATTTATTGTTTAATTCATCATTAGTCTGGTTTTCTTTAAACAAAGCTATTTTTAAATACATCTGTGTTCATTTTTTCGTTTCAAATAGGCAAGTGAATCCTGAGATAGTCATTTAGTTGTGACTAATTCACACAAAAGCTGTATTCGTAGCAAATTTTGATTAGAGCAGCTTGAGATAATTGATTGGTGATTGATGGGCTATGTCTGGCACAGAAGTGTGTTAATGAGAGGCTGATTTTTTTTTCTTCTCTTCTCTTTAGTGTACTGCCCTTGCATCTCTCCAGCTATCAAGGTTTATTTTGTCTTCATTTAGAATTACAAAGTGATGTGTTCTTTAATTGTTACTGCACTATCAGGAAATGAGGTTCACCGCATTTGAGCATGATATTTAAGTAGGTGACTGGTTTACGTGTGTTTTTAATAACTGTATATTTGTATGATTATTACATTTTGAAGTATTTAAGTAATGTGACAGCACCAATTCATATACTGAAAAATGGTTATACTACATTTATAGATTCAAATTTGTGCACATATTATGACGATATCATCCATCTCATCTTAAATTTTATATGTTTCCTTTGGTGTAGGGTTTGCATTTGCTTGTCTGTTTATTGGATGTTTTTGCTAATGCTGGTTGTATAAATGATGGCCCTTGTCATCCCTATGTGCAAATTGCAAATTTGCTTTTACTAGTTATTTTTTATTGATTTATTAATTTAAAAAATAGTTATTTGTTAAAATGCATTGTAAAATTGCCAGGTGCTAAATATATGAATATTTTGTTTGCATTGGTGAAAGTAATCTGTTGAAGCTAACAAATGAGTTATACAACAATTATATGTTTCAGTTGTATGTTGCTGGTGTGGGCATGTATATAATGTGTGTATTGTGTATATGTAAAACATATTTGTAAAATATTCACATACATATTAGGGCTATCAAATTAGCCAAAAAATAAGGTTTGAATATTTCAGTTAAAACAAGTAAATATGCAAATATATTCAAACTTGGGTTAATAATTCTGGACATTATACATGTATGTTTGTAGGTACTTTTTTAAAATACTTTTTTATTAAAATAATGGGTGCACAACAAGAACAAACACTATCATCAAAAAATTCTAGAGGTACTCGGACAGCTTTTGTTTAAATACATGGGACAATATGTTTGCAGCACAGAGACCCCAGCTGAGTACTACAAAACCTACACAACATTGTCATAAACACTTCATGATTTACAGAGGCATCACAAGTGATAAAAAGTGGGGGAAAAAAAAGTAATAATAATGTAGCAAATCGTGGTGCCAGCATTTGTGGCTTGTGTGGGTTTAGACTTCTTTTTGTAGCTGCTTTTTTGGCTTCCTGTGATGATGACGATCATTAGGAATACAAGTCATTTAGTAAGATCATGACAGGGTGAGAGTAGTGAATGAAGTTAAAGAGCAGGCAAAAGACATGCAGGTTGAAGGTAGGGTTGTTTTATTATTTTTGAGGTGGACAGTGGCAGGTTAAAGTTAATATCATGGCATTCAGAATAAAAGGCCTGCCGGCTCCTGTGGACTCACCCGGAAAAGCAGCTCCTTTGTGGCTTATAGGATTGTCATGAGAACAAGTCAGGCTCCGCTCAATCTGTCTACTTTCTTTTCCTTTACAGATACAGAAATATTTGAATACAGATTGCCTGAATATTTTTAATGACACCTCACTGTTGTAGGTATTGTATTATGTGTCAAACTGACAGCAATGTAGGACATAGACTAATTGTAGGACTTGGCGTATTGGCTCTTTAAGAAAAGGTTTTGTAATAAAAAGAAAACCAGAATTATGATTTTCCATTTGCTTTAATGAGAAGGTCTTGGCATTAAACAACAGTCATTGATTGGGGGACAATGAGTGAAAGGGACAGAATCAGATGCGAACTGATACTTTTAGGGCAGCAGAAAAGTGTTTGCAAAACAGCTCTAAGTACACATGTAGGCTCGAAGGGGGGAAAAAAAAAAACTACATTGTCAAGGGGTGTGGGTGTAAGTTTTATGAATAAAGATTTAATAAAGTTAAGCTAACTATTCAAAATTAACAAATGTCTGATCATGGAAATGAAGTGAACAGATCTGCAAAATACTGCAGCTTTGCACAGCATATCTGAAGTAAAATGATTCCAAAGTTAGTGCTGGTAAAACAAACAACTGTACTTTTTGCAATTGACTGTCATCTTTTGCCTTTAAATAAGGTCTTTTTTTTTAATAAATTAAAATTTTATTCGTATTGCAACGTTCAACCTGACCTAAGTGCCCTTATGTGTGTGTGTATACACACACACACACACACGCACAGAATATATGTACACTATGTTTGTGTGTGTTTTTACGCATGTATGAATTTATGCATGAATACTGTAAAACGGTCCGACTTGGATATTTATAGAATTGGCGTCCTTGAAATGAGTGGCAGCGACATTACTCATTATCAGACAGGACTTTTTTGCCTGAAGATGGGGAAAGAGGTGTTAAAACAAAGTTAGTTGAAGCTTCCTTTCGCTGTCTTGTTTTTTTTTTTCTTCAAAAGGCACTGTGGCATGCTCCAAAATCAGTGCAGAGGCATGTCAGGTTTTGCTTTCGGCCCAGAACATTGGGAGGGTGTTACAGGGACACTTGTGGCCTTCTCTAAGTGCCAATCTTGTGCCCCCTAATGAAAGGCAACAATGTGATGCAAATAGTTCTTGGCCTATTATAATTTTACCTGTTTTCATTTATAATACACAGGCCATTGACTCAAAAGCCACTAAATCTATATGCTCTGCATATTTGTACAACCTTACTCTGGTGGTTCATTTCAAAATATGCTCAAGTTTCACATTATTCCTTCAGATTACCAATGTCAGTTCAAAAGAATAAAAATTGTGCTTTGTAGTGACCATCAACAAAAGCAAAGTTACTAGGAAAAGCAGTAAAAAATTGGAATTGATTTATTGCATAATGTTTTCCTCGTGCAATTGTGTATATCATGTTCAAAGTAAGCAGCTTCAGTGACCTAATAATGTAAGTATTACTTTACTGACACCTTTATTAAGGTGACTCTCAATATTTAAGATACATTTGGATATATTACCACACTGCCTGCCAATGATGTTAGCTCTTGGTTTTAAAAACATTACAAATATTGTACAAGAAAATTACTTAGTTGCATAATATTTTTGATACACCTGATTAATTGACAGTACTATACCGGATGCCCATTGTCTTATGAAATTTCCAGGGCGAAGCCAGGTGACACAGCTATTGTGTAATGCATATTGACATACACACTCACAAATAATGTAAGGGATTCTGTTCTTTAAAAATTCAGTCAGTTTGAAGCTTATAGAAAGTGATGACAATTTCATTTATCTACTTTAGTTTGTGTATTTTACTCATATCTGAATTTTATACAATAAAGTTATCTGTTTAATTACTTTTTTGGCTCTAAACTGAAATGGATATTTTTCCTTTTTAAGTCTTTAAAGGAAAAGAAGGTAGATGTTTAATATCTCATATTGTGATCATTTGGAGTAATTTTAGACCTATGAATGTGTAATATTTTTATATCAGTCTTGCTTTTTTAATGAAGTCAAGTTTAAATAAAATAACTTGTTTTAGTAGTTTATATTTATGGAAGGATGTGCTTTTAAAACAAATTTGGACATTCTTTATGAATCCATACCAAATATTTGTAAAATCTAACCCAAATATTCTAACACCAAAAGGCAACAGGTTAAGAACTCAAATTTAGAGCAGTGTTCCCAAAATGTATTAATTGTTCATAACAATGAAGCAGATGCTGATATAGAGCAGAGATTATGTCAAAAGGATGTGACATGTTTTATTCACATCCATTTCAACTCACAGTTTCAGCTTAACTGATTTAAAAACAGTGAAATAATAGGCTTTACTGAGTAGAAAGACAGCAAGGCAATAACAATTAAATCACATTATACAGATTTGTAGTTCTTAAACACTGTCCCCTCTTTCCACATCATGAAAACTGTTTTTTCTTCCAGCAGATTTATCAGTAGGTTAATTACGTCCTTTTAAATAGTATCTAATTTGTCACCTAATATTTGATAGGTTTCTGCAGTAAATCATAAGTGATACCTTATATACCAAATAGTGTGCCATCACTTTGACTAGATTAAATTAAAAATGGGCGTTTCAGTGTATTGTTATAGCTTTTAATGTGCAAGATTCTCTTAAGGGTCTTTATTCATTTCCTTAGACAGTCAACTTTTTTGTTCTATTTTTTTTTATTTGCTTCAGTGCTGTTCTTTTTAAAAGAGGCAATTAACAAACAGAACGCAGCAGTCTAAACGGCAATGTTTCTTCAACAGGAGCTGTTCATTCAATCACATTTCCTCCTTTATGTCCATTATCAGGCATAATAGGCGTATCAAAAGAAAATAAAAAAAGTGAAATCTCAAGTAAGCTCCGGAAAGCCAATCTATTCCTGTCAATAAATCATCCAGATATTTGCTAGATATATTAGAAAAGCGAAACAAATGGATTTGTAGTTTGGATTGGCACTTTTAATTTAGAAACTATACAATATGTATTATTTCTAATTAGAAATTTTTTTCATGCTTGGTCAAAATTTTTAATATTTTATCAAGAAAGATTAAAATTCCAATTAAATTTAATTTTGATTAATCCTTTGCATCCATTTATTGTCTTTTGCCATACTTTATTCACAATTTAATTCAAAATTTTTTGAATCACTTATTGAATACATTTAAACAGGATAATACTTTTCCTATTAGATATTAATCTTCTGTACCATCAAGAGCATTTGTCATGTAGCATTTCTTACATTTTTTTCTTTTCACCAGTGATCCTATAAGGTGTTAGAAAATGACTTCTCTTAGTATAGTTTAATTTTACTATTTATTTCTGTTGTGCACTGCACATTAATAAATCTGTGGCACCGTGGCGCAGTGGTAGCGCTGCTGCTTCGCAGTAAGGAGACCTGCATGGAGTTTGCATGTTCTCCCCGTGTCTGCATGGGTTTCCTCCCACAGTCCAAAGACATGCAGGTTAGGTACATTGGCAATCCTAAATTGTCCATTGTGTGTGTGTGTGTGTGTGTCCTGCGGTGGGCTAGCGCCTGCCTGGGATTTGTTCCTGCCTTGCATCCTGTGTTGGCTGGGATTGGATCCAGCAGACCCCTGTTAGGATATAGCAGGTTGGACAATGACTGACTGACATTAATAAATCTTTGCAAGGCTGTGTATTTGGTGATTGCATACATTGAAAATTAAGGAAGATCTTAGTTGTAACTTTACATCAAATTATGTTAAGGCCAGAAATGTTGCTTTGTACACAAAAAAAAAGATTGTCAGACTTGGGATTCGTGAATTGATTTTAAAGATCGAGACTTAATTGAGGAAATCTAAATTAATGTGAAAATCACATTCAAGTTGCATTTTTATTGCCATGTAGAAAACATTAAGTCACTATGCCTGATGTATTATGCTTGTTTAATCCCGAACATTTTGCATTCTTGACTGTGGATTTGGAATTAAAATGGTTGCATTTAAATGTAACTGACAAGGGCTTGTTATCCATATTGCTGCTGATTAATGGTTAACTGTTATAGTGATATTTATCAGTGCCTGGTCAACATATTTGCAGATTCTGCTCTCTTGTGGCTTTTTGCATAGTTATTAGACAGTTGTATGAAGCAGAAAATAATAATTTACCATAGTTTAAATGAAAGTAATATGTACTATATTTTGTCCACAGTTATTTAAATATCTCCATGAAATCTGCACATTGTGAATTTAATGCAGTGAAAATGGGGAAACAAGTTATTCCTCTATTTTATTACAAGTTACAAATTGACTGAAGAAGGGGCCTAAGCTGTCTCAAAAGCTTGCACATTGTAATCTGTGCAGTTTGCCAATAAAAGGTGTAATTTTGCCTCTGTTTTGTAACTGGATGGAGTCTATGTTGGTGGCACAGGTATTTTATATATTATTAAATGGGGTGAACTTTTTTTTATAAGCCCTAAGAACACCCTATATAGGCTACAGAAGACATGACCTAAGTAATATATTATTGGTATACTTCATAAATCAATAATTTTAATTTTAAAATGCAAACTAGCCTGATGTTGTCATTACAGTTTCAAAAGTTCAGTAAGTGAATGGACTGTAGACTTGCCATACATAGTGGTTGCCTTGAATTTTCTCAGTTCTTTCTAAATGTAAAAATCAGCTGGTTTTATTTTTCTATACAGATGTGCCTTGTTCTTTTTTCTGTCATTTTATTACTCATTTTCTCTGAGCATTTGACAAATAAATGCTCCAGTTTCTAGTAACCACTTGCTACCCAACTGATAGTTTCAAAATACCAGAATATCTTTAGCTTTAATGTGGTTTAAAAAGGTTGTTCTTTCAAACTGGGTACAATAATTAATCAAGTGCATTTTTTTCTAAGTGTATTTTATTTTGACTTCAGGGATGGGGCAGCACTGTGGTGTAATTGACACCCAAACTTAAATTGGCTGAAGTGGGTTTGAGATTATTATATTTACATTTAAATCATTTACAGTAGAGCCAATCAGAATTACACTACTTGTTGTTTGGAATAGTGTGTGTTGCGATTTGAAAATTAAAATCTGACCTGATGTAAAATTTATTAGCAAACAGCAATAGACCATGCAGCTGTTGTATGAAATGCCTTCGCTTTATTTCTTGAAAGGTTAATATTTGTATACTTATTTGAAAGAAGTCATCTTGCCTTTACAGACTTTCAGTCCCATGGAAATGCAAACCCTTTTTACCCACCGAACACTCTGAAGTTTAATTATTTCATGACACGTATAAGCATTTGTTTTCTTCTAGGTCAGTGATACCTTAAAGCACATGCCATATTAAATAATTGTATTCAGTTTGGCATTGAGATATTTTAATGCTTTGAAGCTTGTTGTTTGCTCAATTATTTCTGCTGCACTACACACAGAATGCCTAAAATTAATGCCAAACTGAAGTCATTGTGAAAACATTAAATTCAAATACACAGATTACTCTAGTGCTGTGCTGTACTGTTGCTAATTTAGATATTCTACAGATCCCTACAGCATTTTTCCTCCTCACTGTTGAACTAAAGCTTGTGTTCAAGTGCCATAAATAACAATGAAGTTGACCTGTGACAGCTCAGTTTACTTCATTTTGTTATGTTGTGAATCTCTTTTTGCCAAATTTAGGCAACTGCTCAAATTTTCAAATACAATTAAATTGCATAGAAAAACTTTCAGTAGAACACAAAACTCTGTTAATTAAAAACTGGTTCACATGCACATATAATGTTTATATGTGTCTTATGTTCTCAATTTAATTTACATTAAATAGATTTCACCCCATTTCTAATTGTATTATTTCAGTTTTTCACTGTGAGCATGATAAAAAAATTTTTCATGGGCTGTAGTCATTTGTTGTGAAATGCCTAAATGAAAAAAGCACCAAAAGTTTTAGTGTTTTGGTGAGAAACTCCGTATAAAACATAATTATAAGATATAAAAAAATGTTATCCAACCCTCCCTTGAAATTATTGTGATAAAAGAAATAAACAACTTGTTTGAATAATTTGGTTTCCCCTGTCCCCCACACATCATAAAATTGAAGATGTCCTCATTGAAATGGATGTATCAAGTTGCTGATCTGTGGAAAAATGTCACAAATCAATTTTCAAAGCTTCTGACTGAGGATACACCAAAGTGTAGACAGAGCCATTGTGTTCAGAGTGTGACAGTAGGCTTTCTAATGGTGTCTATACTGCCAAAACCTCTTCAAAGGACATACGTACAGTAACTCTTTGACCTCAGCTTAAATCAGCGTTTGCAACTCCACCATGAGACACACAGTGAGCAATGATAGATCTAAGGCAGAAATGTTGTTATTATTATTTATTTATTGTTGTTATTATTGTTATTAATTGTTATTATTATGATCTCATCAGTAAGAACATGAAGGCCAAAATGCTCCTGGGCCATTCTTAAGTCTCCTGTGGAAGATATGCTGTAATGTATAGTCAGATAAGTGTTACAAATGGTTTTTCGTTGCATGTGTTATGACACAGTTTGCACATCATCTTTGTGGAATGTCATGTTATTGTTATTCACATAAAAATGTATGTATCAACTTGGATATTACCTTTTAACAATAGAGTGCAATCTTTTTATAAGATGAACAACCTGAATACATTCTGGCTTTCTATAATTCCATAATTAGAGTTAGTTGTGCCAGCATATTTTTGATAGATGCTATTTTACCCTCCATTTGCTTTAGTTTCTGTATCATAATAATTTTGGAAGCCTGACATATTTTTTTCCCTGTATATGGGGTGCGTTTTTCTTCCCCAGGCAAGGTGGATTTGTTATTATGAAGAGACCATATAGGTACAGTAATCTTTCCTCTGTCCCCTTAAAGTTCTGTAAAGGTGACTCTCTGTCTCACACTCCGCATACCCATTACTGATAAATTGTGGGTGATAAAATCATTTTTTAATTGAGGTAACCAGTGATTAAAGTAATTGTCATTCAGTTACAAAATCCAAACTGTGAATATGAAGTAGTTTTTTTTTTCATTGAGAAGTTAAATATAATTTAATTAGGAGAATGAGCATATGTTTTATAAAATATTCTCAAACTTAGTACATTTTTTT
Organism: Polypterus senegalus; assembly: GCF_016835505.1. NCBI lineage: Eukaryota > Metazoa > Chordata > Cladistia > Polypteriformes > Polypteridae > Polypterus > Polypterus senegalus. Next base: position 20,994,629 of record NC_053159.1, read on the forward strand.
ATTTTGACTTTTTTAGTATTTGGGCACAGATTCATATGAAAATATGGATGTGTTTCAGGTTTACATGTATTTGGTGTTTATTGGATATTGTAGTATTTGAAGTGTTTTGTAAGGGAAGATTGACATTATTAAGCGTGTAGAATTATTTCACTTAGTGCAGGGGTTCAACTCCTCTAGTTTGAAGCATCTTAATATTTTCACATTATGGCCTTTTGAAGGATTATTTTAACTGTCTAAAGCAGGTGTTTATACAAGCAGCTGTGACTATAATAACTGAGCCAAAAACAAGAGTGCTATAATCTCAAAGCAGTAAAAATTCCTATCCATATATCTGACAGTGTAACAAATCCCTACTGAATTCAGTTTTACAAGCAGTCAAAATACTGTAGGAACTCTATTTACTATTGAAATCCAAAAAAGAAGCCAAAATGTGATTTCCTTTTTTGATAATGGCTGAAAAAAAAGCTCTCCTGAGACTCCACTGAGAAATGGGATTTTTACTCGCCAGCTTCTGCTGATTAAATGGGAGCTTGTAGATAATCCTTTTGAGTGAATGCCCTTTCTTATATAAAGAAGAAACAAATATGCTTGTAAACACTTATTATTTTGGCATAGTCTGAGGAAAAAATGCTCAAGGATTGGTTTACAACTATTAACATTAATGCGATGAAGAAAATCGACAAATAATCCACTGTAAATTTTGTTTTACTTTTAGCCTTAAGTAAAGCAGTCCAAAGCTAACAGTTTGTTGACTTCATTGTAAGTGTCGTTTGTGGTTATTGGATCAAAGCGTTTATTTAAGTTTCATACCACCAAGCTTTTGCTTAAGCACAAAAGAATATTTGAGGAAACTTATCTTTCCTGTTTACTCGGAGTGCTGGAGTCAGTAAGTTTTGCATGTCCTGTGACACATAACTGATAAATTTTACAATATACAAAATTATACTACTTCCAAAAGATTACAATCTTAAATCAGTTGTTCAGCTGTTATTGATTACTTTCCATGTGCTGCATTTGTTAGCACATGCATGCAGAAAAGGGGAATACATATTAACCCCCTGTTTCCTGGGAGGAAGTCAAATAAAATATTAGAGACAATTAAATGATTATCCCTTATAAAATGTTATCTGACAAATGAAAAAAAGTCTATTAGGCAACTATATCCAAACCCATCTTAATTAAAAAATGTAAAGTTGCCTTTTTAAAACTAGAAATTTGTCCTTAGGTTTTCCTGTCTCAAATGATATGGGATTTTTTTTCCTTGTCCATGTGCCTTAAGCAACAGTTCACATGGATTTAGGCTTGTGGTATCAATTGTAACACTCAAGGAATCTGGACAGACCAGAGCGTAAAATTCAGACAAACCAGTTTTGTAGTAGTAATGGTTTAAAAGTACTTAAACTATTTAGTAGATTGTTTACAATTTCAAACAAATCTTTCATTAATTGTTACTTGTTTTGGGTGTATTATATAGTACATGTATGTGTGATCATTAATTTCATTTATTTCTACGTTCTTTTAATTAAATCATTGAAAAGCTTATTTTCAGGTATTGCATGTTATATTTGACCTCCTAATATACATTTTTCTTTTAAGTCAAGATGAATGCTTTTTCTGATCATATATATTGGTTCTGGGGCTTTGTGATAGCTTTCAGAGTCATGCAGTTGTCTAGTAAAACAATAATGCTAAAGAAAAACTTTAGTTGCTTATGATTTTATGTTAAAATTTTAGATCTAGTAAGCATTGGTTACTGTCTTTTTTAATTGCATAATTATAGTCTTCGTATGGTTAATTTATGTTGGGGGAGGAGGTGTTTTTTTTTATTTTTTTTGGGGCTTACATTCTCTTGCCTTGCCCTGTAAAGCATGTCTGAAATTTGCATTTATTTATTTATTTTTTAAGTCTGTCCTAGGTTTTTTCCATGAAAACAGAACAGTCAAATACATACTGTAGATAATCCGATATGCTGTGATTTGAGGGTGATTCATTCTAAAGTTATTAAGTAACTGGTTATATTTTAGTTTTAATCATTTCTTACTTATTTTTCTATATTAGTCATTGGTCAGTTTATTTTTGTGTCCCTTTCCTGTACTACTTACAGGTGTTTTTTGTTCTACCTAGGTCAGCTCAGTTTATACATAAAGAGAGAACATTAGAAGACACAGACAGGCCAAAACTGGAATGTTGCTCTATGGTTCCAGGAAGATACATTCTAAGAAACATTTCCTCAGTTTCCTGTTGCTAAATTGGTCTGTAGATCACACAGTTAACCACCACAGACAGCAGCTGTTCTGTTTTCCATTTTCTACAGTGTAGAGAAACAACTGTCCCAGATGGAATGCAAAGACTAATTGGAGATTTCACATGTGCCTTCAGTAAAAAGATACAAGTTGAAGAATGAGAAGGATCTGAAGAGTTTTAATGCTTACTTGGTTAGCGGAAGTGCAGATATTGCACCAGTCAGTTTTTAAACCCATTTTTGTCTGTTTCATTAATGGGGCAAAATGGTAGATTCAAAATTCAAAATGGTAGACGCTTTCACCACATGTTCCCCAAAAAAAAAAAAAAAATTTGGCTTTTTTTTTTTTGGTCCTTCAGTACAGTATTTATATTATTTTCATAACATTTTTCCAATGAACAGCTTGTTTCCTTATGTTTTGAAACATCAGGAAATGAGGAAATGAAAAGGGGTCAATTACATTTAGTATAAGCCCACTGTAATCATGTTGGTTACATTTTCATCCATGTACATCTTTTGTTATAACATTATTACATGGTAAAAATTAATTTCTTAACTGTGCTTATAATTTATTAAAATGTAAAAAGTGAATACTTTGTTTATGAAAGATGTTTTACTTTTCCAGCTCACCCAGTTGACAGGTAGTTTTTTCACTAGTTCTGCTCACCTTTATACTTCTAATCTTTGATTAATTCTCAAATGAAGTTAAATGCCCAAGGTTACACTTAAAGAGCCTGGAGAAGTAGCTTGTAACTTAATTGCCTACACAGTTTGTAGTTACTGTGTAGATAATAATAAATATTATGGATGATAAATACCGACCTAAGAAGATGTACTGTAGATGGATTACTACAGAAAGATAATCTCTGACCCTTTCCTGTTTTCAGGAGCTTCCATTTTGTGCTGCTTTCAGTCATAGGTATTTATAAAATCCTTGTAGCTCAAACTTTAAAATTTAGCACCAATCTTACCTTTGTTTTAAATCTATATTATTGCTGTTTTTACACTCTTAAAAGAAAACTGTTTGCTAGAAATCTTGATAAACAGTGTATTTTAAAGATAATTTCATGTTCATTCAGCTTCGGGATCAGTACAACTTGTACAAGTAGCAGTGACACTTTTTTTTACCTACAAATTGGGAATTTTATTTATTCTAATATTTTTTTAATTTCCTGAATTTCCCTACTTAACTACTATAGAGTCATTGATACTATACACCACAACAGCTAGAGCTACAAAATAGTTTAGCCTTGCACGAACTGAAACAAAGGAGGAGGAAACTGTTTTGTTTATACTTGATGTTGTCCACAAAGCCCCGTGTGACATAGATTTCATCAGCAGTCCTGTTGCGTGGTGCATGTCTATGATCGTGTGCCTCTAGATTTTTGTGTCCGTGCGTTCCTTTGTGCACGTGAACTGCACATATTAGATAACAAAATATGGATGTCTTCAAAGAGAAGGCCATTGTGCACGCGTGGAATGATTTTTTAATGTTGCACACATGATTGTATTAAAAACAAAACAGTGCATGTCCATTACCCTCCTCTGTGTCAGCAGCTGTTTCATTTCTGTTCTGAGTAAATATGAGTAGAAATCCAGCAAAATATATATACTATATATTATTCAGATTTTTGCCAGACATTGACTAACAAAATTTAAACATGTACACTTTATATACCCCTCTAACCCCCCAATTCTGTGAAATCATCTCAGTGTCTTTTGGGCAACATGTTATGACTTTGCCCTCAACTCAGACTCTTCTGGACATTAGTCTCTCTTAGAAAGTTTTTGAATTTTAATAAGCCCTCATAGGCAACGTTTCAAATTATTCTGCATAGAACTCTAATGTACTGGCCAAATTCACAGTGCTAAAAGTAAAGTAAGGTACTCTTACTTAATTGGAAAAATCCTGCACCACCTTCTACTTTGCAATAGCTAAAGGATATGTTATATATTCTGAACGTGAACATTCTATATTTTGCTCAAGAGGGTATTTCCAGCATTTCTATGGTATAATTCAGCCTTTTGAAATATTTAATTTTTTTATGCAGTTCTTATCCTAGCTATATAGCACTCTTAGGCTTTAGGGTTTAAGCATTTTATTTTATATAGAACTGTTTGTAAATCTGTTTGTTTATTTTTTATGGGAAGTTGAGAAAGTGAATAATTGGATTATCAAAAGAGTGTAATAATATTTTGTTTCTTGTTAATGATGGAGTTTTCTAATGATATCGCATCTCAAAACTTGATAAAACAGACTATACAGAAAATTGCTCGCTTTAAAATGGCACATTTAAAATTCTAGCCATCTTTTTTGCTAGGTAATTGTGTCAATAAGCAATCAATCTTTGATTTTCTCAGGTATATTCTAAAGTGCTGCTTGCTTTTTTTTATACTGTGACTGTCTGCTTTTGAAGAAATGTCAAGTGTGATTTCAGATGATGTAAGAAACTTGAGTATTATATATATTTTATCTATTGTATATATTAATTTAGTGAGTTGTTATTGTCAAATGATTAAGATCTTTGCTGTAATGTTCACTCCTAAGACAATGGTGCCCAAAATCAGATTTGTTTTCCTTGTCTACCATTAAAAAAGTAAACTAATTTAGAATTGCCCTTAAAGCCATAGTTTTGATTTAGTTCTTCAGAAATACCAGTTTTATTTAAATTATCATATGGTTTAAATTGAAATGAACAAAAAATGCAAATTGTGCATTACATTGCATAACGATACTTTGGGCTGAATTCACCATGGCTTATACATGTTTAAATGCAGTTTGGTACTGAAAGGCACCAATCTCTTGATAAATGGAAACTTTTGTATAGTGTGCATTTCTTTTTAAGTTAAAAATCTTTCAGGATTTGGACCTAGTCCCAAATGCCAAGTGGTATCTTCATAAAATATGAAGTGTCTTACTTGTTGCTTTGTAGATTAAGTTACCAAAGGTTAGAATTAAAGTTCAGCTTTAAAATTCTTCATGTAATAATTTTGATTTACATTTTTGAACTGATATATTTTTACTGGAAATTTTCCAGACAAATATTGCAGATGGAAAGAAAATAGTATATTGTTTTCAGAATTACTGCTGTTTAAGGTCCCCCGCCAATGGTTTATAGTTACAAAGTGTTAGGCCTCCTGGGACTCAAGCTGGTGTTTGGCATTGTAGCAGGAACTGTAAGAGCTTAGCTAACATGCCTTTGCTTTTACACTTGGATATTTATCTGTTTTTGTTCAGCTGTGGAAAAAGACTTTTTGAGGATTGTTTAAATCAATTACCTGAATGTTTATTGATAAGTCTTTTAAAACATCAGTTATGTATTTTCTGTATTTTATGCACCATATGAGATATATTTGCAACAAAGGTAAGGAGTAGTCTTTTATCATGGTGTGGGCTTTTATTTTTATGTATTATTTAGGAGTTGGCTCCTTTATAGTTTACTTCTAATTTGCTTTGTTTTAATAGTTTTTGCTTCCTTTTACCTTTTAGGCATCTGAGTTTTTTATGGTGGGGGCTAGGGTTCATTTTGTTACCTGTGTGTGTTTTTTCTTCTGAGTTTGTATTTAAAAGTAGCAGCTACAAGGTTGTAAAGAAGTAACAGTTGTTTAACTACCTTCATGTGTAACAGTATTTCAATATGATTATTTAGTTTATACCGTTATTGGCTATTTTTTTGTAATATGATTAAACATAAATCACTACTTAATTGTTGGAAGCTTGACAGTTGTTTTGAATTGCTATTATGGTTTTTCAGCCTTCCAGGTTCCAAATATTGGTAACTTTAATTTGAACATTCAGGTCTCTTTCTGGTTGAAATTAGTCTAGGTCATATTCTATTTTACTGATAAACTGCACTTTTTTCAGCATCACCAGATATCTCAGACTTTTGAACTGTTTAAAATATGTAATTTCAAAGCTCCATGATCAGCTTGCTTGGCAAAAACCTAGAGGAAACACACACCACCATCCCAAAATAAATGAGTCTCCTTTAAATGTCTACAAAGGTATTCTGAAAGAGCAACTATTGAAGTGTTGGCAGTAGAGTAACAGGATTATTCGTTGGCTGCTTTGTATTCATTATTGCATGTGATAATGAATCAGACACATGTTTCTGTTATGTAAAAGTAAAGTTATATTTGGCTATGTGAAGATGACGCTGCTTTCATCTGTAATACTCTATATATGTAATATACATTACATTATACATCTGTAATAATGGCAGTTTTAGTATCTCGTTTTCTTAAATAATGTTTTTCAATATGATTTAAATTGATTAAATGCTTTTACTCATCAGAGTTTAATATTACAATTTTTCTAAATATTTAAGTAATTTGTTTGATTTTACTTGATAAGTAATATATTGAGTATTTTATCTCTTTTTTATCCAGTGCCGATTTTCTTGAGTTGTTGGTTTTGTAGTGTTTTATTTTTAAAGCATTAATTAGTAATCTGTACTACTTGCGTACCATCATCAGATGGATGCAGTGCTTGGTAGGTACATTATGTCTGTGTCAAGGGATTAAATTCTAACCTAGGAAAATTTAGCACAAGTCATTTAAAGGTAACTCATATGATTGATTGTATAAATAGAAGGTTACATTGATGAAATTGTATACTTCTTTCCAAGATACCATTCAAATGTAAGAATTGAAGATGAGAGTTCTTTAAGTTTATCTCTTAACTTCATTTTCTGGTCAGCAGCTTCTATTTATTGTATTCTGACTACATTTTACAGCTGTCTTTGTTCAGAGTAGTGTAGCAATAAATAATGATTCCAACCTATTATCAATCCTCTTGTTTCACTGTTCCTACTCCCCATAGCTTAAATTTTGTCTCACTGGAAAATAAAATGACCGCATTATATCAATTAATCCCAATTAGAGATTATTTAATAGTAAGCCAGTAGGGTTTTGCAATCCTATTTTTTCTCTAATGTATTAAAGTTAAGAAAACATGTTTTTATATAAGTTTTTAATTTCTCATTCTTAAAATTAAATTTGTGATAGTGATACCAAATGTTACTAAAACTGGCTAAAGAGAAGCATTTTTCGCCTCATTTTGTTTTCGGCATTAGTACAGCGTTGAATTGAAACTGTGCAAACATACTGGTAGCCAAAGCTGTAAAGTTGGTACACAAAAATTTAGACTCCAATTCTGACTCCTTAATATATGGTTGAAAAGACACAATATAGATTCATTTCATCACTGCCAACAAATCAGGCTACATTTTAGCACCCCAACCTGTTAAAGTTTGGGTTTAAAAGGTTTAGAGATGCTGTTGTGGCCATTGTAGTTATTAAAGAAGTTTCAAGCATTGAGTAACATCTCTCTGTTATAAAAAAAAAAAAAAAATCCTGGAGAGAAGCACAAGGGCGTCGAGACATGATCTTCACGTTAAGATCACGGAAGACATTTAAAAGAAACCGCAAGATGAAAGAGATTGACCACAGATTGTCTCGCGTGGACCTTAAACATGAGACTTTGTGCCAAGAGATTGACCCAGGACCATCTCGAGAGGACGTGGAACATGAGATTCTTGCAAGACACGCCCTACTTACAATCAATATCAAATAAGCCAAGAGGCAGCAAAACATTCATTTGTCTAAAGTATTTGAGCACACACAGATCCAGGGCTCTCAGCACATATAAAGCGTATAAAGACAGTATGTTATAAATGAAATGTCGATGACTAAGCGAAGAAGAAAGCAGCGCGGAGAAAAGAGACTCGAAAGCGTTGGAGAGAAAAAAGAGCAAAAAAGAATAATCTAGGTGCAAATTCAGAAAATAAGGAAAGTAATTATCAGCCCGGAACAAGTGGAATTGGGGGGGAAAAAAAGCACGTCCAATCCGGCTCAGAGTTAAAAGACAGAGAAAAAGACAAAGTAGTACTTCATAAAGACGTTCACAAACGTTTCTGCTAAACACATGCAGAGCAGGTTAGAGACTATGAAAGCAATGGAATTCGAAAGGCTCAAAAAAAAAAAGTTGGCACGATACACATGTGGAGAAAGTTAAAGGATATGAAAGTAGGTAAATTAGAAAGTATAAAATAAAGAAAGTAAATATCGCAGTAGCGCAAACAAACTGCCTCATTTAACTATGCACCTGTCTAACTTTGGTTTTGCACAATAATCACTGCACTATTGCACCTTAACACTTATTTATACTTTATTCACATAATTTTACTTATTTATTTATGTTCTACTATACTGTTATCTTTCAATCTGACTATTTGTTAATCTAACTAATATCAAAAACTCTGTAAAGTTAGAATAAGCAGATCAGGATGCATTTCACTGCATGTTGTCCTTTATAATAACTATGCATATGACAAATAAAGAATCTTGAGAATTTCAAAAACAGAGTTTACCTCACATGCATTTATTCGTTACTTTGTACAAAAAATTAACTGTTGATGATGTGTATCGTTTTGTCTGTGCTGAAATTCCAAACATAGAAAGCTATCCTGAATTATGGTACAAAGTCATTAAACACATGTCTCACTGACCTCATTAAAAAGATTCAGCATATTGGGACTCGCCAGATTCCAAATATTGTTTTTACAGAAGTTCTGAAATAAAAGTGAAATTAATGAAATAGGAAAAATTCAAAGAAAAATAAAATCTTAAAAGTGTGTATCCGAAAAACCAAACACAGGGTTGGCAAGTGAAGTGAGCAGGGGGCAAAGCCCCCTAGTTAAAAAGAAATTTAAAAAGAGGTTATGTTTTTGTCAAAATGCTAGAAGAAAACATAGTTCAATTGAATTAGTATTTGGGCTGTTAGGTTGAACATCACTATTAGAATATAATTCAAATTTATGCAAAAAAAAGGTCTGATTTGAAGACAAAGGCTGACATCTGATTGTTAAATTTTTTTTAAACCTTGTACTAATTTTTGTATTGTGTTACTCCAGACATACTTTTCAATGCTGCAGTATTTTACAGATGTGTTTTTGCACGTAATCCTTTTTGCTATTTTGAATTGTTAACTTATTTTCAACACATAGTTTAAGACAGTTTTGTCTATCCCATAATTCAGCTTTTTATTAACACAGTAGTTTTTCTAAACATGTCTCCTGTACCCTAAACACATCCTTCTGTTTCTTATCCTATCTAGATTCACTCCTGAACCTGTAGTTTTTGACCATTTCTTTTATGTTAAGACATTCTAATTAATGCAAATTAAAAATAACAGGCATAATTTTGTTTTTCCTTTTGCTATAATGATTTAAAATCTCCACTGTAATGTGCCTCTTCAGTGTCACAGATGCCATTTTTGCTACCTCCATCAATGGCGATGTTTTCATCTAGTGTGGCTGTTGGCTTGACCCATAATGCCTAAACCAATGAGACCACCTTTATTACAATTTTACTGCATATCTAAAGGAGGCAAAAAAGACCCCATTTAATGCTGTCTGTTATTCATTGACCACTTACAGCACTCACCTGGCATTCAGCATTACAGACCTATTAATCAGAGTATACATACTTAACTTTGCACCATTGGAATTTAATTTATTACTTTTAACTATCTGCATTCTACCCATCTTGTGATTGTTTTTTTCTCTCGAATCTTTCCTTTGTGTTATTTAAGTTGGTAGTTTCTTGGTAAACATTCAAACTCCTTTTATAGATTTTAAGATGCTTTGAAAGTGTCTGCTAAACAAAAAAACTATGGGGAGTAAACACTTAAAAGATCATTACAATTCAACATTTAGTATATTTAATATCTTTTATGAGGTACAAATGAACTCAATACTCTAATTTATGCAAAAGAGAGGACAGTGATTTCACCTTTCTGGTCTCAAGGACCAAAATGCTGATAAGTTGGGGAAGAGATATTAAAGACTGCATTTAGTGTATTTAAGTATTTGGGGGACATTTTGTATAAGTGCTTCAATGAGCAATACAGTGGTAGGTGTGTCCGGCTTTACTTTCTTTTGGTTTTGTCACTTTGTATGCACTGAGAATCCCTTTCTGGGGAAAGGTTGTGGTTTTAAGTGTTCTTTCATTTTGAAAGGTTTATTATCCACGCAGCCATGTCATAAGGGCTTCATACTTTGTGGGCACATCACAAGTTATATAATGTAGCTCATAAGTGTTTAAGCTCTTTTTTGTCTCTGATATTAGGGCTTGCTATTCTAACAAATACCTGCTCACCCAGCTATCAGTTCTAGAATGAAGGCAAAATGCCAATGCACATTTTTCCCTTTTACACAGTGCATCTGTGCGGGATTTTGATGGCTCTTATATTAAAATAAATGTGGTAGGATATTTTTTCCTTATGGGTTTTGTTATTGCTGTACATGATGTGGTTGTCGTTATTGTAATAAGAATAATAATAATAATAATAAAAATAAATTAAAAAGTACATGTATTACTCACAACTGTTTGAATATATTCACATATTTACTTACTTTTAATTTAAATATTCATACCTTATTCCTTGACTAATTTGACACCTCTAATTAGTATTTTTGTTTTGTATTAGTATATTTAAAATTTTAACACCTTGTATTACAATTTACGTTGAGTCAGAATTGACAAGTTTTGACTGAATCATGACTCCGACACCAATAGCTCAATAAGTGCCTTAGACTTTGACTCCCACAGCCCTGCTGGTAACTTGTGTACGTTTTTAATGAGAGGTTGAAATGATAGACTTTATGTACAGTGACATGCATGTACACCTAAAAATACAGTTCATAGGTTGTACTTGTTACACATTTCCCAGAGCTCTTCAAGGAATTCTTTAATTTCCATAAATCTTAGTTTATTCTTTTCAAAAAAGTGTATTATTCCAAAAATAACAAAAGTGTTTGACAAGAAACGTTTATAAGAACACCTTGATTATTTGACAGCACTCTACTGCTCAAAGCTAGACTATAGGCAGGGTACTAAATTATCCATTGATTAGCTGATAGTTGATTGTTTAGAGGCTAAATCTGTTATTGTAAATAACACTCCTTCACCATTTTCTTTTATATTGTAATGTATGACTTCTAATTTTGCTGTGCAGCTCTTAGTGGGTGAACTCAGGATAACATGGGGTGGACATGATAGTAAAAAGATGGGATCATATTTAACTAACCACAGTTAACGTCAGGAAAGCTGTTAAAGAGGACGTTAGTGGTTTCCTGTTGAATACCACAGGGGTTTGGACATAGCAGAGGAAGCAGGTTCGTTAGCTAAACCTCCCCAAAAAGCAAACCCTTCCAGAAAACAGTGGTTCAGTGTTCCCTTTGGGCCTTTCTGCTTCAAAGAAAATATGAAAACAGCAGTTGGTGTATGCTATTTTTACTCTCTAGTATGTGTTTATAGCAGTTGATTAAAGGTAAATTCTGGACAAATTTTAGAAAATACTTACAATAAAGAGAACTGCATTGTAAATTTATGGAACATGCTCCCAGGTTTTTACACATGGGACATATCAATATTAGAATTTTAGATTATATATATTTAAACAATATTGGTCAGAAACTTGAAAGTATCTGAAAAGACTTTGAAGTTGTAGTGGACATGTCACTGTACTCAATCTGACAGAGCACAGATATGATTGATAAGGGTGTTAGGGCTGGGTTACATTACTGGAGCAATGCACCGATTGCTCTTATAACACCTTGTCTAGCATATTGTGTTTTGGGTGCTGCAAAATGATACAGTCTAGAGACAGTCCAGATATGAGCTACTTAACAGATTCCTGGACTGTGGGTTATGAGCTATAATGTAAAAATGAAAGCTGTTAAATCTTTGTAGTTTAAGGAAATAAATCTAAAATGTGATTTTAACAGAAGTATTTCAAATGTGGAAGACAGCTGCAAGGCCAGATCCTAATCCTAAAAAAAAAAACAGGGACAATTATTTGTGGTAAATTTTACTATAACCTTAGAAAGTATTTCATCATACAGAGAGTAATAGATGTGTGGAATAAGTTACCAAGCACTGCAGTATATTGTAGTAATTTGGGGGAGTTCAGGTGTTGGCTTAAAAATATTTCTGAAGAGGTGAATAACAGAGGTTAACAATTTAGGTCAGGCTGAATGGCTTTTATGTTGACAAAACATGGGCTTGTGTAGTTTAACTGAAAGATGCCTTACCTATAAGATCTCCCAGTATTATCCACCCATCTTCCAAACCCATCTTGAGCAGGGTTGTAGCGAAGCCAGAGCCCATCCCAACATGCATAAGGTGGAAGGCAGTAACATCCCCGGACAGGGCACCATTCCATTGCAGCATAATATTATCAAATAACTGAAAATGTTACTAATATAAGATTAGTTGAGGACGAGCTATCAGTTTGACGCTTCAAGCTGGTGTGTAACAGTCTTAAACAAAATGATTACCAGTATGTAGTAGTATTGGGGCCCAAATTAGAGGAGGAAGAGGTGCATGTTTCCGAGCATAAGACAGTGTTACGCCATTTGCATAACTTTTGAAATTTTGTTAGGATTCTAATTAGATTTCATGTAAAAATTAGTTTAACTTGGAAAGTGTAAGAAGACCAGTATGTACAATTTAGTTTATAGGATGGGGGGGAAGACCCATACAGCTAAGCTTTCTGGAGCCATATGCTAGAAGAAACTATCATTCTGTCACTCATCTCTTCCTGTCTTTGACATAAATGCTGTGTAGAAGTGTAATTAGATCTGTATAAATGGATATAGATGAGGAGGAAATGTGTCTTCACTTGAAATGTTGTGTTTGAATGCTGTCAAGCTGAAAAGGCATAAAGCCTGCTAGATTCTTGGGTTAATGAACCATGTTATGTCACAGAATTTGTATGTAAATAAAATGTTTGTTGTGTATTTCAAGTATTTTTGATGTGAAACCAGCTTAATTGTTTGTAAGTGAAAATTCAGTTCTCTATAGTTCATTTTTAATATGAAGTAAAATATCCAAAAGTCATTAAAGTTGCAGGCCATCTATTAATTTAAATTAGACTTTTAAATTTAATTTTATTTGCTTTTAAGTACATTTTGGGTGCACTTTTTTGCACTGCTGTGATGTGTTTGAATGGCAGATCTACTGTCTCAGAGAGCAACATCTGATCATTGAGTTTTTATACATATTACCACTTCCTTTTCCATATATTAAGTTTATGCAGGGGAAACATTGAGTCTTAATGTTTTGTCTGCTTATCACATGAATGCTATTGTGTGGTACACTTGTATGCAGCATGGTAGGGTGGTCCCTAATATCACTTAATTATAAACAGAAGGAATCTGGATATTATATTTGCTGTAATTATAAATAAAGTGTATTTTCTTAGTCTTGCCATTTATTTCCACAACAAGATATTCTGCTCTTGTTTAACTTGTGTATCAGTATTAGTTTACAAATCTAAATTGGCTTAATATGGTGCATGTAAGAGTGTACTGTGTATTGGACCACTCTGTCTGGGTTAGCCGATGTGTTGAACCCTACTGCTCTTGAGATAAGACTCTGCCTTCCCCTATCCTAAAATTAAATTATGCAAGTTCAACAACTGGACTATAGGTATTACATCTTTTGTTAAGCATGTACATTAGCAGATTTTTTGTTTTTTGTTAAATAAGAGTTTAATTTATTTCTGAATTAAGAAATACAGTGATATCTCCTCGATCGCGGGGGTTGCGTTCCAGAACCACCCGTGAAAGGTGAAAATACGTGAACTAAAAATCATATTTTTATATGGTTATTTTTATATATTTTAAGCCCATATAAACATTTCCCGCACAGTTGTACAGCATAAACCCTTTATATTCTCTTAGATATTACGTAAGATTCATTGAAATTATGTATGTAAACACACTGTTTATATACTACGCACAAACATACGTATCGTATGTTTATTATGTAATGCAGTTTTAAACACATTGTAATTGATTAGGTAATATAAAAATAAATGAAAAATCTACAACATGTAAATATAAATGAAACCTAAATGTTATTTTAAAGATATCGAGCGTCTCTGATATCACATATGTTACAGCCATTATGATAGATAGGCCACCAGCAATAAATACGTACAATGCAAGTAAAATTGTATAAAATGTGTGTACAGTTACACTAAACGTATGTACATGTACTAAGTACGTAGAAAATTAGTTATGGGTACTCGCCAACAATGACTCGACTACTTGTCTGATAACGATGAGATAAATGTTACTGCACAACAAAGGAGTGCATTACAGCTCTGCTAAAGGAGCCTCTTCAGGCGCTTGGGCACGGCCCCGGAAGCAGTAGCAGGAGCAGATCGTTTTGGAGACATAATGAAGGGCTTGTCTACGCACAAAGATAAACACAAACGTTAACTATTTACACAGCGAAACGCATTAATGCTAAATGAGCGTGACAAGATGCTGGCTAATGGAAAGCGGAATCGCATGATGCTCTCCGTCGCTGAGCCAGTCAGCACTCAGGAACTTAATCGCATGCTCTGATTTCGTTAGCTTCTCAGCCATCCGCCAATAGCGTCCCTTGTATGAAATCAACTGGGCAAACCAACTGAGGAAGCATGTACCAGAAATAAAAAGTCCCATTGTCCTCAGAAATCCGTGAACCAGCGAAAAATCCGCAATATATATATATTTAGATATGCTTGCGTATAAAATCCGCAATAGAGTGAAGCCGCGAAAGCGTGATATAGCAAAGGATTACTGTAAGCCTATGTTGTATATTTTTAATTTGCCAGAAGATGATAGTTTTTAATATTTGAAGACACAATTCTTATTTATTTTGGAACACCAACATTTATTATTTAATTTATAAACATTTTCTGCTTATTTATTCATTCACTTTTTCCTGGTGATGCTCATGGTAGCAACATGTTGAACTTAACGGACTAGACCACTCTGTCTTGAGCAGGTTTTTTTTTTTTTTAATATATATATAAACAGCTCCACCAGAGAAATTCACAGAAATATCCAGGCCTTTAAAGAGAGGGAATTCCTGCAGTATGTTTGAGTTTTCTTGTTGTCTGCTACATTCCTCCCATCTTGTTATTGATCTGGAGAAGAAGTGGTACTACTTCATAATTCTCTGTTATTGTTGAGGTCCTTACCATAGCACAGAGAGTTACCCCAGCAACTTTATTAGGCATCTTCAATTCAGTCACTTGTACTTATGTAATTCTTTCTCTTACTCTCTCTTGTGTTCATAAATTTGGTTGGGGGTGCAAGGTGACTGGGAAATTGAAAGCTTAATTTGAGAACTTAGCTGTTGATGTGGAACCACGTTCACGGAACTGCTGCTGTAGCAATTCATTGCTTAATCACAATCTCCTGTACTCTCTTTAGATAGCAAGACCTTGAAGTGCTTCTTTTATTCATACCTTTCCTGCAGTGAACATGCCATTCTTCAATGGAAGACGACGGTGACCTCACAATTTTAAATGCTGATTCTCACCCAACTGAGAGTCATTCCAGGGCACACTGGAGATCACAGTCTGACAAGTTTAAAATTACATCATCATCTGCAAGCAAGACATGCAATCTTTTGGTGTCTGAAATGAATAATGTCAAATCTTCTGCTGTAACTTGATAGCTTGTCAATAAAACATCTACAGAAGAGAAAAAAGACACTGCCTCCCTAGAATCACAACACCCATATGAAATAGTTGACATAACACCATTTATGCAACCAGAACCATTCCCTTTGACAATACTAACTTCAAGAGAATAACCTTTGCAGTTTCTCAAAGCACTTGCAAATAGTATTGGCAAACTTGTATGACCACTCATTGTGTTGCGGTTATTTTCAGTACTAAGCACAGTACTAAGACCTTCCCGAAATATGCTTTTCAACACAACAAAACAATTTTTGTTGCAGTTGGTGTAGTATGCAATGTAATACTGTATATGTATATATGTGTGTGTGTTTTTTTTAGTATATATATGTGTGTGTGTGTGTGTATATGTATATATATATATATATATATATATATATATATATATATATATATATATAAAATTTGCTTATACAGACTTCTAAAATATACATTTTCTTTCTGATTGCCTAAGGCAACTCATTCTCTCAGTTATCAATTGACTTCTATGCTTGTGTGATCTGCTTTCAAATCCCGCATGGTACTTCATGGGCAGATAACATTTTTTATATACCATTTTTTATTTTAAGCACAGTTATTTTTGTATTAAAGAAAAAGGAAAACACTGTTTTATGCCTGACACAAAAGACTTTTAAAATCATACCATCTATATATATATATATATATATATATATATATATATATATATATATATATATATATATATATATATATTATAATTCACTAAGGCAAGACACCCATGGAATGCACGCCGGAAGGGGCGTGGATTCACTGAGCCGCCGACAAGGACACCTATGGCTCACGCAGGAAGGAGCAACTCCGGAGGTGAATCGCCATATGCAGCGTGTAAAACGGTTTGCGAGGGGTATCCCATGGGATCCTTAAAACAATCCTTTACAACTGAGGTTAAAACACAATGCAGTCTTTAAAAACCGAGTTTTCGGTTACGACGCACGACCACGTGCACCATAGCAAACTGTTTTACACGCTACATACAGCAATTTGCATCCGCGACAAACATGTGTCTTCTTAAATGCTCCTGCAGGAACACGGAAAGTCTACATGAGTCACAGGTGCATCTGCACTGTGCAAAGACGACAACGACTCAAGTGACGAGTTGGAGGTGGGCACATGAGCGATGGCGGTCCGCCAGTTTTACCATCACGGATGATTGTGTGTTGGTTTGTTCTGTGCATTGTTACAATGTTGCTTTACTTGCTGATTTATTACATTACCGATTTTTCAAATGTAAATTTTGTCCTTGTGCTTAAAAATCATTAAAAAACCGGCCTGATTATGCAACGCCGCGGGTTGGCTAGTTGTTTATAATGCGACAGATGCTACACATTTTAATAGAGTTCACAATTTTTTTTTTGTCCTCCAGTATTGCTTCAGATATTGGAGTACACACAGTGGAGCAAGTGTACTCAAATCTAGTCCTGGAGGTCTGCAGTGGGTGAAGGTTTTCATTCCAGACAGTTTCATAATTAGAAGCCCGGTCTAGCATATAATGAAATGTGCATTTTTGTGTGTGCACACCTCACGAGAGTGTGTTGCTTTTTGAAACATAATTGTAATCTCACTCTGTTATTAAAATAACCATAGATTTTAGTTAGTGGAAACAGAAAAGCAGTACTGGGAATGTGAATCACTTATTTATGTGTGCCTCTGTGTCTAAATTAATAATAGTCATGTGCGGATTTAAGGAAGACTGAGTTGAGGCCATTCATACTTAACAGCAATAGGACCATAGGAAAACAAGAGGGTAATGATGTTCAAAAAATTGCCAAAACCAGCCACATAGGTCATAACCCTTTTATTTACCGTTTACATGCAGCAGTGCTACCAACCATATAGAATGATATTTTCTGCAGAGAAGCAGTGAAGGAAGCGGTGGCACATCAGTAGAGGCAGCATTCTGTCAGAGGAGCCATTCCTGTACTGATGGGGCAACTAACTAGTTGCCACAAACTTAGCAATAAGTTAAAAAATAATAAATAAAAAAAAAAAATGTATGTTTTTTTTTAAAATGTTAAAGTATTTGTACCAGTGACCCACATCAGACCCACAGAGATTCAACAGTAGTGACGCTTTATGATTGACATATGTCCGGATGGAGCCGTAAGTAAGAGTGTATGTATGTATCCATCCATCCATCCATTTTCTAACCCGCTGAATCCGAATACAGGGTCACGGGGGTCTGCTGAAGCCAATCCCAGCCAACACAGGGCACAAGGCAGGAACCAATCCTGGGCAGGGTGCCAACCCACCGCAGGACACACACAAACACACCCACACACCAAGCACACACTACCTGCATGTCGTTGGATTGTGGGAGGAAACCGGAGCGCCCGGAGGAAACCCACGCAGACACAGGGAGAACATGCAAACTCCACGCAGGGAGGACCCAGGAAGCGAACCCGGGTCCCCTAACTGCGAGGCAGCAGCACTACCACTGTGCCACCGTGCCGCCCCTGTATGTATGTATCTATCTAATATAGTTTGGAATTGTTGAGAAATTTTAATAATTTAAATAGAAATGTATTTATGGCTAAGATACCTTAATTTGAAATAATAATATAGCCAAGACATTACTACTGTTGCAGAAGGTTATTACTGCTTAAAATGACTGATTTATAATTTATTATTTAAATTTGACTGCAATGCCCAATGTCCAGCAGCCATAACTTCAGTATCCTGATGGTAAACTATCTTAAGCTCATTGTTAATTAATCATATTTGAATGCTAATTGTTTTTTAAAGAAGTCATTTTAATTATGTTAGCACGGCTGAAACATGGTACAGTACTCTGTTCAGTAGGAAAAAAAAAACTCTTCTTGGCAAGCAAAGTACTGTGCTGTCTGTCAGAACTATGAGAACTTGTGTAATTTAAGCAACCATTGATTCTTTGTGCCCTAACTACTCTGGGCCTGCTTTTCTATCATATCTTGAAGTCTCTGGGAGTGAGAATGTTGCTGAGATGTGTTTTATTACCCTGCTGTTGATAAAACAGAGAGACTTTTTTTTCTAAACATGAATAAATAAATTTAGACTACTTACTGTCTACTGTTTATATGCTTGGCAATGGAGTAGTCTTACAGAGTATGTACATTTAGTTCCTTTAGCACTGTGTTTGTGTTCTTAAATTTTAAAAGCCAAAATAACGTTTAACCCATTACCATGAAGATAGCTGTACTTTTTGCACAGGAGTGTGTAAAAACACTCTGAATAGTTGTGGCTACAGCTGTAAGCGTGGCTGTTTGAGCAATGAAATGTAATTAGATGTAACACCATCCTGTGGTGTCTCGGGTGAAGGTGCTTTTGGCAGGACAATAATGGCTTTGTGAATATATTGCATGTTCTTGTACCATCTGCTATGAGATGTAGAGTGAAAGGCCACCGGATAACTGTAAATAATTTAGCTGGCAAAGGCTGAAGTGTGCTGATCTAATGACTGTGCCAGTAGAGCATTTCCTGTGAACTCTTGAATGCAAGTTACCAGATTTACAGTTTTTCTCTGTTCAGATCAGAGATGTGGTAATTTAGTTTTTGTTAAATAAGAAAAAGTTTGATTACTAGTTATTTTTTAGTGTTAGGTTCTCTGGGCTGATTATTTTGGAAGGTTACAATGCTTTTTATGGCATAAGCTAACAGTTAAGCTTGTTGTAACTGCTCAGTATTCATTATAGAATTAACTGCATGAACACTCTTAGAGAAATTTTTGTTCTTTAGGATATAGGTGATTGAAAACATGAAGCTTCTTAAACGATAGCTTGTGACGCAAGTCATTTTTTCAAAGAGCGTATTTTGCAAAAAGTTGCTTGGTATTTTATATTTAAAATGCCATACATTTTCATAATTGTTTTTCATTTTTGGATTGTCTATTACCTCTAAATAGTGTTTAGTAAAATTACTTTTAATTGCAGTGTATTAAAACCCCAAGGTTAAACCATCAGTTTGAAGTGTTTTGAATAACATAAATATTGTTGTTGTATATTGTGGAAAGTTTTTTTTTTGGTGTGTATTTTTTTTGTTATGGTAACAAAATGTGAGGCACATACTTGACAGAATTGCACTGTCAAGAGCAGTATCTTTTACTTGAGATTGTGTCACTGTCAAAAGTTATTTCACATAGCCTGCATAGAACACTATGGTGTTTCTATTTTGTTCTTAATGAAAACATAATTTTTTACATGTAATAAAGACAGCAACTTGTTCTAAAAATTGAAAACTTGGAACAAAAGTGTGGAATATGCTTGCTTAGAGAAGGTTTTCATTATGTGTTCACATAATGAAGAATTTAAAATTGAGTAGTTTTCACAAATCTTCAAATCGACAAATTATCTTTCAAAAGCTTAATTTCCTATAGTCATGTTTACATTACACCTTCAATGTTATTTTAAAAGTTTTGTCACCTTAAGGACTGCTGTTAAAGTAATTTTTGTAAAATTTCGGCAGCGATATGTGAAACGATTATTAAAATAAAATAGAGGATAGCCTCCTTCTAAATGTGAGTACTAGTGTGTGGGTATTCTAATTACAGGTGGATTTCCATATGTAGTCATCTGTGGTTAATGTATGATAACAATAGTAGACATTTTGCCCATGTGTTGAAGAATGGAATTACCTTTCTGCTTATGCTTGTTGTTTTCTTTTTTTTTCCTTCTTTAGAAAAGAAAAAGTCCAGAATTAATTGAAAAATGTATTAATATCCAAGCAAATCGATTATTTTCTGGAGACAAATACATCTCTAGATGTCTCGGTCTCTGCAGGTATACTCTGGGAAACTCTGAAGGCATTTTTAAGAGTACAGAGTTAATCAGTGAAATGACTGGAATAGATCTAAAATATGCCAGGTCTCCAAGTGAGGCACTTTATAGGAAAGACAGGTTTTGCAATCTGAATTTAACCTCTTGACTACTAGAGAAATGGAACAGCTCATCTTTAAATCATGACTTCATTATTATGAACACAGAGGGAAGGCCAATAAGATTTTAGCTCAACAAATCAACAGGCAGGAATGTCCTAATGCAATAACAGCAATTACCAACATAGATGGAGATAAAATCATAAACCATAAAAATATAACCCACATATTTAGAGATGACTGTAAGTCCTTATATTACACTTGGTCTGAAGAAGTTAAGACACAATCTGAGGAGTTCTTTGACTCATTACAGATACCACAGCTAGATTATTTTAGTGTTATGGAACTGGATAAATCTCTGACACTTTCAGAATTACTAGATGCTATAAACTCACTTTAGAGCAGGAAAGCAGCCTGCACTGATGGCTACCCAGTGGAATTTTATAAAATAATTTTCTAATAAGTTAGCTCACTATTATTAGCAATGTTTACAGAAGCTAAAGACAACAAAATTCTTGCCTCAAACCTTTCGTCAAGCATTAATTTCCATCTTTCCTATGAAAAATAAGGACTTACTACAATGCGCATCATACAGACCAATCTTACTCCTGAATAATGATATTAAGATACTCTCCAAAGCTCTAGCTAGAAGGACTTGAAAAGTATTCTCTTTGGAAATGTTAAAGACAGACAGTTGACTTCTAATCTTCAATGTTTGTTTAATATAATATATTCACCCAATAAATCTAGCACTCCACAGATTGTACTATCTTTGGATGCAGAAAAAGCATTTGACATGGTTGAATGGGATTGCCTATTCACCATATTGCACAAATTTAGGTTAAGCCCAAACACACATGTATGCATCAAACTACTCTATACTAATCCAGACGCCTCAGATATTATTAACAACATTATTTCGGACTACTTTAAACTAGAATATGGTACTCAACAAGGATGTCCCCTCACACTATTGCTTTTTTGCAATCACCATTGAGCTGTTGGCTGTTTACTTTTGAATTACATCAGAGATAAAAGGGATTTTCAGAGAAGGACTTCAACAGAAAATATATGCTGATGATATGGTACTGTATATACCTGACCGACAAACTTCTGTGCCACCAGTCCTAAAAGCACTAGCAGATTTTCAAAAGATATGTGGACTCAAAATTAATTTGATTAAAAGTGTGCTTTTTTTACAATGAACTCTCCAGCTCACAATACTGGTCTGAACACCTTCCCATTTACCTTAGCAGATCAGTTTAAATATCTAGGGGTAAATGTTACAAATAAATATAAAGCTCTTTTTCAACAAAATTTTGCTGTCAGCATGGAAAACATTTATGATGTGAATAGATGGTCCACCCTCCAATCTCACATTAGCAGGTATAATCAAGACTGTTAAAGTGAACATCTTTCCCAAGCTTCTTTTCGTATTTCAACCCATCCCCATATACATTAACAAATCTTTTTTTTTTTTTTTTAAGAAATTAGATTAAATCATAACCTAATTTATTTGGAATTCTAAATATCCACACATCTAAAGGGTGACACTACAATGACCTAAAGATGAAGGGGACATGGCACTACCTAACTTTCAATTTTATTGCTGTGAGGCAAATATACAGGCCAGATTAGACAGGTGTTCCCTTGAACTATGATGTTTGCTGATGACATTGTGATCTGTAGCGAGTGTAGGCAGCAGGTTGAGGAGACCCTGGAGAGGCGGAGATATGCTCTAGAGAGAAAAGAAATGAAGGTCAGTAGGAACAAGGCAGAATACATGTGTGTGAATGAGAGGAAGGTCAGTGGAATGGTTAGAATGAAGGAAGTAGAGTTGGCAAAGGTGGTTGAATTTAAATACTTGGGATCAACAGTACAGAGTAACAGGGATTGTGGAAGAGAGTTGAAGGAGATAGTGCTGGCAGGGTGGAATGGGTGGAGAAGAGTGTCAGGAGAAATTTGTGACAGACGGTTATCAGCAAGCATGGAAAGGAAGATCTACAGGACGGTAGTGAGACCAACTTTGTTATATGGGTTGCAGACTGTGGCACTGACCAGAAAGCAGGGGACAGAGCTGGAGGTGGCAGAGTTAAAGATGCTAAGATTTGCTTTGGGTGTGATGAGGACAAACAGGATTAGAAATGAGGACATTAGAGGGTCTGCTCAGGTTGGAGCAGGTGAGATTGCCTTGGTTTGGATATGTGCGGAGAAGAGATGCTGGGTATATTGTGAAAAGGATGTTAAAGATAGATCTGCCGAGCAAGAGGAAAAGAGGAAGGCCTAAGAGAAGGTTTATGGATGTGGTGAGAGAGGACATACAGGTTATGGGTGTGAAAGAGCAAGATGCAGAGGACAGGATGATATGGAACAAGATGATCTGCTGTGGCAAACCCTAGCAGGAGCAGCCGAAGAAGAAGAAGAAGAAAGACTTGGACATTGACGCAAATCAATGAATATACTCAAGCCTTGTCTGCAATAAAATTAAACTCTTGTAGTACTTGTTTATATTTCCTGTTCTGTACCCCAGTAAATACAAATTATCGTCAATAAACTAATAATTCAGTAGCTCTTCATTTACTCAGAATATGGAACCAATATAGGAGGCACTTTAAGACAGAGAAGCTCTTATCTGTTGCATCTCTACATGACAACCACTCTTCCACTCTCAAACATACACAGTACTAAATATTTATACACTTGAACGTTGATGATGTTTTTGCATCCTATGAGCAATTAAGGTTCAAATTTAACTTCTCATCAGCACCATTTTCCACTACTTTCAAGCTAGAAACCTTGCTAAACTGAACCTGCCCAATTATCCTTGCCTTCCAACTGTTTCTCTTCCAGACAAAATAATGATCAGTCTTGAAGACTCTGATCCTTTCAAAGATCCTAGGGCACATTGGGGAAAGAATCTTTAACTTAAAATTTCAGAAAAGGAGTGGAAAGCATCCATGCAGAGGGTGGTCCAGATCATCTGGATGACTTTGATTTATGCGGGGACGATCCCAGTTCAGTGCGAAGACAATTCTTCATGTTGTCAGTCTGCACACTTCTCGATGGTCTGGGATTTTTCGAGTGATTTTCTATGTAATAAACGTAAGTTATAGCGTAAAGAAAATTGCATAATTAGATCTGGTCCACCCTATACATTCTAGCTCCATATGTGAAAAATGCTCAATTATTCAACTTAAAATTTTCTTTCAAGCTCATTTATCCCGATTAAAACTATTCAAAATGTTCCCAGGGGAATATTCTACCTGTGAATGCTGCCTTCTAGCTCCAGCCTCACTGGGCCATGTGTTTTGGGCATGCACCAAATTACAATCAAAAATCTTTGAATATCTATCAGATAGCCTTGTTCTCACAATCACTCGTAACCCTTTAACAGCTATGAACAGAACACAACCTGCAATTACTTTGCACAAAACAAATGGAAAGCGTTTTTCCCTTAGTTTTGTAGCTCTTGATCCTTTGGAGATATCACAGATAAGTTTTGCATACATCCTAGATCATTCAACTTCCTGTACATTCTTTCTCATTACTGTATAAATAGAAAAGCATTTATTTTGTCAACACATCTTACACTTGCCAGCTGCCTGTCATTTTTATTTTCATGTCATCCTGATGAGGTCTTCTGCCTAAGTTCATGCCCTGTACACAGCATCCATCCATTTTCCAACCTGCTTAATCCAAACACAGGGTCATGGGGGTCTGCTGGAGCCAATCCCAGCCAACACAGGGCACAAGGCAGGAACCAATCCTGGGCAGGGTGCCAACCCACCGCAGCTGTACACAGCAAAAATAAAAATTATGCAATACAGAAACATTTAAATAGAAGAAAAAAATACTGAAGATGAATTGAAGTAGTAGTTGACTGGCATTAGTTAACATGGGAAAATGTGCCTGAATAATGATTGTACATTGCAGGATATGCAATTATAGTTTGTTCAGGACAAATACATAAATGTGATTTAATTATAAGAAACATTTTTAATTAAGGGCAGCATAATGATGCAGTGTTTAGCAATTCCACTGCCCTAGCATTCTGTGTTTGAATCCCATTCCAGGTTGTTGTCCTTGTGGGATCGGTACTGTATGTTTCGTCGGTATGGGTTTTCAACTTAATTTCTCCTTCCTTTTTGATTTCCTCCCATATTCCTAGAGATGTGTTGGTTAAGCTGATTGGCAAGTTCAGATGACCCTGTATGAATGTGAATGTGGATATATGTGTTTAAAGGCCTTATGTTTGGGTAGCCACCTAGCAATCTTTAGTATTGTATATTTATCACAATATACCTTTTCAAACATATTAGCAAAAAACTTTACATATTCTAGATAGGAATATAAGCAACAAGCTGGTTAATTTTGCAGTTTGAAGTTTGATGGGTGGATAAATGTTGTAATCATATCTATTGAGTCATTACAGAAGGACTTGGACAAAATACAGGCTTCAGTAGATTTGTGGCAAATTAAATTTAAAGTAAGTAAATATAAGGCAATACATATAAGGTCAAAATGTTAGATTTGGATAAAGAACTTGAGGTCTGAATCTTGGAAGTATGCCTTATGAGAAGGACCTATGAGTCGTAGTAGTCTTGGCACTATCAACCTATAAAGCAGTGTTCAGAAGCCATTAAGAAGGCTTACAAAATAGCAGCTTGATGTGCAGAGTACAAGCCAAGGTAGGTTAGGCTTAAACTTTGTAATGTACTAGTAAAGTCTCACCTGGAGTACAGTATGTAGTTTCGGTCCGTGTTATTTAAAAAAAAAAACAACAGATATGGCACTAGAACAAGTCTAGACAAAGTAACTAGACTGATTCCAGAACTTCAGGGGATGAGTCATGAAGAAAGGAAGGAGTTGAACCTTTTCTGTTAATGTAAATGGGGATTAAGAGGAGACGTGATTGAAGTGTTCACAGAGTTTTTAAAGGAACTAGTACAGTGGTTTGAGACTCGCTTTAAGATGAGTTCAACAACAACATGACGGTACAGTTGGAAACTTGAGGGTCAATTTTAACATTAGGAACTTTTTCTTCACACAGAGAACCAAGTGTTTGGTGGACAGTAGGATTCTAGGGACACTTAAAACTTGACATGACATTGTTTTGGAAGAATTGCTTGGTACTTGGACTGTATAACCTGCCCTTGTCAAACGATTTTCTAATGTTGATGCAGCAGGACTTGATTGACATTTAGGAATGGGAATGCCATGAGCTTGTACTGAATATAGGAGTGTAAAATAATAAATACTAGTCAACCCACGGCGTAACATACGCCGCATAATCAGGCCGGTTTTTTAATGATTTTTAAGCACAGGGAGAAAATTAACATTTGAAAAATCGGAAATGTAATAAATCAGCAAGAAGAGCAATATTGTAACAATGCACTGAACGAACCAACACACAATCGTCTGTGCTGCGCTCAGGCGCGGAGGGTGGAACGGGAGGAGAGGAGAAGAACATCCACTCCGCTGCCTCCGTCATGCTAGTCTGCTGATTTCTCGTCCAGTATGCACTGCCTGCTCATGTGCCCACCTCCAACTCGTCACTCGAGTTGTTATCTGTGCACAGTCCAGATGCAGCTGTGACTCACGTAGACTTTTCATTGCTCTGTGCAGTTTTGGCTGCCTTTCTATATATAATCAACCAAGACACCCGACCACGGTGGTAGCGAGGTGGGAGGGCGGTGTGTACAAAGTGCAGGAGCATTTAAGAAGACGCATGTTTGTCGCGGATGCCAATTGCTGTATGTAGCGTGTAAAACAGTTTGCTAAGGTTTGCTCGAAGCATACACACTGCCTGGTCATGTGCCCTGTCGCAAGAGCAACTGACAGAGACCCGACCACCGAGTCTCAAGACCATGGGAAACCCCTCGGAAACTGTTTTACACGCTGCATACAACGATTCACATCCGTGTCAAACAAACTGTTTTACATGCCGCATACAGCAATTTACATCCGTGACAAACATTCCTCCTCCTAGATAGTCCTGCCGCGTCGTGTGGTGCCTCTGTGTGAACCGGTCAGGCACAGAAAAGGTCAGCTGCAGAGAGAGCGTCTCGACTGTTGCAGGGCCTGCACTGGTGAAGCAAGTGAGACGGTAATGAAACGGAGGCACAGGGCTTATTGGATTTTAAAGACTGCTTCCTTCATTGTGTTTTAACCTCAGTTTTAAAGGATTGTTTTAAGGATCCCATGGGATACCCCTCGCAAACTGTTTGACACGCTGCATATAGCAATTCACTTCCGCGAGAAACATGCCTCTATGAACAGTCAACGTGGCTCACAGCTGCATGTGCATGTGGACTCTACGACAGGCGAACATAAATGACGCCGTTTTTCCTGTGTCGTCGTGTCCGAGTTGGTGGGCGTGGTTCTGCGAGTTGTCGTCATATCCAATGGTCTTAGAGTTGGTGGGCGTGGCTCCTTCCTGTGTGCGCCATGGGCGTCTCACTTGTCGGTGGCTTAGTGAATCCACACCCCTTCCGGCGTGCTTTCCATGGTTGTCTTGCCTTAGTGAATTATATATATATACATTTGTTAGTATTAATTCCTTCATTTGTTAAAACTATTTTTGTTAATTTTGGAGTAGGGGAGACTTTCCCTCAAGCTTTGAGTGCATAACTAGCCCTAGATGAAGCATTGGTTCAAATTTGGATGTACAGTAATGTAGACATCCATACTCCATAACACCAGATCAATTCATAACTGGCATTCTGGTACACCAATGATAAAGATAAATGAAAAGAAAAATGCACCTTACCAGCTTAACTTCAAGTTCATGCCTTGCATCTGACACTGCCAAGCTAGGTTCTGTCTGCCCCAAACGTAAATTTGACTTAGTGTAAGAAAATTGTTTACAACGTGATTTTTTCAATTAAAGAGTGATCAAAGCTTTCTCATAATATAGTGCCAATAAAAGGGCAAACACATTATTTCTACATTGTGTTTTTAATGATTTATACCTCTCTCTCTGCCTAGTTTGTAGGCAATTCACCACTTTTTGCATACCTTTGGATTTGTTTGTGTCATTCTGGGTGCTGGGAGGTACTTTGTTTATCACGGTGCTGGAGAGTGCCTGCCTGGCATGCAAGTAAGAATTTCACTGTACTGTGTGACTGCGTACTACCAACATCTCTTGCACGTATTTGAAATAGAACTGCTAGAATCTTAAAATTGAGTAAGCAGAATAATTATGTCTTAAGTTAGGGTGCAGGGTGAATGCAATCTGGGCCCTCAGGGTTCCTATGTAAATCTGCTTAATTCTTGTTTATGCTTAGCACGTATGTTCAGTCTAGTTGCAGAGAAGTTATACATCTTCATGGCTGATACTCTTGTGACCTGTGGAAGCTGCCCTTTGTATTTTTTTAATTTGGTTGCATGTTGGACAAAGATGTTTTTTCACTGTCACTAATATATTTAATGCAGTCTCTATCAACTTTTTTCCATTATGTCAAATAACTTCTTAGATCATACTTGCATCTTTACTGTTACTCTTAACACTATATTAACCTTAAAATGTGCAATATTTTGCTGTTAACTGGAAGACATGTCACTTAATTTTGAACCTGATAAATATAGTAATCTAGTATACATTTTGCACATTTCCTTAGCTTGCTGTTTTTAATTTAATAGGTCTGTGTGTAAAGAGAGACCTTGTACTGTAACTGTAGAGCTACTGTAAGTTAGAGGAGTTCTGTGCTGTGGTGGTAGAATCTGATTATGTGTTGCTAGCAGACACAGTTTGGTGAGGTGTGTTTTTTGTTTTTAAAGCAGTAAGTAGCAGTTGTACACTCTAATCTTGTATATTAGACATTTCAAATTATTAATCTGAAGTATGTATTATGTACTTTTTCATCACTGGCTCTAGTTTTGATTGAGGTGATAGTTTGTTTTTTTTTTAACCATGTTCTTTGTAAAATGAGGTTATATAAAAAACTTTGCAAATTGTAAACTTGTAATTCTGTAACTTTTTTTTTTTTAACATAAAATAGGAAATAAAGAGTACCTGACTTTCCATTTCCATTTTGTGTTAAAAAAAAGAACAAAAAATAAGCAAACCTCAGCATAGTCTGGAAACCCTTTATTTACACAGGTTGGTAGTAGAATCTTGTTGTTTTTGTCTTATAAACTTATTAAAAAGGTGTTGTTTGTAAGCACTGCTGCTGTTATTGAAAACCTCATCTGTGAAAAGTTTAGACTGCTACATAAATATTGACTCAGTTTTAGTTTGCTGTTTTTAAAAGTACTTGTTGATTGGTATGTAATTGCCGTAATATCATTATTTTTAATGTTTCAATATCTTCTCACTGGAATTTGTTCCTTCATCCAAACTTAGTCAATTTAAGATGTATGAAATTTAGGTTTTTTTCTTCAAGGATATATTGTAAAGGGTGACATTAAAGTAATACTTCACTCAAAAATTATTTTTATATTTTACTTACCCCATGTACTTTGCATTGGTGGCTGAACAAAAATCACGTTTTCATGCAGAATGGAAAAAAAATAAAGTTTGATATAATACTAGCCAATAGTGATCAGTGCTGTAGAATGGCAAATGATGTGAACAACATCCATTAAAAAAACAAAAAAAATCTGAACTTGTGTTGCATAATTCACATTTTGGTTTTTCAGTTGTATGTACAAAACATGCTTTTTTGGTGTAATATTGTTGTTAATATACTTCTGAACTAATCTGTGCACATCATGAACAGGCAACTAAAGCCTCATGGGAATGACATTTTGAATTGAACACTGGTCTCTTGACCAATGAATGAGGGGGAGAAGTGGGTTGAATAAGGGAGGAGAAGCAGGTCTTCATTTAGAAAAACAATTCCGATGAGACTTGTTTTCTGTTTATGATGTGTGCTGATTATTCGAATGTATGTATATATTTTAGCAGTGAAGTTAGTGTTTTGCATGTTTTATGCATACAGTTGGATAACTAATCCATCTAATCTTTGGATTTGATTCCACCCAATATATTAATTTCCATTCTGTTCTGTATTCTTTTTCAAAAGATATCTGGATTAAGTCATAGTAAATTTGTCAAGAAAGTTTATGTATATAAAGACATTTTGAGTTTCATCAGTATGTGTTTTTGTCTTGTAAACAGTCATTGGACTTTTGTTATTCCTTTCTGAGTTATATAGTTTGGTGCAGCCTTTGCTAAGTGTTTGCCTGCACCCCATCACTATTTTTGATCTGTTTTGCATAATTCTGTCATTTAAAGATTTCCATTCTAACACCACTGCAGCTGTTTTTGACCCACTGGGAAATACTATTCATTTACTTTCCTGATTTAGCAGTTACTCCGGTGTAGTATGCAATTTCGCAGTCCCAATTTGTTGGGGGAATTCTATACGTGTGACTTTTTTGAGCTTTTTTATTTGGCACTGTATAATGCAGGGTTCTTATAACTTATACTCTGCAGAATGTTAGGTTGGTTCTGTTTAATAGCCTTATAAACATTTTGTCCATTCTGCAACTACTGCTCTTTTAGAGTATTACCTCTTTTATTTCTGTGTTTCCTTTTTAACTTTTTTTTGGGGGTTTTGTTTCTGTCCTTTGCTATCTTCACACTATAAGCAGTCAACAAGAGACACCTTTTAATGTTTCATTATAAAAAGGTTTTTTTTTTTGTATAAAATTTTCATTACTTAAGAGTTTTTGATGTCAGAATACAGTAATACACAGTAAATAACATGAAACAAATGCAGATATGTTTACAGTAGGAAACATTTATATTGCTAAACTGTATCTCCCAATATTTAATAGCTTTTTTGCATTTTACAAAGTTTTTATTTAATATTTACAGTTTCATAAGGTAAGCCATACCAAGATGATTTACACATCAACAAAGAAACATTGTGATGATTAAAATAGGTTATCTATTATTAATACTGTTAATATTTTATATAATTTTATGTGATTCTTTATATTATTATTAAATAGGTCATTCTACTTTCCCAAACCCTGATTGGTTACTCTGTACATTCTTAGTTTGTCAGATGCATTCTGCTGATATAAATTGCAATGCTAGTTTAATAAAATCTGATGCTCGGTGTCGGTCATACATGGGTGTTCATCATATACAATTTTGCAATTAAAATGTTATCTTTTTAAAAATCATTTGTTTTCATTTGTATAATTTTGCAGGCTGCATGTTTACATACACTTAAATATATAATCTTTAATTGTGCTTTTAAGCTAGCATAAAGCTGTCTTAGAACACAGTATTTTTTTGGGGTAGTAATTTGTTACATTACACTTTACACAACTACAGTATGTTTTCCTTTCTGCATGAAATAAAGATAAGTGTTATTAATTGCAATATATTTGTATAATAGTAATACTTAATGAGTTTTGTACTTTTTCTTCTCTGCAGCGTTTCTGAAACCCTGGGGTTGTTGGTGTGGCTGAATTTTTCCTGGATTTGAGTGGTAAATTCAGAAGACTGAAGCCCAGGCTTACTGTCTACCTTTCACGGAGGCCCAGCCGTGAGAGGACAGAGGAAGGTACGTGGCGAATCATGACTGCCGACAAAGAGAAAGACCGAGATCGGGACAGGGATAGGGACAAAAGGGAGAAGATGCGAGAAAATGAGACATCCCGTCCACGACGAAGTTGTACTTTAGAAGGCGGTGCCAAGAACTATGCAGAAAGTGACCATAGTGAAGATGAAGAAAATGACAATGCAAGTGCCACCACAGAAGAATCCACTAAAAAGACCAAAAAAAAGCCCCCTAAAAAGAAATCTCGTTATGAGCGGACTGAAAATGGTGAAATTACTTCTTTCATCACAGAGGATGACATTGTTTACAGACCAGGAGGTAAGAGGGTATAAATTTAAATGTGTTAGATTAATGATTAACAACCTTCTTTAATTAAAAGTGGTTAAGGCCAAGTAGATACTTCCTAACGCCATTAGCTCACTTAAAGCTAGCTTTCATTTCATTTTCAGGCAGTTAAAAAACAACATGAGACATCTGTAATCCATGCCTAAAGTGTAGCGTTTATCACATTTACGGTCATTTAACAGCTTTTGTTTATAGAGTTGCAACACTGTTTTTGTGTAGCTGTTTTTTTGGTATTCGTTTGCCTTATTACTTTTATTCTTTGCTTTCAGAACTCTCCAAAACACCTCCGTCCCATATTTCTAGCTGAGTTAAATGCCAGTGTATAGTATACACTGAAAATGTCAGTACTGTAAAGGTTTTACATTGCCTTTGTCTAATGTTATCTTTTTTTTACATATTTGAAGCTGTTCCTTCTGTTTATTTAAGTGGAATTCTAAAGGTCAGGTAGAAGCACAAATGCATTATTACTTAGTTATTTGGTCTTAAGACAATATTACAGTTGCAGCTGAATCCTTTAATTTCTTCGTTTTCTAACACATAGCTTTTCCTTTGTCATGCTTGAGCTCATCTTTTAGGTGAGGAAAAAGGTTAAGTGGGATTTGAATGTATTTTAGCATTAACACTTGGAATTAAGCAACCATAGCACAAAGCATTTATTTCTCTCATCTTTATCTCTCTTTTTTGCTGCTAAAATTTGATGCAGTGTTGTTATTTTTAAATTGTTCTCAATGTTTCCTCTTCCGTTCTTTAATGATTCATCAAATTCTAATATGTATATTTTTCAAATTTAAGCATGTCAATGTAGTAAACAATTGTTAAGAACAGTAAACCAAAAGTTCAAAACTTTTATGATTCTTGCTTATTACGACACTCAGCCTGGGCTTGTGTCAGTACCTTGGTTCTTTCTTTCATCTGTTTTTTATATATATATATATATATATATATATATATATATATATATATATATATATATATATATATATATATATATATATAGTCATGCCTTTTAAAAAGTGGATGTTGGCAATTTGGTGGTTAAAGTAATATTGAACAACAGTGAGTGGATTAGTGCACAATACTCCGACTGTTTCCTTTTCAACTTTTGTGTTAATCTAAACTCTGTATGCAGTGTTCCATACAAAATGTTAATAGCAGGCAGTCACAATTTTTGATCACATTTCATGTTAACTTCTCTGATAAGCATGTTTTTATTTCATTCACTAAAATGACAAATGTCAGTGGCCACCACATTGAGAAATATGTTTCTGTTTAAATGTGATGATTGAAAAACATGGAAGTAAAAACTAGAACCCTAGTGAATAAATAGGGCACCTGGACCAAGTCGGGGCTTTATTTTACTGTATAATTTCCGGTATTTTATAATGTCAGACATATAAGTTGAATGCAGAAAACTCTATTGATCCAAGAGATTGATATGGCGAACGCCCACCTGAGAGAGCAACCATGGAGCACACTGCCTGTTTTTTCTTTGTGTTGTGCCTGCATGACCATGCGGTAATACTCAAACTATTCCAAAGAGATGATTGCACTGTTGTATGTTTTTTGTATCTCATACCCTCATGCACCTTTATCGTAAGAGCATCCCTTATCTACGATGGAGTGTTAGATCAGAAGAAAATATGAAGCTGGTTTTTAATTAAAAGTTGTTGAAGTGGCGAAAGAAATTGATAATTGTGGTGCTGCAACAAAATTTGATGTGTCTGAGAAACTGGTGTGAGATTGGAGTAAGCAAGAAGATGTAAAAAAAAGCAAAAATGTAAGTGTCATATATTTGAACAGGTGTACAAGTCAGGGTCTGATTTTATGATAGATTTTTTGGGTTTCATGACCCAACTTGTACTTATAAGAGTATATACGGTATGCAGTTTTTTTTTCTTCCTGTGTACAACCTAGACATTTCTTACTTTTGAGGTATAATTATAAATGTGGATTACCATTTTAATTATGCAGTACTTTTTTCTTATCAAAACTTATACTGTATGGCACACACAAATAAATAATTAACACAGTACAAACCTTTACAAAAGATGCAAATCTCTCAAATGTTCATAAGTTGCTTATCAGGAAGATACAAGGCTAACATGCTTAAAAAGTAAAATAGATGCATTTTGCTGTTAAGCTAACAAGCCTATTGTTTACAAGCAGCAATTTTGATTTTTTTTAATCTCTTCTTTTTCTGATTGAAAAAGTGAGCTGCTGTACTTGATATAAGCTTACTTGCCATCCAGATTAAGACAAGCTTTGTTTGTTTTAATTAAAGGGGGAAAAAAAAGTCTGGATTCATTAAAGTAGCTTTTCTTCCCGTTTCTTTAATTGCGCAGGATGACTCCTCCCATTCCTTTCTCTCAGTTTAAAAGGCTAATATTCCATCCTTCTATCTCTCTCTGGTAAAGTCTGCCTTGCTTCAGCAATAAAAACGTGCCTACTGTAATACTTCATATAAAGAAGAACTACAATTAAAATTACCCTATAGCTTAGAAAAGCAGGTGGTGAAAAACATCATATTTGCGATTAGCTGAGTTTTCGATTACAAGGTTTTTTTTTTTGTAGTGAACATTGATCGATTGGGATCGGTGGCCAGTCGATTAGAGCATCACTACCAGGGTGATTCATATTCTGTGGTTGTAGAGTGCTATGCTGGTAGACTAAATTTCAGGTGCAAAAGCTTGTGATCATTTATAATAGGAATATATCATTCCTAAAGTACTGTAATATGCAGATTCTGCTTAAAACGGTTGCATAGTAGAGTAGCACCTACATTGTTGCTTTGAATTTTTCATCTTTTTTAAATCTTACTTCAGGTCAATGACAAATTATCTTTACAGTGTTAACTGTTGCATTTCAAAATTATTTCCCTGTTAGAAGTTATTGTTACTTTAGAGTTACATTCAGTTAAACTCTGCTTATTTTACAGTTCAGTGGGTTTCCATAAAATTGCAAATTTAAAACATGAACTATTATTGCATGGATCAAAATTTGTGTGCCTCATTTTGATCTACTTATTTATTTTACAGAAAATTGGCTTATTTAACAGTGCTTTGACCTTCATAAGCATCAGACAAATTACTGAAGCAAGCATTTCTAAATGGCCTATCTTAAGCAACAATTAAATCAGACTTTTAAAGGTGTTGGGGTCTCCCTTATTAAGAATTGAAAAGTAAATGGTATCTATTGTTATTGACTTGTAACTGTTCCTATCTTAAAATTTACGTTCTATGTGTCAAATTCAAGAAAAAAAGTGTAAAACAGAATTATATAAAGTATTTAAAGTTATTGATGTGTTCATTTTGAGTGACAGTTATAAGCCAGCGAGAAGTCAATAAAAATGCCAGCTTGTGAATTGATTACAGTTATGCTAAATCACAGTGGATGCTGTATTCCTCAATTTGTGTAGCTTTAAGTTAACATTGTTTGTTAATTTAAATTGGTCTTTAGCGTTCTTTTGTTCAGTGTACATTCTGACTAATTTTGGGACTCCGATATAAGGGCAAACAAATTGATGTTTGGTTAACTGCAAAAAAATAAATTAGACGCGTGGACTGATAAACAAAACATTTGTTACATTTGCCTGTACCTCTGGAAACTGTTTTGCCAAGAGAAATAATAAATTTGTATATGAAATTATGTTACGCTTAATGATAGCTAGCTAGAGGTGGGGCTTTGTTTTCTTTTTTCTACCAAATTTTTCAACAGTTTCACACAACTCAACAACTTTTTGAAGATACTCTTACTTTTTCTCAGAAGAGATGCCATTCTATAGGCAAAGAACTATCTCCTCAACCTTTACCTCTCTAAAAATGCTGCAATATTCTTCATAGGGAATCCATTGACGGCATGGACTTGTACTGAGACTAAATGAGAAATCTTGGTCTATGAGAAATTACTACTGTGAACTACGTAGGCTCTGATCAGGTTTTATAAGGCTGATATTGATCACCGATTTCATGTTACTTGATCATCCAATTCCAATACACATTTTTCATTATCTCATTAACAACTTATTACACTAATCTCCTGCATAACCAGACAACTAGAAGTCTTGTGTCTTATATTAAAGTGTATTTTTATAGTTAAACTATAAATCACAAGTTTTAACTGTTCATTTTTTTTATTAGCAAAATGAAATTCTGTAGGCTTATTGTTCAGTGACAGAAAATACAAAAATAAATAAAATTTCCTTAAAACACACACTTTAACTAATAAAATATGTACAAAAATATTTATCCATAATACATACGGCATTAAAGAAAATAAAATCCTTATAAATTATAAGCTGTCATATTGTTTATTTTTTTCTGTAATGTACCTGAAACACTGAACAGTGTCATCTCCAGGCAGAGGAGTAGCTTCAGTGACAGACTGAGGAGATCGTTCCTCCCCCACACTATGCGACTCTTCAATACCACTCGGGGGAGTAAATGCTAACATTACTTAAAGTTATTGTCTGCTTTTTTTTTTTTTTTTTTCATTTTTATTACTATTTATTTTAATATTGTTTCTTTGTAGCAGTATACTGCTGCTGGATTATGTGAATTTCCCCTTGGGGTTAATAAAGTATCCTGTCTGTCTGTGTCTGTCTGTCTGTCTGTCTATCTATCTACCTACAAGACTTAATTTAAAAAAAAAAAAAAAAGTACTTTTCACCATTTCTGTAACAAATATATACATTCTAGCTGTCCCCTGCAGCTCCGCCCACTTAGTAGTGAAACAGGACAGTGAGGAGGGCCCTGCCTGGCTCCCTGTTCCTGGCGTCACTCTTCCCCCTGCCCTCGGCCCGCAGCCTCTGTCTCGAATTAGCAGGAGTATATCGCTCCTGCAAGTGAACTATGATTCTTAGCATGATGAAAGAAGTCGCCAAATCTACCGGAATGTTCAAGCAAATTATAGAAAAACTAGACATTAAGCCTGTTACAATAACGGGCGCTAGAACAGTAGTGCATAAACATTAGTAGGGATTTTCTTACCTGAGCGCACACCGGGGATTTATTAAAGAGGATACCTAATCTAAATCCATTAAAGTGGTTTTCTCGTTTGCTAGCTAAGTGGAGGTAAGG
Organism: Polypterus senegalus; assembly: GCF_016835505.1. Taxonomy (NCBI): domain Eukaryota; kingdom Metazoa; phylum Chordata; class Cladistia; order Polypteriformes; family Polypteridae; genus Polypterus; species Polypterus senegalus. Next base: position 21,031,224 of record NC_053159.1, read on the forward strand.
AACGCCCTGCCTCCCTCCCCTCAGCCCACTGCGTGTCTCTTGGATTTGTGCAAATAAACCTGTACCATAAGTGAACTATGATACATAAATGAGAGAAGTTGCAAAATCAGCCGGAATGTTTAAGCAAATTATGGAAAAAATAAATGACCTAAATCTGTTAAGTAGTTCTCTCTTGAAAAGCTGACAGACAGACAGACACTGGATTTTATATATATATATATATATATATATATATATATATATATATATATATATATATATATATATATATATATATATATATATATATATATCTCAGACAATAAATTAATTGATATTGGCAGTTAAATTCTGCTTAAATGTAAATATATATGCACTTACAGGTTTTACTGATTTTAAAACATTAATTGCACTACAGGTTTTTGCTGTTAAAATGTACATTTACTATATTTATATGGGTTTTTTTTTCTTCAGTGTATCAACTATACATTCATAATTCTTGAGGTGTAATTGTAAAATATGGATTGGATACTGTAAAGCTTAGAAAATGGACTGAAAATATTTTTTGTGACTGGCCTTTTTTTTTTTTTAGTTAAAATTGGATGAGAATTCCTAATATGAATAGATAGATAGATAAATACTTTATTAATCCCAAGGGGAAATTCACATAATCCAGCAGCAGTATACTGATACAAAGAAACAATATTAAATTAAATAATAATAAAAATGAAAAGAATTAAAATAAAATTAATGTTCTCATTTACTCCCCCGGGTGGAATTGAAGAGTCGCATAGAGTGGGGGAGGAACGATCTCCTCAGTCTGTCAGTGGAACAGGACAGTGACAAAAGTCTGTCACAGAAGCTACTCCTCTGCCTGGAGATGATCCTGTTAAGTGGATGCAGTGGATTCTTCATGATTGACAGGAGTTTGCTTAGTGCCCGTCGCTCTGCCACAGATGTTAAACTATCCAACTTTAATCCTACAATGGAGCCTGCCTTCTTAACAAGTTTGTCCAGACGTGAGGCGTCTTTCATCTTTATGCTGCCACCCCAGCACACCACCGCGTAGAAGAGGGCACTCGCCACAACCGTCTGGTAGAACATCTGCAGCATCTTACTGCAGATGTTGAAGGATGCCAACCTTCTCAGAAAGTATAGTCTGCTCTGAGCTTTCTTACATAGAGCATCAGTATTGGCAGTCCAGTCTATATACAGCTACCCAGACCAACTAAGCTGATGTGTGAGATAATGTGGTTGCTTTTAGAGAGTCAGTAAAATTAAACAAACATTCTTGAGCTCTGCCATGAGATTATTGAACTCTGTAATGAGGTTTGCTGCCTTTAAAACAAAACACGTTACTCAGGAGGATAGTGTTTATAGAATATACTTAAAAACTATTGTGCTTAAAGATCTTGTTGAGTTATGGTATTGCAAGTTCCACGGGTTAAAAATACATACTCTCTTATTACATCTCTGAAGTTTTGGTTAACTCCCAGATTGTTCTGAAGAATACATTACAAGTTCAGAATATTACTTTTAAAGTATTTTCAGTTCGTCTTTTTCCCGGACTTCAGTTTCTTTGTAATGCAGACCAGGGGTGCCGTATTCCTGGTCTTTAAAAGGTGACACTGGGCTTCGGTTGCATGTATTCTGACCTGCTAAACTGAATATAATTTTCAGGCCAGTGCACTCTGTATACTACTAATAAAAACACTTCCTGTGTTAAATAATTTCATTAAAACTAGCGCTATCCCACTGTAATGATCTCTTTATTCAACCTGGGTATTATTCAACCATCAGCGATTTCATTCGCTTTTAGTCATACAGTAATCCCCCCCTTTCGTGGAAGTTACGTTGCAGACCCACCCGTGATAGGTGAAAGTCCACGATATAGAAAGACCACATTTTTTAAAATATTTTAAGCCTTAAAATACCCATCCCACATGCTTTAAACACATGTAAACTTATTAAAACACACTTTGTAAACACATATGATATGTGGATGTCGGGCTAAGGATATGAGTAACATCTCTCTATTATAAAACATTTTAACTTCACGCAAGACAAGACAATGAGACAGGATAAGAGCTGCTGTACAGGCTTTTAAATGATTGACACGCAGAGCGAAAAGCTGAAAAAGCATCTTGGCAGATGCAGCACAGAGCCAGCATAAAGTCCACTTCTCCTTAGCATGCATTCAGCTCCCTCCCTTCATAACACGAAGTGGCAGGAGCGTAGCGCGCCGTGGGGAGGAGGGTTTGAGCGAAGCGATTGTGAGCAGATCCGAGCACTTCTCCTTAGCCTGTGTTCAGCCGTCACACACACACACCCCACCCCTCCTCCAGAACGCACAGAGCAATGATGATTTAGGTGGTGTCCATGGTTTAAGCACCTCTGGTGGCTTTTGTTCTTTATAATCTTTTTGTATTTCATAGAACGTAGGGAGTCTTCTATTGTTGGTTGTTTGTGGGTTAGTTGCGTTTATAGGGATGGGTGGCTGATCTGAATTGGTCTTGAATACTTTTTTCTGAGATCATTGATTATTGTACCACTGTATACCAATTTTTCTTTTCCCCATTTTACACTGCTTAATTCTTTGAATTAGGGTCATCTGTTGGACCTTATCATTTGTCACTGTCTTGGAAGGGATTTAAATCAAGAATTGTAGATCATATGTTTCTTTATTTAAGAGAATGTCTGCTTATAATATTTTGTGTAGTTATGCTAGTTAGGCTGTGTGTTAGTAAGCTACATTATCAGAAGCAGTTTATACTTATTCATTATGCCATGCTGCAGGCACATAGCTCAATGCTAGTTTGTGGTGTTGCTTCATGCAATAAAAGTGAATGATCCATTAAAATGCATGCAGCTTTTGCTATCCAGGATCACCGCTCCTCTTGGTACACAATACATATGTGGTGGTTTCATAGAGGCAACTAGGCTTGTTCACATATGTACATTTACTAGGCTAGGTTTAACAAATCAGATTTTATTTTGGCATATGTAAATTTTCACACTTGAATACATGCAAGTTTTATGAATGAGACCATGAGACCCCAGGCCTTGGTTCCTCTTTCCCACCAACTGTTGAGTTAAAATTAGGTTGCTGATTTCTAGGTATTTCATGAATTGTAAAATACTTAACTCTACTGATTTTCTCCTAGAACCTGCCCTTGGTTTCCCACTTTATCTTTAAGATAGTTTGTTTGCCTTCCTAAAGCCTAAATTCTCCTGGATGTCCTTTTAATTTATTCTGTGTCTAGCACGATTGTTCCCTCTGGAAATTGGCATACTTGCAATCCCATCTTCCACAACCCCACTCTCTTTAAAGCTGACTTATATACTCAGCAAAAAAAGAAACGTCCCTTTTTCAGGACTGTGTATTTCAACAATAATGTTTTAAAAATCCAAATAACTTTACAGATCTTCATTGTAAAGGGTTTAAACAATGTTTTCCATGCATGTTCAATTAACCATAATCAATTAATTAACATGCACCAGTGGAATGGTCGTTAAGACCTTAACAGCTTACAGAAAGTAGGCATTTAAGGTCACAGTTTTAAAAACGCAGGACACTAAAGAGACTTGTCTACCGACTGTGAAAAACACCCAAAGAAAGATGCCCAGGGTCCCTGCGTGAACGTGCATTAGGCATGCTGCAGGGAGGCATGAGGACTGTTGATGTGGCTAGGGCAATAAATTGCCATGTCCGCACTGTGAGACGCCTAAGACCGCGCTACAGGGAGACAGGAAGGACAGCTGATCATCCTCGCAGTGGAAGACCACGTGTAACAACACCTGCACAGGATCGGTACATCCGAATATCACACCTGCGTGACAGGTACAGCATGGCCACAACAACTGCCCGAGTCACACCAGGAACACACAATCCCTCCATCAGTGCTCAGACTGTCCGCAATAGGCTGAGAGAGGCTGGACTGAGGGCTTGTAGGCCTGTTGTAAGGCAGGTCCTTACCAGACATCACCAGCAACAACGCCGCCTATGGGCACAAACCCACCTTCGCTGGACCAGACAGGAGTGGCAAAAAGTGCTCTTCACTGATGAGTCACGGTTTTGTCTCACCAGGGGTGATGGACGGATTCGTGTTTATCGTCGAAGGAATTGAGCACGTCAGGGACCTGTTGGATCGCAGGGTGAGGGCTAGGGCCATTCCCCCCCGAAATGTCCAGGAACTTGCAGGTGCCTTGGTGGAAGAGTGGGGTAACATCTCACAGCAAGAACTGACAAATCTGGTCCAGTCCATGAGGAGGAGATGCACTGCAGTACTTCAAGCAGCTGGTGGCCACACCAGATACTGACTGGTACTTTTGATTTTGAGCCTCCCTTCATTCAGGGACACATTGTGAAACATTTTTAGTTTATGTCTTATGGTGTTGACTCTTTTAGTGTTCATACAAATATTTACACATTAAGTTTACTGAAAGTAAAAACAGTTGAAAGTCAGAGGACGTTTCTTTTTTTGCTGAGTATATTTCTCTGTATTCCTATCCCGCTCAGTGTCACTCGGTGACCTTTTTGATTGCTTGTTTCACATGACATTCCATGCTTTGCTGGGTCATTCCAGTTTTCCTATCATAGGTTTCTACTTCTAACTACAGCTTCAGTAAGGCCTTAGGACATAAGTGATTCCTTAACTGCTCTTCTGCCTACTTACTGGGTGTATTCTGTATTCACAAATTTGGGGGGGAAAACTGTCTCCACTTTCTTCCTTACTTTGTAAAGCATTTTAGCAACCTTAAAAGTGTGTTGTATAGTCAGGTTTCATCCTTCAATTTACAAATTCACTGTAAGGCATGTTAAGTTTATTTTAATTCATTTTTTTCTCACAACTTAATAAGGTGTCCCTGTTCTGTTATCATAGTGTTGTTGGTGCTAAAAAGTGTTAAGAGGGAAAAAATAAAATCTTTAAGTTATGTTACATACAGTACAAACAAAGCTGTACTGTGTTAGTGATAGTAATGTTGTAATTTGGTGGGTGTTTATAATATTCCACATTATTCTTGGAAGTCTGATGTATCTTTTTCTGTTGTGTAAAGTGAACCTAATTTTCTTGAATTGTTGAAAGACTTCAGATGTCTAATGATATACAGTCTTGACACCTGCCAAGTGCATGATCTTATAACCTTTCAGGCTGTCTAATCAACATCGGCTTACTGACAGTTCCAGAATTGCCTGGAATTCATATACCAAAACCTTGTAGAAAAATGTGCTTTTTTTTAACCTCAAAAATGAAACCCAACCATAGTGCTTGCTGTGTTTAAACCTGTGTATGACAGCTGAAGGCATTCTTCTAATAGTTAAAAAGCTTTTCTTTTCTACAGTTGGTGAACACTTACTTAATTTTTATTCAATTTGTCAAAGACTCTGTGATGTTCCCTTTTATTTTAGTTTATATCAAATCCTTCCAAAAACATCCCTTCCTGCTTTACAGCCAAGTCAATGGAATTAAAAAAAAAAAAAAAGTAAAAATAAAAAACAACTTGCTCATATGGAGTCTCATGTTCCATCCTCCTATTGTGTTACTTCTATATTCGTAAAAGAGCTTGAATGTAATGAAAGTTTGAGACAGATGTTAGTAAAGAACAAATTTGCGCTGAGTAAGAAATGGTGAAAAAATGGATTCAAACTAATAATATCATTGTTGGGGATAAAAACAGAAACCCATTTTTGTACTTAGAAAGCAGCTATCCATCCATCCATTTTCCAACCCGCTGAATCCGAATACAGGGTCACGGGGGTCTGCTGGAGCCAATCCCAGCCAACACAGGGCACAAGGCAGGAATCAATCCCAGGCAAGTTGCCAACCCACCGCAGTAGAAAGCAGCTAGATTAGTTAAAAAACAAATGTGTAGATAGTAAGATAAAAATACCTCTGGCACAAGTCACCAGTATCCTCCACAGTGCCCAGGGATGAATTTTTTAAAATTCTACTGTTTATAGAACTGCATAATTTTGTAGAACCTGACACACAATGCCAACTACATATCAGCTCTAGAAATAGAAAAAATGCTGTATATTAGAATTTACATAACAGTACATGGATGATCTGGAACTGTAAAATGACCCAAAGGTAAATCTGTTTTGAAAGTGATAGCAAGGTGCAAAAATCAAGGAAGGATTTTTTTTTTCCATCTGTATTTGAAAATGTCTCCGGATTCAGAGGCCAGCATTTCATTTGGAATAAGACTATGACTAAAGTGAATTATTTGCTCAGTTGAGGTGTTTGTTTGAGAGGGAAAATGTTTACAATGCTGTTTAAAAGTGTCTTCTTCAGTCTGTATTTAAATATTGTAACTTTGAATTCAAAACATTTTGTGGGATGTATTCCCATGTAGAGAAGAGTGTGGGTGATAATAATCCCATACTGGTAGCTTCTTTCATTTCTTTGCCCAATGTAAATCTGATTATTTTGGTTACCCTGACTGTGGGCATAAGCTGGCAGCTCCCTGACTAGCATGCAAATCATTTTGCATTCAGTAGAAATATTGGGAAGTCCAGGCTTCAAAAATTGCTGTTTTGTTGTTAATCTTGATCAGCCTTAAAAGGTTTACTTAACTTTGTATAAGCATTTCACCCTTGAATGAGACACATTCTTTAAATAGATAAAGATTGAAACAAATGTCTATCTGTCAATGTTCCAGTCTTAATTCCTGCCTGATTGATTTTTGCCAAAGTAAAATGTTTGTTGACGTGACACAAAGTCTAGAACAAAATATAGGCACCCGCAGACCTTTCCTGTCTCAGTAAAGGTTAATATTTTTATTAAACACTCTAAAATATAGTGGGCAGAAAATGGCATCTGTTCAAAATAAGGCAGAAACCACTGGTAACCTTAATCACAACCTCAGGAAAAAAAGCTAACACTCCTTTCCTTGTTTAAAAAAAATGTAGCTAAGCAAGGTGGTGGTATTGTCATAGTCTGGCAGTACTTTGCTCTATCAAAAGTGGCTGGGAATTCTGCTTGTTTTCATATGTTTAAGGAAAATGTCATGTGTTATGTTAATTAGTCTCTTATTTGAAAGAAAAATAGTTGTAGAAAAAGTAATGCAAAGCTTTGGAAAGGTGTAGTTGAAATTAATACTAAAGTTCCATTGAGATGTTGTTTGAAGATCCAAAGCAAACTGTTCTCCAAGAAAATCACTGATTGATTACTTTTTTCATTTGATCATTGAAAAGTACATACTTAAAGAAAGCACAATTTTTTGTATTTGCTTAAGAATAACACTCCAGATTTTAATTTGAGACCTTATTGTTAAACATTGAAAATGAATAAAAACAGATTATAATGTTTGTTGTCTGTAAAATGTTACATTTTTTAAATAACTTGCTTTTCCAATTGCCTCCACTAGTATTTGTGCAGATGCAGATTATAATGGAAGTTTTCACTCTAGAAACCTTGAGACACTCCTGTTCAGCCACTGAGAAATTTCAACAGGGAGAAATCATTGCTTGATCACCCACATTTGTGGCCAGTGAACAGTATCAAAGAATCAATTATCTAAAACTAATTCAAAATCAAATTAATTGGTAGGTGTACACATAGTACATAGAAATTCAGAATATCTCCCACAGACTGATGACTGTAGTGCAGCAGTACAATAGCAACTGCAGACAAAGAACGTGGCAACTATTAAATACAGTGTTGGATGATATATTTGAGGAAGAGACGTGCAGTTGTGAGTACGAGTAACTGTTTAAGTAGTCTGACACTAGAAGAGTGAGTGGTCATGAGCTTGTACAATTTCCTATAAGTGAGTATAGTAAAATGTAGCCCTGCAGGGTGGCTGAATTCTGTAACAATACGTCCTGAATAATAGGAAGCTTTTTTTTTTTTGGTTGCGTTCAGTACCATATGTAGAGTGTTGTAGTCCTTAGTTGAGCAGGTGCTTATCACAGTAGAGCGATGGCATGAGGACTCCACAGTGCATCTAAAAAAATTAAAGAGCGTAGATGAAGACATGTAGGCTTTCTTCAGATTTCTTTGGAAATAAAGGTGGTCATTCTTGACAATTGTTGAAAAAGTGTTGTGCCAACTTCAGGTCATCACCGAAGAAGAAAAATTTAAAGCTGATGACATCCCCACAGCATCCCCATTTTAGATAGTACTCTGGTCTGCTTCCTGCCATCTGTCACCAACTCCGTGGTTTTGCCATCTGTGAGGGAGAGAATGTTGTCTGTGTACCACTGTATCATGAGGCAAAACTTTTTGTAAGCCATCTCATCATTGTTGATGAAAAGGCATTTAACAGTGGTGGCATGAGTTTATGAATAGTGTGGAGGAAGTGATGCTACACTTCTGCTAATCCAATATTTGACTACCAAAAGTACCATTAAGTCCCAAGTTTATGAGCTTGGTAGTCAACTTTGATGGTACGTGGGTGTTAAAATGCTCTAGTCCGTGAAGAGCACTCTGGCATAGCAGGTTTGTTTTCTGAGTTGGTTAAGTTCATTTTAAGTGCAAGGGATGTGAATTTTGCTTGTGATGATATGCAATCTGGATATATTACAAGCTATCCAGAATATTGTGTCGTGTTTGTTTCCTAGCACCAGATGGTCAAAGTATTGTGCTGCCACTCAAATGGGATAGAGGGTATTAATGAAACTCAGTTGGCGTACAGTTGACATTTACTGTATCTTTAACATCAGAGGAGTGAGTTGTTTGCCTCGTGGTGAAATATATGTGAATTGTGTGTTATTTGCATAGTTAAGAAATTATTCCAAATGTGTGGTTAAAATGTGCCAATCTAGTTAAAGCCTGCTAAAGCCTTGTGTAAACTTTAAACTTAATATATCACATGAGTGCAGAAGGAAAAACATAAGATTTTTTTTTTTTGTTGGAGAAGAGTGCACATCGGTTGTGCATTTCCTAATGTACACACTTCACAGACTGTCTGTGGAAAAATTAGTTTTATAGTGACATTTTAAGAGCTCTGCTGTTCATGCATATGCATCCTGTTGGATATCCACAGGTAATAGCTTGCAACTTTTGTCACATTAATTCTATACAGACCTGGTAGAATTGCTGCATTTTTACATCTTTCTATAGTAATTCCTCATCTTTTCAAAGTGCAGATTCAGAATATGAAGTAGTCTGACATCAGTATAACGTGTTGTTTACATAATTATTGTGAATTTTGAGGATACATCTTTCTTCTTTTAGTGTCTGTTCAGGACACAGGCTTGTTTTCATTCAGGGTTTTAAAATATTAAAAAATATTCTTAGATTTAATTTTCTTGGATTTGAGCAGAAAAGAGTATATTTTAGAATTCCAAACATTCTTTTTTTCAAAAAGTGATGCAATACAATTAGATATTTGAATGTCCTTAAAGAAACTAACATAGTAACAGACCACTTTCCAGGTAAAAATGTGACATGTTTATAGGCATACAGCTGAGTGTTTGGTTAAACAAATTTAACAGACAGGTGCTAATGATAAATAACGTGTATAGGTTGAAACAAAGTGAATAACTGAAACAGAAACATCTTTGAAGAGGGAGTAAAACTAAGACAAGGCAAGGGACAACCATTCTAAAAGGTGAGGTTGTGGTAGGCTTGGTGGTTTAACCTGCAGATCTTACACCGTGGCTATAGTGAGCATAACAAGAAGACACAACACGGTCGTCCTGCATCATCGAGCTCTCTTCAGGCAGAAACATCACAGCAAATAGATATTTTCAGATGTGCTGACCAAGTTCTCCTGCAGAAGCATAAACGAATGGTCAGGGTTGAGAATTATAAATGTAGTTGTTGACCATCGAAACTGTGAAACACATCAAGGTGATTTCCCTATGAAATCAGAAGATGTCCAGTACTGCAATCAGGTCAGAACTGGCAGAAACCACAGGAGCCCTGGTATACCCATCTACAGTCCAGCAAAGTTTTAGCAGAAGTGGTCTTCATGAAGGAGCTGTAAACAAAATGACATTCCTCTGAAGTGGAAATAAAGCCAAATGGCTGCAGGCAAAAGTAAAGCATGGTGAAGATTCCCTGTAGGTGTGAGGTTGCATTTATGCAAACAAGAGTTGATTTCATTAAAAAAAAACCTGCAGCAAAAAGAGGAACAGGAAATCCTGCAGTTGATGCTTCTGCCTTGACAGAGCCCTGAGCCAGTTTTGGATTACTTGTAAAGATAAAAGCAAGTAAAACAGCTGAAGTCTGTAGTGGAACTATGGCACATTCTCCAAGAGACCTGGAACAACCTACAACACATGTACCTTCAGAAACTGCGTGATATAGTGGATAAGAAAAAAATTAGATGAGAACAACCCATTCAGCTTAACCAAGCTTGCCAGTCTTATCCAATTAATTCTTCCAAAAAAACATGAAGTCTTCTTTTGAAGATCTCAAACGTCCTAGTATCAACCACACTACTTGGTAAACTTCTGTGAAGTTTATTGATTAATAAAAAAACTGTTCTTAACATTATTTGTGACACATTTCTACTTTATAGTGTTTTTGTCAAGTGCCTAAGACATTTGTACAGTTGTCACACACACACACACACACCCCTTAATTAAAGGACAAGTGTCCATGTGGCCGTCCTGTTGCTATATATCTATCACATCATTTTGTGTGTGATTTGTAAAAGCACTGCTAATGTTTGTTATGCATCCTCCGTTGGAATGAAAAATGCAGTGTATTTTATTTCTAGTACATGTGGCACTCCAAACTTAGATTTCAACCCCAGTATGTGTATGTATGGGTGTATGTACAGTATGTGTATATACTCTACATAATAAAATTTGTTACACACACAGTAACATGTTGAACTATATATCTACCTTATGTTTGTCCAACAAGTGTAAATTTGAAGGAAACTATCTTGATTCAGTCTGCTTGAAAATTTTAAAATCCAAGTTAAAAGTGACGAAATTATATATACTTTTAATTTTTATGACTTCGTTTTACACCTTTGTGCAGTTATATAATATTTCATTTTGACTCCATTCCCATCTTAAATAATTTGTTTTCACACTATCCAGTTTAATTCTTCCACCTCAGTTGTTTTACCATCTCAACTATACTAACAGATCTTTGCAGAGAATGAGTTAGAGCTCGTATTTAAGCCTGCATTCTACAGTATAAATAAATGCTTTGGTTTGAACTGGGAATGCATGTTGGTTAAAAGAGAGAGGCTCCCCAAGGCCACATAGCTCAGTGTGAAATTTCTGCATTTGCAATACTAATATTTCACTGCTAACAGTGTTTCATTCGTCCCAAAACAGTCGGTATTGTTCAAGATGTTATCTCAAACAATGATTCCCTGTTGTACATTCAAAGTTAATATTGTCTTTATGTAGCAAACCTCTGGTTTTGACTTAGCTGACCTTAACTTTGTATATGCTTACAGCATGCCACCGTAAAGACTGCAAATGCAAGAATAAACTTAATGAGGTATAATGGAGGCAAATTTATCAACCTCTTAGTATTTGTCTTACTATTGTGTGCTTCACATTAGATCAGAGATGAATGTTTTAATTTTTTGTGACATCTTCTTTATGTGCATTAGGGTTGACACAATACCAAAATGTCAAACTTTAACACAATATTAATAAAAGTATTGAAATTCAATAAATTTTTCAATACACAATGCAGTATATAATGTACCTCAATAAAAAAGTATTTAAATAAATTGCAAATCAATGTACAGTATATTTTTCCATAGCTATCTAGATGGAACTGTCTGATTTAGAGGGCTGTAAATATTATGTTTATTAAAGCAAGGTATTAAAAAAAAACAAGTCCAAAGAGAGCTGAAGTGTTATGCATAAATACATTTTGAGAAATTCACAGCATTTATTCATTAGACGATTTTCACTTTCAAAAACACTTGGTTCGTGATCGGTATAGAGCCTGATTACAAAAACTGATATTTTCAGCTCTGCTTTTTAAGCTTTATGGTAGTTGCAGTGCTCTTTTGTGCAAGGTATTATGGTTGTTGAGCTATCCCGTGTTTATTTTTATTTTTTTTTCCCCTTTTGCACAAACCTTCCTGCAGTGTAAACAAAGAGCAGCAACTGGAAACTTGTTTTATCAGTGAACGAGTGGTGACAGGTATATTTGCCTTTATGTTAAAGAAAGTGGAGTAATAAATTGAAAAAAGTAATCTGAGAAGTCATACTGTGCATCTAGACAAACGGCAAGAAAAGCTACTTTAAGGAATTCAGAATTTTCTATTTTGTCCCTTAACATTGACATCTCTTGAGTTTCTACAGCGAGTTTGTTTAAAATGCAGCAGCGTACACTTTAAGATTTATACTGTGTTTATTATTTGTTGCCGTGTGTCATACAGCATACGTTTTGGCATGAAATAAGTACTACATCATTAAAATGGTAATTCATATTTTATACATACACCTCAATTATGAATGTCTGAAGAGAAAAAAAACACATCTGTCTAAATATAGCCAATATATATTTTTAACAGCAAAAGCTGTAGTGCAATTAATGATTTAAAATGATTAAAACATGTAAGTGCATGTATATTTACATTTAAACAGTGTTTAATTTCCAATATCAATTAATTTATTGTGTGACTATATCTCTCTATTATAAAAAAAAATCTTGGGAGGGAGACTAGACATGATCTTCTCAGAAGACAATTTGACATCCCATGAGACAAGGCAGTGAGACAACATTTAAAAAAAATTCACGGACATGTAACCTAGCAGTTGTTGGAATGCTTGTGGCAGGCACACTTCATGTGCTCCCAGCTCTTAAAACAACAATTGACAAGCAGAACACTCAGCTCGGCAGCAGATGATCAGACCGCTTCTCCTTAGTGTGTGATCATCCAACACCAAACCCTTCACAATGTGAGCAGCATTCTACATCCTGCAAGAAACAGATTTAACCACGCCATGGCCGGAAATAAAGGACAAGTATTGTTTTTACAAAAGTTTTAAAACTTTTTTTAAAGTTTTAAAGTAAAAATGAAAATAATGCATATGTAACAATTCCCATGAAAATAACAATCTCTTTAAATTGTATATCCGGTAAACCAAACCTGAGGGTGGGTGTGCGAAGCGAGCAGGGGGGACAGCCCCCTAGTTTTTTATATATTTGTTTTTAGAGAAATGGTAAACTTTTTTTTTTTTGGATTAAGCCTTGTTTCAGACAGGTAAATTACAAAAAACTAAGTAATATGACAGTCTTGTAATTATGAGAAGCATTTTTTTTTATGCAGTGCATATTCTGGATAAATATTTATGTACATATTTTATTAAAGTATGTGTTTTTAGGAAATATTATTTAGTTTAGTATTTTCATGGTCACTAAACAATACACCTGTAGAATTTCATTTTGTTTATTAAAAATGAACAGTTGACATCTGTTTAATTATAAAAATACACTTTAATATTGGGCTTAAGACATTTATTTATTTGGTTATACAGGAAATTAGTGTAAAGTTTTTTAAAGGGATAATGAAAAAACAAATTGAATCCATAATGGCAATCAAGCAAAATGAAATCAGGGATCAGTTTCAGCCTTTAAAACCTGATCAGAGCATCCCTAAGTTTTTGGCTTTTCTCCTACCTTTGTCTGTGACAAGGCAATACAGCAGAGCTTTGGAGTAGAGTGACTGCTCTTCCCCCTTGAGGAGCCAGTTGTATTGGCTTTAGCGCATACTTGCCATGCCTCTGGGACACACATCTCAGGAAGTAACAAAGCAAGGCTCCTTGGGAGAAGGCTAAGGGCAAATGCAGGACATGCTAAAAGGATCTCTCTACTGTCCAAGAAATGTCAGTGTATTCCACAAGACAGACTGGAGACATTTTCTGGGTAAAGAGAAGCCTAGTTTTGACTACCTGAACGTCTTGCAACTGTGACCCTAACCAGAATAAGCAGAACAAAAATGATGATAATGATACTTCATTCCCCTGTTTAAAATTAGTTATATATAAACAATGTTTTATTATATAAATCTCAGATTTCTTGTACAGCATGTTAGCATTCTTTAATATTTTGGAATACAGCTAAGTAATTGGACTGTGTGCATTGGTGCAATTAGCGTAGTCATACAGTGCATCCAGAAAGTATTCACAGTGCATCACTTTTTCCACATTTTGTTATGTTACAGCCTTATTCCAAAATGGATTAAAATCATTTTTTTCCTCAGAATTCTACACACAACACCCCATAATGACGTCAAAAAAGTTTACTTGAGGTTTTTGCAAATTTATTAAAAAATAAAAAAAATGTGGAAAAAGTGATGCGCTGTGAATACTTTACGGATGCACTGTATGCAGTCTGTTTACGAAGCCAGTAGGTCACACTGCCTCACTTTTAAGTCTGTGTTAATATTAATGACATTTTCTGTGATTTTCAGTTGTAGCCTTCATTTACATAATGTTAGAAAGTCTGAGGAATGCTCATGTAAAGCCATTTGTCTATTGTGGCATGCCTAAAGACTGATTCCAACTAGTCTTCAGCTGACTAGGATAAAGTCAAACAGGTCTGATTTTTCATGTTGGTTGGAGGAGTAGGCTGTGTACTCAGGAGAGCTAACAACCAAATGAACCAATGAATACTCATTATGCACTACAATGTGTATAATATAGCAATGAGAACTAAGGAACATGTTTGTTTTGAACCTTACAAACAGAAGAGAATCCTGTATGGCTGATGCCTCATATTTTACATAGCAGAATAATAGAACAAAAAAAAAAAGATTTAAAGAGATTGCTGCTGAACTCAGTGTAGCTATTAACCCTTCATAAAGTGCTGCTGTGTCAGGAAACATGCTATTGGCCAGGAAAAGCGGGAAAGCATGACAGCGCTGGAAGGTTTGTGTTCAGTAATTGTGAAATGGGTTGCGATTTTCAGTTGTGTAATTTGACATTGTACATCAATGAGATCAGTGACATCAATTTGCAAATCTGACATGCCCCACGACAAAAAGTGACATAATGTGACATTGGCCTTAGGTGCTTTTGTTGTTGTTTTTTAAATTGATTTGGTCAAACCTTTAGAAAAGTTTATGTATTAGGAGACTGTGTATAAAGCACAGCAGTAACATAAGGTATATTGCATGTTGGTTAGCACGTGCAAATAAGAATTTCACTGTGCTTTTTACATGTGAAAATAACCCTATGAACCTATAATATGAAGGTACTGCAGTGAAAAACCATTTAAATTTGTTTTTGTTTTTTCTGAATTAAATTAAAACCTTTCTCCAGGATTGTCAGTCATATTTTCTTTAAAGAAAATATAAAAATAGCAACACTCTGCATTAAGCAGAGACCTCTTCTCTGTGACAGTATGCCATGCAGTTGAAAAAACTCTCTCACTGGGTACAGTCATGATCAGAAAAGCCAGTGATGATTGGTGTGTCAGTGTCATGAGGACTTGTTCTCATGACTGTGGTTCATAAGAGCTGCAGTATGTGTATCTTTCAGTAGTGCTTTAGTATAACATGAAAACTTTTCCAATACGATAAGTTTGTGCCTTGCCAGTCCTAATATAGTTTGGTTTAAAAACAAGCCTGTGTTTGCACTAAACAGTGATGTGATATCTGAGGATACGACTCAGTAAATTAAGTATGTGTGAAGAACACTTAACCTGCGGATCAAGCCAACTTTCATATATAGCGGTGTCTGTTGTGTTCTGACAGCTTTCACCTTTACATCATTATACAGATGGTGAATAATGGTTTTGCCAAAGTACATTCAGTTTGTCATGTTCTAATTTAGTTCTGTAATTTCAAGCAGATCTTTAAATCCCCTGCTTTTGACTAAAGATGTTTTCATTTTCATTTGTTTCTCATTTCAGCCACGCGGTAGTGTCAAACTGTGTACGATACAAGACCGCATTTTGTATTTGCAGTGTTTGTATTTTGAAATTCGATGTAACAAAAGTTTATCTAATGCTTACTGTCAAGCTGTGGTTTTTGTGCACGGTTTTGTGCACAGAGTTCTTTTCTTGGGGAACTCCTTCCCTCTCATCATCATCATAGAAGTATGAAGTGTCTGGTTGGTATAATTTGTTTTAAAAGATAATCAAGAGTTCCTCCATTCATCAGGCCATCTGTTTTATGGCTCTCCTAAATGGTTCAAGGTCACATAGAGGTTGTGTGAACCCAAGTCACACTGAGCTTTTCTTTTAATGTACAGCAGATCCGTATATTAAACAATCAATATATATAACTTGGTTTGTTACATCTGTCTGTGTGTTTTTAATTGTATTTGCTAATCGACCTGAAACAAGTTGCCACTCCTTGGTGCCATGATTTGAAAGTATAAATATCTTGCCTCAAAGCCCCTCTTTTCCTTACCTTAAGAACACATTTGTCATGATTTAGAAGCAGTCAGTCAGAGTATATACCAAGTGTGGATTATTTATCAGAAATAGTAAAATTGTCACTAGGAAAATATTCTTTTTTCACTAAGGTCAAGATAGTGTCAAAGTGGAGAACATTTAGATATTTATAATACATGTAAGCATTCTGAATGTAATATATGGGAAAGTCTGAAAAGTTAGCCATTTACATGATTTTGGGAAAACCATCAGTTTCACAAGAACAATAAACAGCAGAGTGTGTCAATTCAAATGTAAATATAATTTTCAATATTTTGCCTTTTTGTCTGGATGTACAGTGTATATAAGGATCTAGTCCCATTATCTCAGAAGTCCAAAGCCCAGAAAATTAGAGCAGAATTCTAATTTGGTGCGAATAAATACTAGAAAATGTAGAACAGTGTTTTCCAAACAGATGAAAGAATGGGGTGATTTGCTAGACACACAGTGGAGGTGTGTCAGGATTAAGAAGTTAATGTATTACATGGACAAGGAGATGGCTAGTAGAGCTAAACCTGGAACACAAGTTGCACCAGTCGGAGGCATGGAGTTGCTGCAAGCATGTTCACAACTAGCTGCTCTCTATTGGCAGCATTATTACTTAAAAATCCAAGAAATTTGTTTTAATTTGGGTTTTGTCCATTACTTGTAACAGGTATTTTACCCGTCCATAATAAATAACAGAAACTGCCTTATGTTCAAATCTGTTGGTTACTCCTACCAAGTGTATTTAATATAAATGCGGATTACATCTTCATACATGGGACTTTTCTAACGTTGTTTTAAAAAGTGTGTCTCATTAGTACCAAACTTATACAGTGGAATGTTTCTTAAAATTTCTCACAGATAATTTCATTTGCTTTGAGCATTTGTGAAAGGTTTGTTTCAGTCTAAACCAAACTGTGCAAAGTTTACTATAACACAGTATCTGTAGCTCCGAAGGTTTTATTCTCTTTCCATATATTAAATGATCTGATGTGTTGCTTAAATAGTGCATGTATGTGTTTATTAAAATGAACCATGTATCTCAGAGGAAATCTGTTTTATGTGTTGCAGTGCAGTAAGGCAACCTAACATTCCTAACATAAATTTAAATTAGTTTTGTAACTGATAAAATGAATTCCCTTAAACTATTAATGTAAGGTAATTGAACAATGGGTAATTGTCAATGTCCATTTTCACAATTCAAAATGGAAACCATTGACTGATTTCTCAGTTAATCAGTTCTTTAAAATTTTAAAAACTAAAGTGATTTAATTGTTACAATTGCCCAAACACTAAGGGAAGGCTTCATCAGTGTGATAGAATGAAGTGATACATTTTCAGTAGAGCAATTTTTGGTCTTTGGTGTCAAACCTAATTCGTCTTTTTGCCTTGTTTAATTTTCTGCAGTATACACCTCAATATATTTGGACATTTTTCATCATTACAGTTAATTGCTGATGTAGATATCGGCAACCAGTTCAAACTATGTGTTAGAGGTGAGAAATCTTTTGATGGAAGTATATTTATTGGCTTTGGACAAAATTAGAGGAATACGCTGGATTTCCCACTGAAATGAAGCAGGAGTTTATCTTCTTTCTAGGCCTCAAGCACAAATTATAACAGCCCTTTCCAACTAACCAGTTTGTTAGGTAATTGCTTGATTAAAAAAAATCTAAAGTATCATCTTCAAGTTCACTTGACCTTCCCTCTGCAGATCAATAATACATTAACATATGGTGCAGCACAAATCTGTACATTAATGCATTTAAAATATTGTTTCCTTTATTGTTGTGATTGTTTATAATCATCTATGAATTGTTCATCCATTATTTATAGTTTGCTATTCTGTATTTATTTATTTATATATTTTTTGAAAAACAGTGTTACATTACTTTACAGACTCAGAAGATTAAGGATGTGTAAATGTATGTTAAGGAACATCAAAATTGATTTTATGAATTATGTAAATTATTTTTCATTGGTGCTGGATGCTACAGTTTTTACAGAAACTTATAGCATGCCAAAAATCTATTTGTTTCGCACATAGTTATGTAAATTGTTTTTTTTCCCCCACATTCAGCAGTTCTCTTATTTTAACCAAGCTTTTTGGAAATAATCTTGTTCTAAATCTCGTTCTTTTTAAAATGTCCAAAATCAAGAAGATTATATATTTGTATTTGTGGATGCAGTTTTAACCTGTTTTAAAAAGTTAGCTCATTACTAGAAAAATTATGTGGTTGCACACACTACTTTTGCAGTTTCTTTCCTAATACATTTTAAAAATGTTGTCAGACTCCATAAATTGGACTTTTATTAACAATTTCTTTGTATAGGCACATGTCAAAATAAATGACCACTACACATGTGAGTTATAATTTATTTGACTAAATTGACAAATAATTCCAGAGTTGTTGTAATTCTTAGTTAAAAATGTAGACAGGCTCTGGTTAATAGCACACACAATTATTTTTAAAGATATTTTGTTGAAGTAAAAATAAGACTATACTTCCTGATTTTAAAATGTGTGATATATATCCTTCCATTTTATTATTTGTTTAAAACTCTGTGACACTTTTATATATGTTAGTAAGGCTTCAATGACCCCATTTAAGTTTGGTTTGTGAGTTTAGTTTCTTCAAACAGCATGTTTAAAATTTAACACCTAAAAGTAGCTGACAGAGTCTAACACAAATGAATGTTATGAATATGAATGTCATGGGTTATTTTGCAACAGAATTATTTTTCAACATAAAACAGGCTGATGGATAAGCACTTTGTTTAAATGAACATTCTTCATAGATAGTGCTTTTACGGCAGACTAATTAATTTTTACTTAAAATTCACTTAATAGGAAGTGACACAAATAGCTCAGGAAAATGTTGTGTATATGCAAAGATGGAAATATGTATGGTTCTCTGGTACAGAATATGGTAGATGTCCAGCAGCTGCTTGGTACCTAGATGTTTTACCTGGTTTAAATCTGGTTTTGCGGTGATCTGCCTCAAATACCAAGATAGCCAAGTACAAGTTTATTCTGGGAATTTTATTTATATAGGAATATACTATTCTAAGCTATGTTATTTTTCAGTGAGAATTATACACCAGTAAATGTTACAAATATCAATCTTATAATCTGTATTGTTTGAGCAGCAAAAAATATGTATATCATTATTTCAGTGAAGTTGTTTTTGCAATGACTTATTACAGAGTTTTCTTTTTCTTTGAGCTATTTACTCAGTTGCCATACTATTAGATGTTACAGTGTAGTACTGGATAAGCTTTCTTTTTATCTCCAGAACAGCCCAAATTCTTTAGAACATGAATCCAGTGAGGTTCTGGAAACATTCCTTTGGTGTTTTTGTCCATGCTAACTTGATATCATCTCATAGTCTCTGCACATTTTTCGGCCATGTGCTACAAATCTCTCTTTTACCCTTACCTTAAATGTGCTGAGATGTAAAGATTTTGCAGGCCGTTGGAATAAACAGAAATAACTCACGCAAATCAGTTTGAAATGATGAATGCTATATGACATGGCACACTGTCCTGCTTCAAATATGAGAATTCAGGTACACTCTGACCATAAAGACAAACAGTGCAGGTACTGTATGTTGTCAGTTTGTCAAAGCCTAATGTGTGCCAAGAAAACATTTCTCACACCATTGCAACAACAACAGACATTTATTTTTAAAATACATTTTCATACAAAGGATGTAGCTCAAAGTGCTTTATGAGATGTAAAAGAAATAGTTACAAGAAAAGAAAATAAGAGTAACAATGAATGAATGAATTATATACATAAAAAATAAATAATGCATGCTTACATAAAATAGATATGTAATTAAGTAGATTTCTTAAAGGAAGAACTACATTGCATTACCTCCAGCAGTATATGCCGTTAATACTGGGCAGAATGGATTCATAGACTTGTGCCGTTTGCTCTAAATTCTGACTCGAACATTTTTGTGTTAAAGCAGAAATTGGCCATTCACTTGTGGTAATCATATGCCCACAGTAGTTAATCTTTCTGCTGTTTGCTTGTATTAGTGGAACTTGTCATGCTTTTCTGCAGCTGTAGCCAATCTACTTTAAAAGCCCAGCATGCTGAATGTTCAGTGTTGTTTAAGCTGGTTTGCACTTGTACTCTTCTGGCCTTTATGTTTGTTTGAATCTGATCATTCTCCTTTGACTTTTCCTTATTAACAAAATGTTTTCACCCAGAGTACTGCACCTCTGCTGGAAGAAGCACACCTGGCACCAGCAGTCATGTCATTGTAGGCCATATATGTCTTACCTGGTCTGATATTTAAGTAAGAGATGGCTCTGGCTCTTAACCATGTCTGCATGATATATACAATATAGAGAAGCTGGCTGTTTGGAGAAGCAGGCCTTTTGTGTTAATGATCACAATGATACACAAATATTGGCCCTCCCATACTTAAGCATAGCTTAACAATACACACCTCCACGTACACCCAAAGGGGATGGTTAAGTCAGTTGCTGTATAGTGTGTACATGTACATTTCCACTTCTTCTTGAAAAGTTTTGTGTGTGTCATTTGCAACCACAAATGCAGTCAACTTGGAGATGTACGACGTGTTAAAAGGTTTGCAGAAGAGTGCATTAATTTTTATTGACATTGAATAATACAATAGTAACAAATTCCACCAAGCTCTAACAGTTTTATAAGTTTTTCTGTTTGTCATAAATGATTAGATGTTTTAATTCTGTTTGTTACTCATTTATTATCTTATCAAATTCTGCAGTCATTTCACTTAACATCATCTGAGGAACAACATATAAAATGATCCTTTAGATATTGAGTTATTTGTGTTGCTTAGGGCCAAGGAGTCTTGAGGTATATTCCTCTATATACTGCTAGATAGATAGATACTTTATTATTAATCCCAAGGGGAAATTCACAAAAAAGACTACTAAAATGAATAATAATAATATATATTAATTAATAAGTTAAAGACTAATGTAGTTTATTTGTTGTTCAAACCCTGTTTTAAAGACGATATGTTCAGTTATTACGCCATATGGGTGTAATCTAATGGCTCCTTGCTATTTTCATCTCTTTTTCTGTATCTGTAAGGGTATTAAAATATATTAGAAAATGACCCAGTACTTAATGCATTGCTTGAAAAAGAAAGTCTGTTGGATTATTGATTGTGTTGTCAGTTTGAAAATGTTGTTTGTTTTCTTCTGTGTTTGATGAACTTTTTCACATTAGTAGTTCTCCCAGTATGGTAATGTGTTCTATTACCCCTCTTGTAAATGGGTTAAGAGGGAAACGTTTTTGAGCTCTGGCTTTCTTTTGATGGTTGTCAATCCCTAGCTATCTAGCAGATAAAAAAAATCTCATTGAAACAGCATCAGATTCTAATCTTTCTTGGATATTGTATGAGGTCTTCTATGAAGCCAGCATTTTGTCAATTTAATATCTTAGAAAAAGGAATAAAGAAATTCTGCTGAACCTAGCTAAATCTTTTACCTTCTGGCATGCAGTGATAAGCTGAACAAGTAGTGATGGATTCAGAGGCCTTGGATTAATTGTATTTGTAAATAATAGCTCTATATGTTAGACTAGAGCTCATAGATTTACTGACGCAGGTTAGTATACATTTTCTTTCGGATTTATGTAAACTTATTGGAGACCAGTATGTGCTGGCAATCGAATCATTAGGGATATAAGAAGTTTTAATCTTTGATTTACTAACTTTTGAGTCCTTACTTCAAAGCTATTGTGACATATATTATTGGGTGGTTATGATACTAAAATTTCACACTTCGATGCGATACGAAGTACTGAAATTCAATACCATTTTCGATACCCAACAAAGTATATAATGTAACACAATAAAAAAAGTATGAAAATGAATTGCAATTCTGTATATAATTACAATTAAATCTTAACAATAATAAAAGCAAATAACAAATTTTATTAAATGCAATTACTTTTGTAAAATATGAGTATATATTGCCAGCACTTATCAGTATATTGAACTGTTTATTACTGACTGACTATGCTTAAGTATTAGTTATCCTAGGGAAACACACATGAGAAGAAAGTCATTAAGTCTATCATGTATCGTAAACATATTTTAATTAATCATTTAAACAGATTAAATAATAGTAAGTAATCTCCCACGGTAAAATTGAAAACAATATCACATTACTGAAAATAGACATGTACTTTGTTGTATTTAATCATGTCAGTATATTTACTTAACCTTCTCACACTTATTTGTTTACACTTAAGTCAAAGTTTTAATGCTTCAACTTCAGGAATGGCAGAGTGTAGTGGAGGAAGCAGAGTATTTGAAAGTGAGGCAGATTTATCTACTAAAAATGTATAAACTTACTAGATGTACCAGAACAAATCTTTGTGATTTTTTTTTTAAAGCTGCCTGAATCATTAATTGTTTTAAGTTTTTAAAAACACAGTGATTTAAGAAGAACTGCAAGTATTATAAAAATGTTTTTATAATTAAAATAGTCCAAAATCAATGGACACTCGTAAATATATATGACAAATTGCAGAAGAACATATAACATTCTTCTTTTTTTTTCTTTTCTCTTAATGGTTACAAGATTAAAATGAAATGTCACATAAATTATTGAAAGTGAATGGAATTGTTATACCAATTTAGAAGAAATTTATTTAATTAGAATATTTAATCCAGTTCATGATGTTGGAGTGAACCAGATTGTCTTCCTAATCGTGATCTCAGTTATCTTCCTGAGTCATTTGCTGTACATCTATTTGTGATTCTGTCTTATCTTCCTTGAGGATATGTGTATCCAGGAGTCTCAGCCTGCTTTCTTGAACCTTCACTGCCTTGTAAAGCAAATATACCAGAGGTCATGGAATGCAAAGCTCAGCGTACCTGTGTGACATGTAGCTTTCAATCACACATCCAGCCCAGCCTATCTTCTTAGTAATATGCTGGCTACTTACAATACAGTTTGCATCCATGGCCACCTGTGTGTTGAAACAGTAATATCAATTGCGATTCACATATCTGTGCCTAACCACACTTAAAGCAGTGATGTAAGAGAAGGACCAAATTTTGCCTCTCTGAGATTTTTGAATGTTAGTACAATTTTTCTATTCTGGCATTTGATTGGAAAGTAATGGTTAGTTGTTTTACCTCACACTGATTTTGGCATTGTGGTACTCCAGACACACTATAAAATGTTGCAGTATTTTGCAGGTTTATGCAAAATCACTTTTGCACATCACTTGTACAATGAGCTTTTTCATAAATTTTTTTCATGATTTTTTAAAATCTTAATTAGAATAATCTACAGTCACACCTCTGTACTATTTAAGTTTGAGACAGTCATTTCTCTACCCTACTGTCTCATTTTTTGATGTACAGTTGTACTCAAAGCAGATTTTTAAACACTTCACACGTTCTCCAGTACACTAGAAGTATTATTTTGAATCCGTTCCTGTTCTGATTAAACCTAAAATCCTTGACTGTTCCATGCAAATGTAAAAGAACTGCCATAATTCTGACTTTAATTTTATTATTACGATGCTTTTAATTCTCACTTTAAAGAACCTTTCAAGTGCCAGCAGTGGATATTAAGCTATCTCAGCTAGCATGTTAGCTTGTTGCTTGTTCCATTTTACTTAGTTACTGGCTTGATCCATAAAACAGTGAGGTGGAGTTAAAAATATTCAGGCTGCTTTATAACTTTTTTTTGAATGCGTATTTTTCAGTAGAAAGTAAATAGAAAAATTACAACATCAAATCGCAATAAAAATCCAGTGAGAGAAAATCAAGGTAATATTGTATGAAATGGTCTCTACCGATTCCCACCCCCTACTACTGATGCACATTTAAGGTTGTTTCTGTCACCATATTCTTTCAAAAGGTAGCTATTATAGCCTTATTTCAGAGTAATATAAATCCAGTCCTCCTTAGTTTAATTCAGGATTATGGAGGGCTGGAGCCAGTTCTGGCAGCACTGAAGAAATGAACCATGGACAGGTTGCCAGTTGTTTTTGGTAATTCAGTGTATTTTGTAAATTGTTGGTAGACCTTCAAAACATTAACTTTTTCGGTTAACTTTCAGTTCTGTTTGAGATGCTGTTTTTAAAAAACAGCTTCATCCTACTATCATCCTAGTACTACCAACTTTTTTTTTGGGTTCCTAATGTACATTGAGCTTATGTTAATGTGCAGTATAACTATTTCATTACCCATTATCATTAACTTCTGTTATCCTAAAGTGTTTTGTTGTATCTTTTCAGATTGTGTATACATTGAGAGCCGAAGGCCGAATACCCCATATTTCATCTGTAGCATTCAAGATTTCAAATTGGTAAGTCTACCCTTCCCCTCTTTCAAATGGTTTCCTTTTGGTTTGGATATTATCAGCTTTGGTATTAATTTAATGTAGTGTACATTTTTCTTTAAAAATAAATATATAAAAAGAGATGTGTATAGTTTTAACACATAGTGTGAGAATATAGTATTGACGTTGTCTAATCAAAGTGGTGGTTAAATTAGGGACTAGCCAGCTGAAAGATGACCAATTTACTACAGCAAATGCAGAAAAAAATGTAATTGTGTCTCCATTTTGTTTTCCAACCTAGGAAGTAATTTGTCTCATTCACGCTTGAGTTGGTGAAACAGACAGAAAGGAGGGTTACTGATGATAGAGATGAGACTTTTAAAACCATAGCTATAAAATGAGTCAGGATGATCCCACAAAGATCAGAAGAAACCCTAATACCAGACAGTATATTGGCCTGGTCCTCAGGGAAATTAGCAGCTTGACTATTGAGATAATAACAACTATTTTTTATTTGATTGACTAGTAATACTTAAAAGGGACAATTCAGCCGGTTTCCCAAAAAAAAAAAAGACAGTTTTGTACAGTGGATTACCTCTCAAATTTAGTGTTCACTTTGCCAGCCTCAGTAGTGAAATGTTTAGCAGTAGGATAGAGTTGGTGCCTTGAGAAATATTACGATCATGGATGAATCATATGTTAAATGAGTAAGTTGGCTGCATTCTGTCAGATGGAAATTTGGTTTGATGTATGCTTAGAGACATTTTCCTTTAGTTAATTCTTCATTCGTTTAATTCAATTTGGCGTTTTAAAATTTGCTCAGTGTTTTTTCTGAATTTAATCCTGTAATGAACCCAAGTAGATATAATTGTGATGTGTGTTTAATACATGTTACATACAAATGTGTATGTTCTTTATACATACATGTGAAATCTTTAGAGCTACACCAAAAAAGGCTTTGACTTAGTATATTGCAAAGCTTTATATGTGTTAATCTACCCATAAGTTGCTTGTTATAACCTAGGATAGAAATTTCAATTAAACATAGAAGCTCAATATATAGCTCCGTAGGCATTTCATGAAAGAAGGATAGGTGAATGTCTGATTTTCTTTTACTTTTCTGCTTGGAGATTTCAAGGTACTTCAATACATCTTCCAAGAGCTATGAATAGCCCACTAGAAGCATTCACTGCAGATAGATTTGCCTTTGACTGTCATAATTGGATTGCCAGTGGTTGTCCTCAGTCAATAGTATAATCTCACCCTTTATTCCCTCATGGCAGTCAATGGCAATTTACCCACTGTCTATTTATTTGAAATATGGTGCAGTGAAAGCTTCAGCCCTTCATCATACAATATCTTAAATGGATGGATTTCTTAAAATTATAAAGTAATGTTTATTGTTCCTTGTTTGTCTTTCTCGCTGCATCATATATCAAATTTCTTGTCTTAGATGGTTTCTTTGGAAGTAACTGTTAAGTCTCAGTTGACATTTCTGTTTACTATTTTATTAATTGAGTGCATCCTTAAAGCTGCTGAAATAGTGACAAGGCAGCTACAATATCTTCTCTATTTTAAAGATGTACAATTTTTGGCCCTTACAGCATCCATTAAAGCTTAAATATTTGCTTGTCTTTAAAACTGCTTGATAGCCAAAAGGGGTGGGGGCAACTGAAGGTCACTGGCAGTCTTCCAACATAAGTTCATCCCTAATAATACAGCCCACATATTGACTAAGACATGTTTAGGGAAGTTTCCAAGTATGACAGCTTAAAATGAAAGACTCTTACAGTAATTGTCAAGGTGCATAAATCAGTTGTCTGAAAGAGACTGAACAAATGTGTGGTGTACATCAGGTTTGCTACAAATCATCTGGATATATAACAGGAAGTCTGGAAGATGGTCCAGAGGAGACAAAGGAGGAGTTATTTTTCCTCTGCCAAATGCTATTGTTTGAAAAAGCTAAAAACTCTCTCTAAATAGAAAACACTTGCACTACCTGTACAGAATTTCACTGGGTACATTATGGTTTAGGGTTGCTTTACGGCCTGAGGATCTGGCTGTCAGTGATGAATTACACAATATATTAAGGAATTCTTGTACAGAGTATAGTGTCATTTATCAGAACTACGAATCTTAACTGAGAATGGATTTAGCCATAGGACAGTTGTCCAAAATACTGAAGCAAAATCCATAAGATATTGGCTTACAAAGAAGAAATCCAGAGTGGTAGGATTTCTGAGTCAAAGTCCAGATCTAAATCTTTTAAAATACTTTGAAGTGAAGTGAGGTGAGGCTGGGACATGGAGCAGACTGTAAATTAAAAAAAAGTAGTTCTTTGTGAAGGGACAGTACAGTGGTGCTGGTTTTAAATGGTGCACATGGTCATTATCTCTACATATTTTGCAAGTTTTCCCCATGTAGAGGTTTTCCTCTTTTGTTCTAGTTTTCTTTTCCTATCACCAAAGTTGTATAGTTAAGTTGAAGGGGGTGCTCTCAGTCCATTAATGTGTGTGTGTATGTGCGTGCACAGCCTGCTTTTGCCTTGTGCTGGTCTGACTTGAATTATGTGTGCTTGATACTGTTACATTATTCTTTTCTTTATGGAGGGTTGTATAGGAAATTTTCCTAGTTTTTTGAACAATGGATTAGACTGTTAGAAGAAATACATTAAGTTACATTTGTTTGCAAAAGACGTTTACTCACATTGCGAGTTTTGCTAAGTGAAAAGAAGTTAACACCATCTGTGCAAGAAACAAACATTTTTATCATTGGCATAGTGGCCACACTGGGTATTAAAGCCAAGGGCTCTTTTTATTTTTTACCCCAGGAAATTGTATTTATATTGGTTAATTGAATATTTGCAATATGTTGACATATGTTAGGCTATAGGTACCTTACTGTATTAAAAGCAATAAAATTGGGATTAGAGTTCTTAGATTCATGTAGGTTAAAAGATTATAAACATTTTTCAGGAGTCATACTTTGTTTTCTCATTGTATGTTGTCACTCAACAAATTTTGATTTATTGTAATTGGTAAAATAATTTATTGGTTCAATTACTTACATCTGAATAATGTGGGTAAGTCATTTTAATTCTGTGTTTTATTACAAATGTGGGCGTATCTAAAAGTACAAGGTTTTTGAATAGCTTTCTTGGAAATGAGAAGTGTTCATACTTTTGAAAAACTGTGCTTTAGTTAGAATTAAACGTGCAGTGTAGAGTGTACTGTCTTTTTTTTTTTTCCAATCCATATTTAGGAAATATATTGCAATCGGTTTGTCAGAGCCAAATGCACATAGAGAACAATTTATTAAACATGTAAATAAACAGGTATCACTATGGAGCAGTTAGCAAAGTATAACTTAAAGTAAAATAAGTTTTTAAGCTACTCTTACTCTACATTTAGACTGCCGCTTAAAACTG
This sequence comes from Polypterus senegalus, assembly GCF_016835505.1. Lineage (NCBI taxonomy): Eukaryota > Metazoa > Chordata > Cladistia > Polypteriformes > Polypteridae > Polypterus > Polypterus senegalus. The sequence goes on from NC_053159.1 coordinate 21,059,247, forward strand.
GGTTGGCTTGTCATTTTTCCTGTGTTAGCGCTGCCTTAAAGTGCATGTGTTTTCATTTAATTTCTGTCACTGGCTCTTTTTTCTCCTGCTAGTTCAGTGTTGGTTCTAGTTCACCCCCCAGCTCACACTGTTTTAAAAAAATGATTGTAGCCCCAGAATCTTTATTATCTGTATTCAGTAAAGATATGCCCATCCTCCCTCCCCACATCCCTCTCTCCCAGTGCACCATTTCCAACATATTTAGGGTCACCTATCCTATCCCTTCTAAATGGCAGAAACACCCCACTAAGGTCCAAAACAAAACATACCTTTCTCAAATCTTCTTACCCCAATTAAGAGTCCCAGAAAGTTGAACCCTTTCCTAGAATTGGACATGAAGGCAAGAACCATCACTGTACGGGATGCCAGTCAATTGCAAGGCCCACTCATCCATATATTCAAATTTATACTGTTACAATTTGGAATCGCCCATTAATTTAACGAGAAAGTCTTTGGGATATAAGATGGACAAAAAAGCTATACACACAGAAAAAAATGTGAAAACTCTTCACAGATAACATCAGGACCTGGGGTTTCAAACCTGTAGTGCTGGATCCTTAAGGTAACTGTGCCATTGTTTGCATTAGTGCATTAGTTAATCATGTAGGCATTATACTATTCATCCAAGTATAAGAAACTGTTAACCCATGTGGTCTTCAGCTGTGCTTCTTAAGTTCTTCTCTAGCTGCTAGCTTTCTCTTCAACAAGTTTATTTGAGATGCACTATTTCTGTTGAGTACACTTATTTCTAATTTAGTGGCTTAGTTTTACTATTATCCGGAGGACATTAATTGTGCAAGTAAAACAATATTTTTTAATTTTCTTCAAGTTCTGTTTTTATGCCTCAGGTGTATTTTCTGTTATTCTTTATATTTTCTATAATAACATATAATCTGGTTAGATTTGCTTTCAACTTTGTAGTGTGTTTTGTTAAAGTGTAACATTCTGGTGACTGCTTTAAAATGTTGAAGTTTTTAAAAAAAGCCTCTTTTTATTGATTAAGTTGTTTTTAATTGACACCACTTAGTTTAATTGTTTTTAGAAAATTATACATATGCTAACATTTCTGTTTTGTGTAAGCAATGCCCACAATAGATTAGAAAAAAAAAAGCTCAATATTTCACAAGCTACATATTCCACCCTCACAGGTCCTAGTTTAATTCCACCTATGTGTATGTACTGTATAATGTGTGTGTGTTTGTTTACATACATATACACACAAAGTAGTGTTGCACAAAATTTAGGCACTTATGAAAAAAAAGATAATGCCATTAAATATTTTTTTATTAATCAATAATCATCTTATAAAGAGCAGTAAAAATTAATTTAATATTTTGGTAACCCTTTGCCTTAAAGACAACACTAATACTCTTAGGCCCACTGTTGTGCAGTTTCTGAAGGTGCTTGCATTGTAGGTTGTTTCATGCCTCTTTGAGAACTTGCCACAATTCCAGTACAGGCTTCGTCTGTCTGTCTTGCTTCTCTCTGCGAGTAAAACCTGACTGACTCAATGATAATGAGAACAAGGCTCTTTTGGAGCCAAACCATTTGTTTTAGGGTTCCTTGTTCCACTTTTCACTACAGAATTTTTTTTTTTGTTTTTGTCATTGTTATGCTGCTGAATGAAGTTGGGACTGATCAGACATCTCCCTGATGGTATTACTTGATGGATAAGAGTCTGCCCATACTTCTCAGCAATGAGGGAGCCATCATCAAATCACCAACTCTGTTTGTGGTGTTCCCAAACCTGCAGGGAACCTTCACTGTGCGTCACTATTATCTGCAGACATTCATCCATGTGCCATTCTTTAGAAATTTGACAGACATACTACCTTCTGTTAGAGTCAGACATTTTATATTTTGACTCATTAGTCCTGAGCACCTGCTGCCATTTTTCTGTACCACTGTCCTTGTGTTTTCATGGTTAGATGAGTCATTTGGCTTTATTTCCACATCAGGGGAATGGCTTTTGGTTGCATCTTTTCCATGAAGACCACCTCTGATAAGTCTTCCCTTAACTACAGATGAGTATGCTCGAGTCACCGTAGTTTCTGCCAGTTCTTCTGGACATCATCTGATTTTGTAGGGGATAGTAAGTTGATATATTTCTTATTTGCTGTGCTCCGTTTCTGTGGCTATTCACTCTATTTCCTCAACCTTGTTCATTTGTTTGTGCTTCTGCAGAAGTGTTGGGGAAGCATACTTGGAATCACCTGATTGTTTGTGACAGACCTTGATGATGCAGGATGACCACCTTGTGTATTGCCTTTTTTATTTTTAATTATCTTGCTCACTGGGCATATTAAATAATAATTAAACCTGAATGCAATGTTTAGTTCATATTGTTCTCTATATACTGTACTTCTACAATTAACAGAAAGATATCACCAAATTTAGTGAAAAATAGTACAGAAGAGTAATCGGGGTCAATAGTTTCATGCTTCTAGAAGTACTGTTAATAACCAACTGGTATCCTAACAAATTTGTTTATTAATTAAAACGGTTTATGGTATCAATATGTTGCTGCTTTAAACACTTGCATTAAAAGTGCTTTGTAGAAATTGCATCTAATATGAACTATTCAGAGAGATAAATCAATAAATACTGAAGTAAATGTCTGCAGAAGCCATTTGAGCTTCTTAATTGCAGCTTTGTTACTTGAGCCTTTCCTCCTTGTTATATTGTGCTTATATGTTCAGAGAGGTAGTTGTTTTTTATTTTGTCACTCTATATCTGCTTTTGTTATTTGTGTAAAAGCCTATGCAGATGTTAACACAAAGCACCTAGTCAGCTTACATGTAACATAATCTCTCTGTGATGAAGTGCTTCTCTAATGATTTTTAACCTTCACTGCTTGCAACATTTACTTTTTCTGAATTATATGATATTCACATTTAATTAGTGGTAAGCACAGTTAATATTTTTATGTTTACAATGAAGACATCTGATATACTTTGTGTACTACAAATAGACTACCTATTTCAAAGCAATCTGCTGTATTTACATAGAGAAGGAGTTAATGTTGTGTTCTTCTGTGGACTCTTTGTAAGAAGACTTTAATATATCCTGTTAATTTATTCTTTTAGTACATAAATCTCTTACCAAATTTGTTGCACATAATTATTTAAGGTCTTCTGTCATTGTGTCCCTTGTCAAAAACACCTGTCTTCAGCATTAGAAATATTTGGTTATTCTCAGTTCTGAAACAAAAATAGGATTTAATATGCATATGCTAAAACACTTCTTGTACAAATCATATAAAAGTGTTTTAAATTTTGATTTTAAAGTGACACTGCAGAAAATGTTTTAAGATATGATTTCCCTGTCAAGCACATGTGATGTTTGAATGTAGGTTTCTTGATTTGTTGGATATTTATTGTTGTTTTCTTTCATTTCTGTTGAAGTGGATCAGGAATATTTTTATTGTAATATCAGGTAGTTTTCAGCATTATATTTTCAAAGCGAAAAAGCATTATTAGTTGTGATTCTGTTGCCCTTTTGCATCAGTATGTTTATGTGAGTGAAGCTTCTTGACACTGATGCTTTTTCCTTGAAGCCTGATTTGAATAGAGTATACAGATGTAGTGCCCTAGGGCCTTGTAGCAATTTATAGTCGAGATGGAAAGGCAGAAGTGCATAAAAAGACAGTTGAGAGATTCTGCTAGTGCCATATGATAGAAAGAAAGCTCCTGGTAACTGTAGATAGAATGGCCTCTGGGATTATTGTGCTCTGGAGCAGATACATATTAAAAATGATGATGAATGAATAACATCTTAAACCATAAAGGTGTTGAAACTTGTTTTTTTTTTATACATTGGGTTGCATATTTTTCTAGTTAAAGCATTTTTTTTTACATTTAGTACAAAGTTTTGTAGTGATGAATTATGTGTTTTTATTTTAGTACAAAAATTAGCAGCAAGATGGGAATTTCTAAAACTTGAATAAGGCTTGCAGCTTGTAGCGAAGTAAGGTTTTCCTGAGTAGAGATTAGCCTAAAGTAATGTTTTAATGTATAATACCAGAAATGTCAAGTGCATTTTAGTTCAAAAGCAAATATTTTTTTTTTTCTTTCTGGCGCTTAGTAATTTATATATTGCTTTTTTGTATCCGTGTATGTTGCTTATGAAGGATTATAGCACTTAATATTCTATGGACAGCATTCCTGTGTGCATAGTTTATTTTTAAAATTAAAATAACAAAATATACAGGGTTATTTTATTAGGCATATTAATTTTTGCATTTACATAATATTAGTGATAATTGTCTTTTTTTTTTTTTTAATTTAGTCAGAATATTTTTTTTAATTTTCCGGTTAATGATGAACATAAAAGATTCTTTATCAAAATGATCACTAAAACAATGCCATAATTAAATCACAATGTGAAATGAGCTTACCTCCATCTTGGGCAAAATGAATCCTAATATAGCCTGATTGGATGTGAGTCATGCATGTGTTGCTACACTATAGAAAAATGAACAAGGACTGATATAAAATCAAAGGTGACAGTTTAAGGACTGCATGGCAGTATTAGTGCAGATTAGATTTACTTGAGGGTACCATTGGGCTGGAAGGCAGAAGATAACATTCTACCTTTGCACTAAAAACAAGGATCAATACTAGATCCTTGAAGTGCAGCTAAATTATTAAACAGACTCTTTTTCACCATGTTTCATTATCCTGATTTGGTAGTGCTTTTCTAGGAAGGGAATTTAAGTATTTATGCATTATAGTTGCTCCTGCTATGTGAAACCCTTAATGTTTAGCCATCTTTATTTTGTACTGAAAAGTATATGTATTCCTTTCAGGCTTGGTATAGTAATTTCCATTTTGAAATGAGTAATTTAAATGAAAGAATGTATAGATAATTTTAGCTTTAGATGTAGGTTTCAAAATTAAGCTGAGAATATCGGGAATTTTCAAGCTTGCAATATAAAGTAGTTTACAATCTTGTTTAGGGTCTCCCAAGTAAACCCTTTTATTTGAGTATATTCTAAATTTGCTTATACAGTGCTTTCTCTGTCTGTAATGCTAAAGGTTTAAACATAGAAGTCCATCAAAATGGAAAATTAGGCAGGAAAAAGTGCTTTGGTTTATATATTTTATTACCTTTTTTCCTTGTTTTTCATTGGTTGACAGGAGCATAATCACAGTATGTTCTCCAAAAAAAAAAATGGAAAAAAATGAGAATGAATCCAAAATACTTTACACATTTATGTTTTTAGATGGAGATTTAAAAGGGCAGACGTTTGCAATTATGAAGTCATGAGTGATTGTATTATTGTAATAAGGAATTATCATGCACAAATACCGAGTACATGTAATTATTTACTGATCTAATTTGGGAACACTTGAAGTTGTTTTGAATCAGAAACTTGAACAGCTTAGTGTTTTGAGCTTGTTTAGAATAAGACTAAAGTGACAGTCTCCCCTACAGTAAGACTATATACAGTATATATATATATATTATATATTTATATATAATAACTAGCCATGTTACCTCACGAAGATAGGTAATAGAATAAATTTGAAAATATTTAAAACTATGGGGCTCTGCCTTCTGCTCGCTTTGCTCGCCCACCCTCGGGTGTGGTTTACCAGATATACAATTTAAAGAGATTGTTATTTTCATGGGAATTGTTATATATGCATTATTTTCACTTTTACTTTAAAACTTTTGTAAAAACAATTCTTGTACTTTATTCCTGGCTCTGGGCGTGGTTAAATCTCTTGCCGGATATATAACACTGCTTGCATAGTGAAGGGGGGGATGGCGTCTGAACGCATGCCTAGGAAATGCCATCGGATCAGCAGCTGTCTTGCTGCTGCTGCTGCTGGCCAGCTGTGTTTTCTTTTCGTCACGCTGCACGTCGATCATTTAAAAACCTGTACAGCAGCTTTCCTTTTGTCACTTCGTGTCTCAGCCACTCGCATTGTGATTGGGTGGGTGGGGGTGTAGGGGGCTGAACGCACGCTAAGGAGAAAAAGTCGAATCATTCACTGGCTTGTTTTTGCTGCTGGTGTGCTGCGTGTTGATCATTTAAAAGCCTGTGCAGCAGCTGTCCTTTTGCCACTTTGTGTCTCTGCCACTCGCGTTGTGAAAGGGTTGGGCGGGGTGGGGTGGGTGCAATCTGGTGTGTGTCTGAACACACGCTAAGTAGAAGTGGTCGGATCATCTGCTGGCGAGCTGCATGTTCTGCTTGTCCTTGTTCTAAGAGCTGGGAGCACATGAAGTGTATCTGCCAAAAGCATTCCAACAACTGCTCGGATAGATGTCCGTGAACTTGTTTTAAATGTCTCACTGCCTTGTCTCGCATGTTGTTAAAGTGTCTCTCGCGGGACGTCAGATTGTCTTCTGAGAAGATCACGTCTCGTCTCCCTCCCAAGATTTGATTTTTTTTTTTTATAATAGAGAGATATCTTGCCATATGTGTCACTTCAGCGCCTTTCCTCAAAACAAAGGTTCAAGTTCAATGAAATGCATCTGCAGGAAGCAGAGTTTTTACATTTAGATAGACCGACAGACAGACATGATGATGACACCAAGTGCTTTTTGCATTATATACAATTACACCTAAAAAGCTGTCCTTTTTTTTTTTTTTTTAAAAAGTACTTACACTTTTAATCAGTCACACCAGGTAGCTAAGTGGATGTAAATAATGTGTGGTTCATGCAGCAAGCTTTGAGGTAAATGTCTTTTTTCTCTATCTTCATCATGTAAAGCACTTAGAGCTACATTTTATGTATGAAAATGTGCTATATAAGTAAATGTTGTTCTTGTTGTTGTTCTTTGCACCATTCCAACATGCTCAACAGACCTAGTAATAGAGCTCATTTCTATGTAGTGTTACTATACACAGGGGCAACAAAGCAAACATTGTAGCAGTCATATCATGAATTCAGTGAACATATTCTGTTATAGTCTTTATTAAGTCCAGTCATTGAAAATCTGTGGCTTCAGGTTTTTGTTCAAGAAAGCTGTTATTTTCTAGTATGCTACATTTTATAGGAATTTAGCAAGAATGTCTGTTTGTTGCATGGGGATAATTGTTTTATTTCATTTTTTAAGATGTTAATTAAAATATGATTTTTATTGAGCTTTTACTGGTGTTCTGTGTATTTTAGCTGTAATTTACTAAGGAAAATGTTTGTTTTACAAATGTTTGTATGACATTGAAGTAGCTGAAGTACTTCAGTGTTTAGTGTTTTTGCAAGGGTGTCTACTCTCTTCATTAGTTGTTATCATTATGGTGCAAGTAAAGGAGTAATCTTCATAGGAAAAGAAGATCAGCAACAAGTAAAATTACTCATTGAGCTTGGAACTACTGTACCTAGAACAAAACCTGTAGCCAGAGTCAGCTCCCAGGACTGAAACAGAGAACTGTTCTAGACATTCATCAGTATTAATTAACCTAATGATTACAGAGTCATGTCAGAAGGTCACCCTAATTTATTTCTACCACATATGATTCAACTGAAGATAATGATGGTTGGACTTGAGGACTTTAAATGTTTACCATAGTTACATAAAAGTCCTATCCTACCATATGTTTATGCAGAACCATATAAAATAAAAGTTACATAAATGTCCTATCCTACCATATGTTTATGCAGAACCATATAAAATAAAAGGACATTTGTTATTCTTTGCTTATAAATAAACAACTACTTTTTCTTCTGTCAAATTTAGACTATTTTCCCAGTACAGTATTGCAACTAATCATCAGTCAGTCATTTTCCAACCCACTATATCCTAACACAGGGTCACGGGGGGGTCTGCTGGAGCCAATACCAGCCAGCGCAGGGCACAAGTCCGGAACAAACTCTAGGCAGGGTGCCAGCCCGCCGCAGGGCACACACACCCAACACAGCAAGCACACACTAGGGACAATTTAGGATTGCCAGTGCGCCTAACTTGCATGTCTTTGGACTGTGGGAGGAAACCCACACAGGCACAGGGTGAGCTGTTGTATTTCACAAGTAAGTTGTTTGCTGATGAGACAAGTGCATTGCTGGATGGACAAAGTCAAACTTCCTTACACTGAGCCAGCATACAGTTGACAAGTAACTTAGCATATCCCTAAAGATTTTGAAAGTGATGGCAATGGTTAGATATATCTGCATAAAATGTGTGACCTAGGGAGAGTGTGCAAATTCTACATTAAGATGGACTTAGCCAAGAGCAGAGTCCAGATTGTAAGTCACCTACTCTTACACTATAACACCTTTGATGTCTTTGGGATGCTCTTCCACGTGTCGTCCCGTTGTGTAAAATACCACAAGAGTTTAGAAACTCACTCACACCAGCCATGATTCTTTTCAATGGTAAAGTGCAGGTTAATTTGTGTTATGTATTTTTACTTTATATTTTGTATTAATCATTTTTATATGAATAGTTTTGTGTTGTGGAACGAATCATCTGAGTTTCCAGTATTTCTTATGGGGAAATTCGCATTGATATACTGTACGAGTGCTTTGGACTGCGAGCACATTTCCAGAACGAATTATGCTCACAAACTGAGGTTCCACTGTAATTAACTGCAGTAGAGTCGGGAGAAAGAAAAACTAGACTACGCTCACAACTTGCAGTTCTTGTTGCCGATTGATGCATTTTTTTTTTTTTTGCTATGGGATGTCGGATAATACGGAATGTTGGATAAGCGAAGGTAGGATAAACGAGACTATGCTGTATATGTATTTATATATGTGTGTATATTGAAAACTGCTGGAGAACCAATGTGGTCAAGCCTGTTTGGGATCAGAACTGGTGTGGTTCTGAGGTGTTGCCTGCTGCTTGGCAGCACTTGTGTCCTAATTTGAGGCGGCCCATCTAGGAAGGCATGTGGATCATCTCATCTCACCAGCATGATGGCCATCTTCCTCTGCTGTCAGAGGAGCTTTATAAACTCTGCATTTTAGTGGTGACACTTTCTGAGGTACACAGACCTGAAACCGGCCAGTTCTCTGTAGATGGGTACACCTTCTATTGGTCTGGTCACTCTGATGGCTGTTATCCTTGGGGAATATCTGTTGCTGTGGTGGATTGGCTGCTTCCGATGATATCCAATGTCACTCCTTTCAGTGAGCATATTATGAAACTAAGGTGAAGGCACTCTCTGGATGCCTTCTCTGTTGTCTCTGTGTATGCTCCGACCGCAGTCCACACTCTCCACCATCAACATACTGTACATGACTTATTAAAGAAAATTTTATTTTATCCAAGTCCTTTACGTGGAAAGTATTCATCCAATGGTAACGTATAGTATATCATATCTATTGAGCAACACATGGACCACAGTATTGTGTATCATTGTTAAATCTTTAAATTTTCATTGTTTTCTGTTTTTACAGTAATATGAGCTGACTCTACTGGTTAGCAAGACAAATATTCAGTGTTAGCAAACTGAAATACTTTAATGCTGGAAACTTTAAAAAGAAGAAACATTGCTTCTTGTACCTGCTTAAAAAATAAAAAAAAGTGCTTATGCATTTTCTAGTTTTAAAGCTGACCTCTTGCCCTCCAGGTTCACCTCTTTCTACTTCTCCTCTACAAAACAAAATATTTCTGTGATATTTGCATATTAAAATGCACATTTTGGGGTTTATTAAAGAAAAAGATCTTTGCCGGTCTAAAATGACTTCAGTGCTGCCGTAAAAGTAAATAAGAGTCTAATTATCTCTGTCATCTACACATCTAATAAACCTTTTTTCTGGCTGATGCATTTCTTTTTACAACACTATGGCTGATCCCATTGATTTTTGGTATGCTGCCCTTTTAATGTATTTGTATTGCTTTTGGAGACAAATATTTGATATTCTACTGCTCTTGTGTCAGATTAGCATTGCACCTGCCATATTCAGCTTATCCATCTTATATTCAGTGGAAGGGAAGTGTATAACCTAAATGTTTAGAATGTATTTTTAAAGAGCGCCATGCTATTGTTTGGAATAAGGCTGGCTTAAGGATAATCATATTTTTGAGCTGATGAGACTTACGTTGCGTCTTATAATTTTTTTCAAATGCTTTGTAAATGTGATTTAACTATTAGACTTTTTTTCTTTTTTTATTTTGGTATGAAGTGAATTCTGTTTGTAATAAATATGGTTTAGTCAATGTTTCTTATTCTTATTAGTGTTGCAAATTTTCATTATATTTCACAATTGATATTCAATGTTGTTTTGATTTAGCAGTTACTAATCATTGAAATGAGACACCCTGAATAATAACACAGAAAATAATGAAATGACAAATTTCCCATAAAAACTTGTATTTATGATTTATGCATGCAAGTGTATGTTTTGTTATTAAGTGAAAAAACCTGACACAAACTGTCCCTTTACAATACTGAAAAGCATTTTTATTTATCTGCGGGAGCATATTGATGTGGTCTGAAGTCAATTGAATGCACAACCTGATAACTGTCATAGACCTCATGTTCCAGGTATGCTTGGGTAGCTCTAGCTGTAGTGAAAGTGCATATTAAATCTGTTACTCACCAAGAGTTGCAGTTTACGAGAGAAACCTGCTAATGAGGTTCAGTTAATTATGTTTTGCCCCTTAATATTAACACATTTTTCTTGGGAGTTCTTATGTGTATGTGGTGGTAATTAGCTTCTCAGCAAGGCTGTCATTTGTACATATCACTGCAGATTATATATTTGTAGTACCATTCATTATATCTCTCATTCTTTATTTGTTTAGAGACAAGTTATTGTTATATACCTTTTTCTTGTGAGAGCAGACCTAATGTCAATTTTATATCCAATTTTATTGGCAGGGACTAGCAGTGTTTTCAGCTTTTTCGTTTTCTATGTGTAATTTTTCTTATAAAGCTGGTAACAGTTTCACTAGGTGCAGTTTAACGTTTTATTTTCTATGTGAATTTTTTCTTTTAAAGCTAGTGATGGTTCCTCTAGATGCAGTTTGTGAACTTTGCACAGGAAAATTAATTACTTACTGAAAGCTTTTGCTGTCAGCCACATTGGTTGGGTAACCTGTTATATCATTGTACGCGCCCTTTTTGTTTTTTTTTTTGACCATCACTATTAGTTTTTTCTTAGTACTGCTGTCAAAATAGTAAGATGCTGTAGTCCAACCTTGTAAGCGTCTTGCTTGTTTTGAGTGTAGAAATACATTTTTGATAAGCTGTGTTGAGTTTTCAGTTACACCCATATCAGGCTTTACACCAAAAAACAACCACTGGGAAATTTAATTAAGCACACTCGCACGGATGATCAAAATATAAATTTTTTCAAAATATAATGCTGAAATCTAAAAACATTGAGCAATGTGTAGTACCAAGAGGGGGTGAAATAAACCAGAAGCATAGTGAATAAAGACTAAATGCCTAATGATAAAATAAGTCTGGATGCGACTTGCCTCCTTCAGGCCTAACCCGACTCAGTATCAGATGTTTGATTGAGAGTCTTTTAGAGTTTCAAAGATAATAGGAAAGGAGAACACAAACCTCAGATTATAAATATTACACTGTGTTGGTAGAGTGAGCACGGCACTAAAAAAAAATCGCATGGGGAGCAACTTTATTTTAATCCGTTCCCAACCAGGAATGAAAAGACAAAGGTAAATGTAGTCCAGGTATTAAGAGAGTCGTTGGTACATCACAAAACACTGTAGAAGCTGGATATAGAAATAGTATGAACCAGGTTAGAGAGCTCAATACTTTGGCACTTAAATGAGATTATTAGCAAGATGGACAGAGTAAGAGTGGCCATTGGAATAAGTGGTTCAGCAGAAGATAATTAGATTTGGACTATATTTTTTTTTTTTTTCCAGCCAGTGATTTAAAACAAAAAGGTTAAGAATATGTATATAATCAGACTATTTATTGACTAAGAAAAGCAGAATATCATCAGCATACAGGGGAATCTTATGGTTCATGTTGTGAATTGTAATAGGGAAGTTTGGGTCAATAACAAGGAGCTCTAGTAGGTCTAGTGAGAGATTAAAAATGAGGACATCCTTCTCTGGCGCCCAATATGTAAACAAATAAGTTGAGGAATATTTCAGTTTGTTAGCAAATGGCAGTAAGGGATGAATAACATGTATGAACCATATTAATAAACTACCTGCAATAGAAGTGCCCAATTTGTGCATTCAAAGGGCAATCTTAAAAGGCAGTCGAGCAAGAGGAGGGCAACAGGATGAGGTACTATTGGTACTTTATTAGTAATTTAGAGATAGTGGTGGATATTTTCCAAAGCTTGAAAAGATTTACTAAGTGCAGTCTGGTCAGGGTTATTAATTTTCAAGCCACATTGGGGATTTATATTATTGAACACAAGAAAACTTACTTAGACTAAATGTAAAAAAATGTATTGTAAATGTTTACTTTTCTGGTCTGTCAGTTGCATATTTACGTGAATCTTGTATTCTTTCGGGTAGTACTGCATTTTGGCAACTTATCTTTAACATTGTTACAGCTACAGAATAAAACACATCCTATGCTCTTCCTTTCTAGAAATAGAGTATCTTTGAAATTTCAGTGGAGAGAAGTTAAAAGGTGTGGATTTATATACCAGGTCAACACAAACAGGAGTTCCTAGTGCTACCCACACCAGGGGCACTGACTAAATATTGGAACTAAACATTGCTTCCCTGTACACAAGGGAAATCTGTGCAAAATTTGGCAGTTCTATGTTCAGTTGTGTGGATTTGCATACTGGATAAACATATTCAGCATTATATGTTTAGATTGTGCTGTTTTCACAAATACTTATTTTCATTCAAATCTAATAAAAATGAGCCTGGCAGGCTTCGTATACTCAGTAGAGGATGTTAAAATCCAAGAAATTTGATATTTTTTGTGAAGAATGTGTGTAAAGGTTTGCAAGGAAATTGAACTTGTTAATGTCAACTTACAGCAACTCAAAATAAGCAAATTTAATATTCATCTTGTTCTTGGTGAATTCTGCTAAGTACTAGAAGGTCAAATGGACCACCCTCTGTCTCTAGAATGCCTGCAAGCATGTCGCAAAATTTCCGCAATTTAATCAATGCATTATGCTAATTCAAATGGTTATTGCTTAAACATTGAAAACTGGGGTTTAACATGTGCAGCGTCCGTTTTCGTGTTTGGTATTACAATACTTTTTTTTTTTTTTGTTCTCTTCCGGTGTACATGCCCTCATGCTCACTCTTTCTGTGCTGGGCAGGTACAAAGCAGCTAATAAAGCAGGTTGATTCTGACAGCTTATTTCAATTCAATTTCTGAAAAGGGGAATAAAGTAAAAATGAATATGAATGGTGGAAAGAGTAAGCATTATTCAGCTAGACATGACCTATTTACTCAATGCACAGGAAGACAATTCTTAGTTTACATGCACTATGCTTACCTCCCGTACAGATATACCAAGAAGTAACAGACCATCATACAAATTTTATTCACTCCTTTGCTGGAGAATTCTACTTACTCTGAAATTGGGTTATTAAAAGAACATAAAAAGTTGTGTTGATATTCCAGTAAGAATTAAGAGAAGGAAACCTGTTAGAGCACAGTCCCTTCAGTTTTAAACACAATGCTTTAAAAACTAATTTTTTAATGAAAATTAAATTGTTCAACAATTTACCATTCTGCATACAACCAGCCCGCTGACATGCATGTAAGCCAAATAAGCAACCCAGGAGCAAGTAACACCATCAATATTTAATCTGGTTGAAGCAGCCTATGCTCAACTGTTTTAAATGATGATAAACATTGCTTATTGTACTTACCATATTGTTTACTGAATGAAAAATTTCTGACACATTTTTTCTTAGTCTGAACACCCATACTACACATGCCAGTATCTCACTCTCACTAAAGTACGCTTTCTGCCTATATTCTTTGCTTGCTGTTTGACTATAACCTCATTGCTACTTGCTTGCCGCGGCCTGTCAGAGGTGGCTTTATTGTTGCACTTGAATTGATTCAGTTGTGCAAATTTGATATATAGTTTCCACCTGCAATTTGATAAGAAGGTCACGTTGAAGCTTTACTTTCTTCATACAGGTGCCGGTCATAAAATTAGAATATCATGACAAAGTTGATTTATTTCAGTAATTCCATTCAAAAAGTGAAACTTGTATATTAGATTCATTCATTACACACAGACTGATGTATTTCAAATGTTTATTTCTTTTAATTTTGATGATTATAACTGACAACTAATGAAAGTCCCAAATTCAGTATCTCGGAAAATTAGAATATCAATTAAGACCAATGCAAAAAAGGATTTTTAGAAATGTTGGCCAACTGAAAGGTATGAACATGAAAAGTATGAGCATGTACAGCACTCAATATTTATTTGGGGCTCCTTTGGCCTGGATTACTGCAGCAATGTAGAGTGGCATGGAGTCGATCAGTCTGTGGCACTGCTCAGGTGTTATGTGAGCCCATGTTGCTCTGATAGTGGCCTTCAGCTCTTCTGAATTGTTGAGTCTGGTGTATTGCATCTTCCTCTTCACAATACCTAAGGTCAGGCGAGTTTGCTGGCCAATCAAGAACAGGGATACCATGGTCCTTAAACCAGGTACTGGTAGTTTTGGCACTTTGTGCAGGTGCCAGGTCCTGTTGGAAAATGAAATCTGCATCTCCATAAAGTTTATCAGCAGCAGGAAGCATGAAGTGCTCTAAAACTTCTGGTAGATGGCTGCGTTGACCTTGGACTTCAGAAAACACAATGGACCAACACCAGCAGATGACATGGCACCCCAAACCATCACTGACTGTGGAAACTTTACACTGGACCTCAAGCAACGTGGATTCTGTGCCTCTCCTCTCTTCCTCCAGACTCTGGGACCTTGATTTCCAAAGGAAATGCAAAATTTACTTTCATCAGAGAACATAACTTTGGACCACTCAGCAGCAGTCCAGTCGAGACATTTCTGACGCTGTCTCTTGTTCAAGAGTGGCTTGACACAAGGAATGCAACAGCTGAAACCCATGTCTTGCATATGTCTGTGCGTGGTGGTTCTTGAAGCACTGACTCCAGCTGCAGTCCACTCTTTGTGAATCTCCCCCACAGTTTTGAATGGGTTTTGTTTCACAATCCTCTCCAGGGTGCGGTTATCCCTATTGCTTGTACACTTTTTCTACCACATCTTGTCCTTCCCTTTGCCTCTCTATTAATGTGCTTGGACACAGAGCTCTGTGAACAGCCAGCCTCTTTAGCAATGACCTTTTGTGTCTTGCCCTCCTTGAGCGAGGTGTCAATGGTCGTCTTTTGGACAACTGTCAGGTCAGCAGTCTTCCCCATGATTGTGTAGCCTACAGAACTAGACTGAGAGACCATTTAAACATTTTGCAGGTGTTTTGAGTTAATTAGCTGATTAGATTGTGGCACCAGGTGTCTTCAGTATTGAACCTTTTCACAATATTCTAATTTTCCGAGATACTGAATTTGGGACTTTCATTAGTTGTCAGTTATAATCATCAAAATTAAAAGAAATAAACATTTGAAATACATCAGTCTGTGTGTAATGAATGAATCTAATATACAAGTTTCACTTTTTGAATGGAATTACTGAAATAAATCAACTTTGTCATGATATTCTAATTTTATGACCGGCACCTGTATAACGCAAAGTGTGCCATGGCTGTGTAGGAGTTGGTGGGGCTTACATGTAAAGAGTTTTTTTTTTTTTGTTTGTTAATCAGTTTTCAAATTCAGTTTGTTTAAACCTTTTTTACTCACATCCCTAGTAAGGAGCTAGTTAAGTATCAGTAATGTAGACTTTTAAATTCTGCATTGTTTTATACTATCACTTTTTAGCCAGAAATTTTTTCTTTATATTATAATACAGTTATCATTGGTAAATCCTTTATGATTATAAATTATTAGAAAAATATTTTACAACTCATGAAGCCTTTGTGAATGCAGATTATTATGGTAGTCTTCAAACCTAAAAATATTTTTGTTTTATGTTTTTTCCCCACTTTTCCAAAATGAAAAATTTCTGTCAGTTCGAGATGTTTAGAAGGTTGCCTTGTTTTTACTAGCTGAGCAGACCTCGTGCCGTGAGCTTCAGAACAGCCTGCCCCCTGGTATTTAAAAGGTGATATTTCTATTTAAACTGCATGATGACTTTAAAGAGCCCAACCACTGTGGTTTGCTTGTTGTAATGTAAGCGATAGATACTGTTGCAGGCAGCATGCAGTAATTAGGTGTGAACTGTGTAGTATAAATGACATTTAAATGCCAAGCAGCAGAAGGTTGTATGTGATATTTTTGTTTATGACAGGTTTCTGCTTAACAATTTTGTTGTCAAGGGTGTCAGCTTTAAAAAGAAAAATATCAGAGCTGGCAAAAAACAAATCACTTTTTCATATGCATCCTTTTGCTGATTTAGAATTTAAAGAAATAAAGCTTCACTTTTGAATTTTATCATTCTGGCTCTGTGTATGTTTTAATACCTTTGATGATGAATTCCTGGTGTGCACTAATTATTATTCATTGTGATGCCAGTTCTCTTTGTTTATGAAAGTCTTGCAGTCTTATCACTTACAAATTGAACACAGTCACCTATACACTCTTGACTTCAAAAGAATTGTATTTGGAATTATCTATGTTTTGTAGTATGTGCAATTCATGCTACCTTTGCTATTGTAAAATACACTTTTGCTGTCCCCCTTTTTGTGATCATATGTGTAGTGAAAATAATGTTTGTTTACCTGTACTTCCAGAACGTTTTTCTTGTACTCTTGTTTATTTACTGGTAGTAATAATGTATTTACAATGTGTCTCCCAAGTTCAAGAATGTGTTCTCAAGAACAAATAAAATATTTGATGTATTATTTTTTGTTATTGTTTTGATTTAGTACTTTGAATTATATTCCCACATGAGTATCTGCTTTTGAGTTTAACAATCTTTTTAGGGTATTTTCTAAGTTGATTATGTGCCAAATTTTAAATACAATTTATATGTTATTGAGATTTTTAGACTACTGTTTATTTTGTAGTTATGTTTACCACTTTCTCGTAAATGTAAAATAAGAAAAAAAAAATCAAGATTTATGCTGCTATATAATGAATGCTTAGAACACATAAAAGATCAAGTCAGTCTGTATAATCTTCCCAAAGTCTGGCAGTTTGTCTGGAAACAAAACTCCATCCTCTACCTGCTTTATTCTGCTTGTGCAGATCATATGCCTGAATAGTTAACTTAATATATACAGGTTGATTTTAATGTTGTTGCTGTTTACCATCTTATGCTGATTACATTTTATAGAAGATTGCTTAATATTTTAAGCTTGTTTATAACTATTGATAACAATCAATTAAATCCTTTAGTGATTTTAAGAGTGGAGGGTAGTATTGAAGTGATTTTTTTAATTTTTAAAATCATGAAATCCTTACACTTAAGCACAATCCTGTGCCACAAAGTATTGTACCTGGTCCCACGGAGCTCCTTTCCATGATATGTGCTTCTCTAAGTATCAATCAAGAACTGTTAAATATTTTTAGAACACTTATCACATTTGTTGTGAATGCCATCTTACTCAGTTCTTTGACAGTAGTGTGTTCTTTAGACATGAGCTGTAAGTTATGGGTACAACAAAAAGTTTAAGAAGATACTGCAGGAAGCAACACCCAAAAAATAGCTCCAGTTTGTCTTTTTCCTGTTTTTGTGTTTAATAGGTTAAATTCATGATTTTAATAGCATTTTCATTGTTGCAGCTTAATGCATCTTAGGCTACTGTGTTAGCGTATACTGCTTATAACAGCAATTTGTAGCCTAAAAACGCTGATTGAGATTAATACATCAACTGAAAAGTGAAAAATGTTTTTAAAGGCTTGAATTATTTTAGCCCCATATACTTTCTCCTTTACCGTCTGCTCCAGACAAGAGAAATTAAGATTGGTTCTTTAGAAATGTAGGTGTCTACCTCATTTCCCTCTGAAATAACAAAGTCTACCTAACATAACCTCACATGCATATACAGCCAGAGCTGGCTGACAAAATGTCTTATTATTTCACTGTTATGCAGACCTTGTCCAAGCCAGCTCACAGCTAAACAATTGAAAGGCTAACACATTGAACATGCTTTTGTTAGAGGGCTAGACAGCAACAGAACACAAGTGAAGTCTAGTCATTATAGCTAATTGGGTAATTAGCAGGCAAGCTAATTCATATTCTGGCACAATAAGCCTGTAGTAAAATACGTTGTGTCCCACCATTTGGTAGAAAATGTTGAAAAGCTAGTGTTTCTTGCTTAAACATAGTATAACTAGTTTTGAAGAAGTAACACACACATTTTTTTATTGATTATACTTATTCATTAAACAAGCAGACAGGACATTAAAGTTTAACTGGGTTATATTTTCCAGAGCATTTATTGGTACCCTGTTATACTGATCAAGTTTTTTTAAGCTTGCAGAACTTGTAAGCTATTTACAGAAAATATTGTGGTAATTACTACTAAAGATAAAGATGTAAGCAAATTATTTCTGCACTTTTGGGTTTAATTTTATTTGTTCCCAACTTATTTTCATTTACTTGTTTAAAATACAGTTCATGTATTGTTATGATTGTGATTCTTTGTTCATTCCCTTGGTTTGTATTTAATTGAAAAATCATCTTTCCAGTGTACATAACATTATTCAAAGTAAACTTATAATTGTTATGCTGGGGTGGCAGTTTTTAGGAATCTTGTGGTTCAATTTTGATTTTTTAGGTGTCTATTTAAATCATTCACGTCTCAAAATTCATTCACCATTCAATATGTAGATTTGCGGTACTATTTTTGAGGCTGTTGGGACTGTAGTACAATGTGTACTAAGTAGGAATGTCATAATTCAGAATTTTTATTCAATACTAATACCAGTGAAGGTTTGATACATTTGCTGTTAAAAATGCCAGTGTGCATGTTTGTCTCGTCTGCAAGGCTTCCCCCATGACCCTGAAGTGTATAGGCCAGTTAGAAAATATACAGATGCTTAGACTGTCATGTGTAGATGTGCACATTACAATCAGAAAATGATTGTAAAGCCTTTGTTCCTTTATCTGCACTGTTTATGATGTTATATTAAAAAGTGATTAATCTAGCTATCTTCATCTCCGCTTACAAATTTATGACACTACAATTTAAACAATTACAAATTACATCTGATCATTCACATTATTGCATCAAAAGCCTCTGTGTGTGTGTGTGTTTTTTGTGCTCTGCAGTTCTTTCAAAAAATGTATATATATGGTCGATCAACTTCCCTGGCATAAAATACATACCTGGTGTAAGTGTTGCACATCCAAGTGTCACTGAAAATGTGATTCTTCATTTTGTCAGACCACCAGTCGGCTCTTAATGAGGTGTTTTCAAATAGAAGAAGAGTTACAGGATATGATGGCAGATTGTAAATAGTTTAATCAATGTAGTAAAAACTTGTGATCACACACAATTTGAAATTGTTTGTGCCTGAAACTTGTTTGAAATGTTTGTCAGACGCAGAATAGCAATAATTGGACAGTTGGGAAACAGAGAGAGAGGATGGATTTCAGAAGCTTGGAGTCAACATAGTGGGAAATTGTACACTTAGACATTGAATAATAACTGTTACCTGTACTAGTGGCAAAAATTGTCTTCATGTGGTTAATGCTTAACTTTACGTGCAGCTCACTTCACCATTAAATTTTCTGTCTCTCTGCATGTCGCACCTAATTTTCTGCTGTTTGCGTTTCCTGACCATGGCACGGTATGTAAAAGATTAGAAAGGCACAATTGGAAGCTCCCATGAGACATTGTGAAATGTCTTAATAAACTGATTTGAAAGAGATTTAAATTATGAGAGAATTACAAGCCTATATAGTACAATCCCTCTAAACTGGCCACCTCGGGACTGGACCCATGGCCGGTTGCCATTTTGGCCTGTTAATCCGACACATACCTGTTTTCACGTAGAAAAATATTTCTGAAGTGTGTACTGTACCTCTTCGAAGTTCCTTAAGAAACCATATGCACAAGGCTTTATCCACAATTTCGCACACGGTGTTTTTCTATACAATGACTGGACAGTGTGGTGTAGCGGGTCCACAGCTCAAGTCAAAAAGGATACTTTTTAAATAAATAATCGCACACTCACAGCTTAGTGAGTATGTGTGGCCGATCGGGGCGATCCTAGCTTAAGTGCATAGGTGAGGAGTTGTCTGCATTCGTAATTGTTACTGGGAACTGCTAATTGCCACATGTAATCCATGTCTCTGTGATAAATAGAAGCACAAGGCGGCTAGGGGGAGAACAGGAAAGAACGGGAGGTTAATGGAGAAGGAAGCTGATAGAGGAATGCAGGAGAGCGAGTGAGTGAGCAGATTCAATGGAGCAAAGGCAGGCAGCTGGGAGGTGAACCCCTACAGATGAGTGTTTGGCTGACATTCGGTAGGCCTGAAGAAGGTGGTCGCTCCAGCTAAGTGATCATGGAGCTGGAGTGACCGGTATTGAAGACAACTGGCAGTAGTGGAGGCTTGGGGCTGGTTTATCCCCAGCGTGAGCGCCCTGGCCGCTGGGGAAAGAACCCAAGTTTCAGTCTGGATGGAGCCCAACTTAGCCAGGGATCGGAGGGCTACCAGACCAGTGTGGAAGGCAGCTGCACCTGCGGGTAGGACGACTCCCCTGTTCTGAAGCCTGATGGGAGAAGCAGGGGAGCCGCCAGGTAGAAAGAAAAAGGCACCGTAGAAAATTAATGAAGGAATATGTAAACGGAAATCACTCTGAGTGTTAGAGCCCTGTCACCTTCCAGGAAAGAAGAAAGTCCATACATATAATATAAAAAAGAACTCAGGATTACCAAAAAAAAAAAATTTTGTTAATGCGAGGCCAGTAAAGAGGGATTGTACTGTGTGTGTGTGTGTATGTATGTATACACATACATACATACACACACGGGCGCTAGAACAGTAGTGCATAAACATTAGTAGGAACAGTCTATATTAAATAGCAAGGGACCTTGTATGTAACTGTAATATACGTCACTGTATTGTGTGCCTTTAATTTTCTCTCTCAGTAATACTGGTTTGTATTTCAGTAAAATGCCTGTAATTTTGTATGACAGTAATACAGTGGAACCGAAGTAATTTCCCCCATAGCATTGTATCTAAATACAATTAATCCGTTCCAGACCGTATGAACTGTATGTAAATATATATTTTTTTACGTTTTTAAGCACAAATATAGTTAATTACACCACTGAATGCACAGCGTAATAGTAAACTAAATGTAAAAACATTGAATAACACTAAGAAAATCTTGAACAACTGAGAAAACTAAGACTGGAAGAGTTTGTGCTATAGCCTTACGACCTGCTCGCTAAAAACACTTTTTTTAATGAGTTTTAAGCACAGGGAAAAAAATGAACATTTGAAAATTTAATAAACAACCAAGAAAAGTAACATTGCAACAATGCACGCGCATATCTGTGTGTGTGGTGTGTGTGTGTGTCTGTCCCGCGGGCGCCTGTGTGTATGCGCGCGTGTCTGTCGCGCGGACGCCTGTGTGTGCGTATATATATATATATATTAGGGGTGGGACTTGATTAAAAAAAGTAATCTAATTAATTAGAGGCTGTGTAATTAATTAATCTTCATTAATCGAATGTAAGCACACATGAAAATTTGCCCCAAATCGCAAATGTTGTTTTTTAATTTAAAAGGGTTTTAGTGGGCGACAGAATCAAATAATGGACATGAACAGGAATATTGTAAACTCAAGCTGTTTTAATTTCTGAAAAAAAATTGCATTTAAACTGCATTTCATTTCAAAACAGAAACAAAAATATGATCCCTGGCTAAAATTGGGCAGACTAAAAAAAAAAGTGGTATTTAATAATAATAATAATAATAACAAAAATTTCAACATTAAAGTGCAGTTTTTCTTCTTAAAAAAATAAGGCAGAAACATAAAAGGTAATTTGATCAGCCTCACCTTTAAACTCTGAGTAATCTTAGCCAAAATGATTTTGTACATTAGGCTAAAACAGTGTGATCATTGAACATTTTGTAATTAGATGTAATTAGAATTACTAACGGTCACGGAAGTACAATGATCCCCAGTAAGAGCCACAAAGTCTGCTTTCTGTAATGCATCTAATTTTCCTTGATTTTCAATGTCATAAAGCTGTTGAATTTTACTTGAAATACGCTAACTGTAGCACATTTTCTGACCCCCTATCTTCTACCACTGGTCTACAGTCCAAAGCAATGTATTTTGCGAGAGAATTTGTAAGTTTGACCGATGTTGACTTACTAATTTTGGTCCTGAAGCCAGTCATTTCATGAGGTTTGGGCTGCCGACACCTTTTGTTGGTACTCGAACCCGTACTGCTAGTGCTAACAGCATACACAGTTTCTGTGCTCGCTGTAGCATGTTTTGCATTTAGATGGAACCGTAAGGTTGAAGTGCCTTGTGGTATGCAAACTCATTTTTGCACAGTTTGTACCAAACCACGCTTTTATCAAGGCTTTCGTCGGGTAGTCTTTTGAAATGAAATTTCCCTCCGATCAGTCCTAGAGACGCGCTTTCTTCCGACTCTTACATTTTTGTTGCTCTGATGTGTGCATCAATGTAATCGATGTACCAGGAAATCATGCATTGACAAAAGTTACCCTTTGCTTGGAATGCAAAGTGTGATTAAATGCGTTATTTTTTAACGCGTTATGGAGTACATGCATCGAAGCTTCTCAGCTGTGCTTGTGCTAAGAAAAGGAAACATTTTAAAAATAACGTAACATGATTGTCAATGTAATAGTTTTGTGACAATTATGACTGTTGCTGTCATCAAGGATTTCATTATTATTATTTCTTTCAATCAGGTTCGTATTTGGAGGACGTGTTGTGTTCAAGTTTATTTCGTGTTTGTCAACCATTGTAAAGATAACAGGTTTCATTCATCGAAGTGTTCACCACCCAAATCGGAACTCGTGAATGTAAGATGTTCAACAGGCTTCCCGGTAGTAAGTTGTGGAAATTGCCTGTGAATATTTAGCGGTAGCTTGTGTATGAACTTAATTTAATCTTTTCTACTCATCCTCCACATCACCAGTTTGACATTGACAACTGTGTTGAAATTAAACCTTTATGAATTGCCAAATCCTTGATTTGCACTTTTGTTTATTTGCATTTGCACATCTTCACAATATTGTAGTATTCATGCTCAAATAAGTAAAGAAAACATACCCTTTTATCTTCTCCTCTTTAAAATCTTGCTTATTGTAATTAGTTTTAATTTGCTAAATGATTCTGTAAAGCTGAATGCTTTTAAAAGTATGTTGCAGTGGACTGAATTAATATTTATATGCAAATAGATATTTAAAGGTTTTGTGATTAAGCAGATGTGATATGCATGCATTTAGTTAATCTTGAAGTTCTTATTTTTTTCTTCTTTTTTATATAATGTGGGTGTCTACTTTAACAAACTTTAATTAGGGCTCTGCAACAAAAGTGCATGAAATCCTAATGAAACTGCTTTGTCTCCATTTTTATCCCTCTTTTCATCTGTTCCTCACTTTTGAGTGCTGGAAATAAAGTCATCAAACTGTTTAATGAATGAGACACCATGCTCCTGGAGTATTTGATTTGTTATTAATGTCAATATTTTAAACCACTATCTCTGTTGTTGTATTTCATTCATACTTCCATAGGAGTGTCCCCTCTGTGTCTTGACCGTGTTTGTTTCCTTGTGTATGTATGTTGGAGATATGTTGAAAAGACCTACGGAATTTAAAGTAACTTAGCTTTTGTAGACACATATAAGGAAATGGAAACTTAGAAATAATTTAATTAGATACATTTTGATTTTTAAGTTAATTTTTCTAAATGTTGGTTAGTGCTACAATATAAGCAGATTTTAGATGACTTGGGACATATAATGTTTGATTTCAACAATATATATTCAACCTCTTTCCCTTTCTGTGCCTTCATAAACTACCAGCACACAGTGATGTCACAGTATGAGTTTTTGTAGTCAACACCAATACCAGTGAAATAATGCTCAATACTAATACATAATACTCAATACCCATTCAATTCCATGGCAATAACAGAAATCCAATTCACAGTAGATAGAATTTTCCCCTGGGGACAAATAAAAATTCATCATTCATCAAAAAAAAAAAAAAAAAGAAAAACTTTATATGAACAAAAAATAAAATGTCTGCTTGATTTATAAAGGAAAATTCCTACTGTGCTGGGAATTTCCATGGGCTATCACACTATTTTTATTTTATAAAATCAGATTGCAAAACCAGAATTTCTGACATGGTGATAAGCATGTGTCTAAAAATCTGTGTAAAAGCCTTACATTATATTCTATTGAAACTTAAATAAACAGTAAGCATGGTTCAAAAAGCTCTAAGCCAATAACTTAATTAAGCACTTAGTCGTATTAAACATACACAGAATACATATATAGCATTATTATTGTCATTGCCATCATTATTCTTAGATAAAGTTGCCCGTAAAGAAACAAAATAGCAGTCATCTTAAGCAAAAAATAATGTCAGTATGTGTCTCGTGATTAAATTAACATTCTGAATTTCTCCATTGGATTAATAATTTCTGAAATGCAGTATTTCTGGATAAGTAGACTTTGACTACACATTATAATTGTAGTTAATATACAGTAATGTTAACATAAATTGAAGCTCATTCTTTGTATAAAATCAGGGTGTTGGTCTTTCAGGAACTCCGGTGGAT
The DNA here is from genome assembly GCF_016835505.1 of Polypterus senegalus. NCBI lineage: Eukaryota > Metazoa > Chordata > Cladistia > Polypteriformes > Polypteridae > Polypterus > Polypterus senegalus. The sequence continues at coordinate 21,083,965 of NC_053159.1, forward strand.
ATGAAGTATTCTCTCTTTTGGTTGTACTGGTGAGAGATTCCTGGTGCCGGAGTGTAGCAGTGTGGTTTGTGTTGGTCAAGCATGCAAACAAGAATTTTGATATACTTGCACACATGGCAATAAATCTGAGCTACACCAATTACATTTATGATTTTTTATTTTTTTTTTAAATCCTCAGTTTTTGAAAAAGCCAAAGGAATTTTAGTAACTATCTCGTTCATACTATGATAAGCTAGTTCTGATTTTAGGAATTGATGCCAATAAATAGTTGCAATTCATAGCTATTTAAAATCAACTCTGAATAATTTGTAATCATTTTTATAACACTTCTAATACAGTGTCCATTTGGCCTTTCTGTATATCCACCTTCCCACTGCTGCAGATGCTTCTTTCCAGGTTCCATGTCTTATGGCTCTGTTGCATTATTACTGTCAGGCATTTACATACATATAATTTTCCTTCTTACATATTGTTGGCCATCCCAAAGTCATTCCTCTACATGCATTCAGACATGAGTTTGCTACTTCCTTTAACATTGTACTACTGATACTGTCAAAACCTAGTAGTGTTGTATTTTAATTTGTTGCTAAAGTATCAGTCCTTGTGACATCCCTACAGGCAAGTGAGCATCATTTAAGCTCTTTGAGGCAGAAGTGCATGTAGCATGGCAAGGATTAGGCTATTGACTGTTGATATGCTGTAAAAAAGAAAAGAAAAAATCAAAGAAGAGATGAGCATAATATGAATTGAATCTGTATTGTAACAGCAGACGTAATTATGGGTCTTTGTTTTAATCTGACATCCTTGCGCATTTAATTATTGGTCATGAAAGAGGCTTCAGGCAGTTGTTTAAATATTGGTTATGGACATAACTAATATAGAGTTTATATACTGGAGGTATAGGCGTAATGTTCATCTCGTTCTAAAATTACAATCTAAAATAGACTATAGAATTAAACAATGGGCTTCTATTTAATATCTGTATTTTTCTCTTAACTGTGTAACATGAAAGAATTAACATGAGAATTATAAAAAGGATTGGGGGTTGTAATGACTGTGAGTGTTTAGTGGAGAAATTGCCACAGCATATTGAATGTGTTCCTAAGATAGCTATTTGTTAGGAAACTGTCATCTTATTATATCTGACAGAGATAGTGTATAATTTACAATGCATACTGCATGTGCTGCAGCAGTAGAAATGCAAATGAAGCTTAGCTCTGTGGAGTGTTATCAATAACCTATCAATCAGCAGCTTGCAAGCATACTGAATACAAAACATCATTTGTAATCAAGGCCTGATCCATTGAATTACATGTATACAGTAAGTCTAATGTGTTATGGTGCAGTTACTCCATGTTTGACTTTGTGTTTTTTCTTGTTCATTTAATTTATAGATTTGTTTTCCAGAAAGGTCCAACACACAAAACAAAACGGTGCATATGTGAATCACACCTTTTACAGTACTATTGTTGTAGTATTTTCACACATAGAGAGTATAGTGAAATGTTATTTACATGTCCGACCAACATGCAACATGTTACTAGTCTCTGGTGCCATGATAAACGTCCATTGATTGGAATGTAAAGTAATAAACTAATGGCCATATATTTAGATGGCACAGAGATTTTCAGTCCAGAATTTTGCTTCACCAGGACTTGGTGATAAGTTTTCCTTTAGGTATACAATATGTAGCAGTAAGGAAATTTTTTGGTATTTGGTACACTGTATTAGTTCCCATAATTGATGATAGGAGTTCAAAATATGAAACTGTTTATTAAATGTTTTTGTTCTTTCAGAAATATTGCATTTTCATGTTTTTGTGCTAGATATCTGGATATGTTAAATGCCTACTGTGTAATGCTCTATTAAAGCTTTTCTGTGTCACTCACTACTTGTACCTTTGGCTGTTTGATAGGTTAGACCATTCTACCTTTGCATAAAGGAAATTACTTCTAAGTGCAGCTGAACTAGCTTGCAGAGGTGGTAGGTTTAAATACATCAATCTGTAGAATCCAGCTGGTCAGTGTGGTGCATAAAATAGGAATGAAGTAGTAGAGCAGAAGGGCTTCATTTTGTACATAAAGGAGTGTGGGTTATAGGGCCGTGACCCTTGACCTGCAGTGAAAGAAGTGTGAAAATACCTCTTTGCTATTGCAGTAACACACTTCTGAATATTTAGATGCCTAAAGGTGATTCCCTTGTCCTATTCTATTTCCAATTACATCAGGGAAAACAAGTCACAGTCAGGCAGATGGACCTTCTCTCTAGATTGGTAAACATTATTCCTCAGAGTTGAATTTGCATACAAGCCTTGAAGCATAGATAACTAGATTCATGCTTCTGCAGTTTGCACCCCCTTGTGAGGTCAGAGATATTCATTCTTCACAGCTGAGGACCGTTTCAGTGAAGCAGTGCAATGGAGAAGTAAGAATTCTATTCACACAATAACGTTCTAATTAAAGACTCTGGTTATAGGAAAGCCACATTTTTTTTAAACAAGTGTTGGCTTTAATGAATAATTATTTAATTTCACAGACTGGTTTTTTTTTTTTAGATTGTCATGATTTTCATTATTTATCTTTCATTATTTATATGGCTATTATATCTATTAGGTCACCAAATGCGTAATGTTCAGTTGCTTGTTTTTAGAGGGATTTGCAGTGTTTGCAGAATAAAATACATTTTGTTAACAGGATAGCCTGCTTTAGCAATAAAGACACAGATGGGCTCGGCAGAGATTGTAGTTCAGGCATAAAATCTGCACAGCATCTGTGTGCCTTTCTGTGCCCTTGATTCTTACTAATAATGTCTCTGTTGTCCTAGTTGGGTAGCTCTAAGATGATTTGTTTTACATTTTGTACATTCAAGCCTGAATAATGTTTGTAATTTTTGCCTCCCATACTTAGTTAGGTTTTGTCATTCTCTCAAGTCATGTAATGCCTTCTCCTTTGATTCTTTCAAGATTATTTTAGCAATGACATGATAAACAGCAAATTTTCTCCAGTAATTAGACATCTATATTATATGGAAATAGGGGTGCAATTTGTGTTTCTCAACTTAAAAGTATATAATGTGTAGGTTGAATGCAAGTAAAATTATACGTATAGCTGTGTGATATTGGTAGGCTTATTCCTTAATCTTATGAATCATAAGCTAAGTACACACTGTAATGGGCTCATCTGATCCTGTAAATTAAAAATTTCAAATGAAGATACTGGAATTAAACTTCAGTGGCAATTAGTTAGCCATGTTAGCTAACATGCAATTTTTTCTCACTCAGTGGTGAGTAACCCTAATGTAGCTGAACACTACCTTGCTGCACTGCAAATTATAAACCCTACAGATTGGCTTGGTAAGGAAATGTTAAAACTGATTTTTTTTTTTTTTTTAACGTTAAGCCTAAATGTAAAACTTTCAGTAAGCTCTCTTCCAGAATGGCTGCATATTAAGAATGGACATATTGCAGAATAAAAAGTTTAGTAAGTTAATACTGTTTACTTAAACAGTCAAACTTGATTTTATGTAGCTGTTTTCTTTAGTGAACCATCCCAAACCACTTTTATAACATAATACATTTGTTTCCACTTTTCCAGAGTTAGAGTTTTGGCAGAGTTAACTCACTGCTGTGGTTTGAAACATCAGCCTTGCTTTGTAAAGTTCAAAGCATTAACTATTAGGCTGAATAAAAAATAAGTTAGGAATAAAGAGGTCATCCAATGTCTCTGTTTGAATAGGTTTTAACCAGTAATGACATTTAAAATTGAATCTTCTCTTATTAAAACTGTTAATAAGGGAGATTCATACTGTAGTTGCTACCTTATTGGCAATGGCTATTTGCATTTTGTTCAGTCATCACTGCTGTGCAGTTTCTCTAGCCTCATAATCGTGGAATGATTGCTTCAAAGCAGATTTCGTTGTTCACATGGCAAAGAAAATGTTCAGGAGAGAGAAGATGACTCTTTGAGAAATGTAGACCCAGCCAGATCTTTTTGGGTCTTTAGGACTTGAGACACAGCAAGAGGTGCACAACGTAGCATACAGCCAAGATCCAGGATTACGATAAGGCAAAGGGTGCTTGCAGTGCATCTAAAACTGCAGCGTGCAATAAAAACATTTTGTCATACTTAGCTGCTTTTTTGAGCTAATGATTATGAGGCATAATTCTTTTAGGCCATAATTAGTTTCAATATATTCAGTTTTCTGCCAGCTATGCAGAAGGCCAATAAAGCATATTTTGAAGCAATACTGATGCCACAAAGCTGTTGTATGTAACTGTCAAAGTTACTGATGAGCTTGAGTCCTCCATCACATAATACACATCTGTGTGCCTTAGGACCTAATACTGTAATGATGAAATGCCTGCAAAAATAAGAAGAAATAATTCTGTGTAATCAGTTTTCTTCTATTGTGTTAAATCCTGAGGTATTGCTGACATGGTTTCTCTGTTTCTGTGTGCAGAATTAAGTACAGAAGTGAGTTTGCCTGGAGTTTGCATGCTTGAATAAAGCTCATTGTTTATACTGGGACAAAAATTTTGCCTACTTAATTTTTTTTTGTGTTGGGTAATTTTAATTTTGGAGTCCCATGCCCATTTGACAGTAAGCTTATAGCCAAGTGATGACCCATCTGAAGGAATTATAGAGTAGCCACTAGAGAGAGAAAATAGGGCTGCACCAGGTTACATGACTTTAACCTGTGTTATGGTTACAAAACTCAAAGATCACTGTCTTTATTTGCATTATACTTGTGTTTTTTTCCAAATAGATCACAGAGGCTGGGATAGTTAAAACTATTTGATGTCCTCAAGCTGTTTATTGCCAGCTCAGTTCTTCTATGAGTGAATAAACTGATTGATTATCTCTGGCTTAACCAAGAGTTCTCATTTTCTGCTTCCTATTACTGCATTCAATCAAAGGCCTTTTGTTTATTGTGGTCAACTTTGTACACTGAGATAAACCATAAACACAAATTTCATTTTCATTTTCTCTTCTTACATGTTTTAGTAGAAAGATTTGCAGCATTTTTCTTCAGAGGGTTAAGGATTAAGCTTTTTTCAATTAAAAAAGGGCATTCGAAAATTACCTTACAGCTTTTCTACCAACTTGTGTCTTGTCTGAAGACTGGGCCTGAGTTGCCTTGAAAGCTTGCATATTGTAATCTTTTTTGTTAGCCAATAAACGTCATTTTGCTTGACTTCTCATTACATCCATAACGGTTAACACGGTAACATTATTGCATACATCAATCCATTTTATGAACTTAATCCAGGCAAATGGCATTGGTTAAAAAATCCAACTTTTTTTTCTTCTTTACAAGGATTGTATATATAGTTACATTTGACACATGAATGCTAATGCCTTTGTAACCTTTCTGCAGTTTTCAATATTCAGTCAGCTTTAATTTATTGTACGTTTGATAGAGGACACTAAAACAAATTCAGTAAATATTTGAGCTCAGTGTTGTTATTGCTGCTCACTGTAATAATTCTACTTTATCAATCAATTAGTTACAAAGCAGTTAGTGAGGCAGTAATAAATAATTCAGAAGCTAGCCACTGCATATATTAGTAGACAGTATTATAATAAACAATCATCAGGAAACATTCATTAACTTGTCAGAGGTAAATAATCCTAATGAAGTATAAAAGAATAACCATGGTTGATCCAATAAATGTATTGAGTAATTCTGTAATCAAGTAAATGTTTTTCACATGCACCTGATGTTCAAATTAGAAAATATTTAACTAGGAAATACCTTGTGTAATTACCAAAATCACAGAAATTCATTTAAAAGCTTTACAGTGAACCCTCGCTTATCACGGTTAATCCGTTCCAGACTCTACCGTGATAAATGAATTTTCGCGAAGTAGGATTCTTTATTTATAAATCGAATATTTTCGCAGTTAGAGTATAGAAAACCTGTTTACGACCTTCTAAATACGTTTTTTAACATTATTAGAGCCCTCTAGACATGAAATAACCTTTAGTCACCATTACACTCGTATTACCTAATATATTAGACAAAATAAGAGAAAATAAGACATATTAGACGTTACAAATATCATATTACTAGGCACTCGCCTTTTAAGGCGACCGACTTTTATCCTCAATTTTTGTGCGCTCCATGTGTACATCAGGCATGTAAGTGTAGGGAATGAGAACATCAAAGTGCCCATTCATAACATCTCCCGAAAGTTTTTTTTATCCCCTCAAGTGCCTGTCCAAAGTCGTACAATGTCAGCCCGAATCTGTACCGCTAAAGACGGAGTTTCATGCACTAAATAAGCTATAGATGAGAATAAGCAAGCACCATCTCCCGTGATATTTACTACGCGGTGAGGCATTTGCACTCCATCACCATTAATTATTTCCAGAGAAATCATTTTGTCTATTTTTCCAGCACATCACACACAAAAGCAAGGGAACGATGAGAGCACCAGAACTCTGCTCACATCGCGTCGCTTCGTACCTCAAGCCGCAAGTAGTAAATCTGTAATAAGCGGAATACCACTACGCTTTGCACTCACGGGATGGAAGAACAACCCAGAACGCTTTTATATAGTAGATTATTGTACTGTACATTTAATTACACAAAACCACTAACCTGTGAAGGCACGACCTCAGTAGGAGAGTCTTCAGAGGTGGTGCAGTATCTTCAGCAGGTGCGTTGTTGTCTTCAGTGAAGAAGTACTAGGAGTAGGCAGTGGGTGTCTGGGTGCGCAGCTGAAGAACATCTTGATAGGCAGTTGCTGGCGCTATCTTTTCATATACGTGAGGAGGCTTTTGTAGGGTATTGCCATCTTTAATCATATCCAAGAGTTTCACCTTCTCCTGGATAGTAAGCATCTTCCTTCGGCGCTTAGTTTTATTGTCAGAAGGCTTAGAAAAAGCAGCACGTTTAGGAGCCATCGTAGGGCTTAGATAAAAGTTCTCAGAAAGCGCATGCGTAGAGACGTAAGCGTGTATGAGAAAAAAATCGTGATAGAGTGAAGCCGCGAAAGTCGAAGCGTGATATAGCGAGGGATCACTGTATATCTAAAAGAAAGTTACCCATAGAGATGACTATTTTAGGTCATCTTTTCATTTTTATGTTCTTGCTATAATGCAACCAGTAATTGTTTACAGAGCTCACAGTCTGTGGATTTAAATTAAAATTACAAGTACAAAATGATAAAAACCTTTGTGAAAAGTAACTTTTTTTTGCTTTGATGTACAGTATGCAATTGAAAGAACTAAAATATAGAACTGTTTTGATGCAGTGGAGATAATAATTAGCACGTGCCAAATGTTTATCAAAAAGTATATAAAAAGAATTGAATATGGAGTTGAGATGACAGATGGGCAGATTGCCTTCAGAGCTAGTTGAGATTTACTGTCTAAATGGTAGGGGTAATGAAAGGGAGTGAACAAGGCACAGAGAGAGAGCCTGACAATAAAAAACTGGTCAGTACATGTGTAATGTCTGTGAATGCTCATGGTTTATAATCCCAATGTGTAGGAGCAGAAACTACAAAGCTAAAGACTTGTTTACTGAGAGTGTAGATGATGGAATATTCAATTAACAGCTGCACATCAATGAAGTTGTTTTCAATTTTAATTGTGGTTTTCTGTAGGTTTAGCAGATTGCTAAATCAACTCCACATCTTCCTTTAAACATTATAACTTATCAACTACTCGTAAAGAAAAAGCTGCACTTGTGCATTTTAAAAAGAAAGAAACAATGTTTTGGCTTTTTAAGCATATAATATTACTGCTCATTTGACAAATGAAATCTGTCAGCTGGTCCACTCATATAGAAGCAACTTCTGTTTACAATTCGTACAGGCCTTTTTGGTGTATAGTATTAAACATTGTTGATTTTCTTTCATAATAAAATAAAAACATCTTTTACTGAACATCTGATTTTGAAAAGATGTTCTTATAGTGTACATTTCTTTCTTTCACTATTGCCATTTCTTTCAGCTTTTTTATTCATTTTTTATGTCCATTTGGAATACTTAGAGTGTATGTAGTACTCTGAATTGTAACAACAAATTGATAGACAGAAAGTAATTTGTATTTACTCTTGCATGGTGTTCACTTGGAGATTTAAAAAATATATTGTTTTTAATTCTTGATTTGTATTAAAATTGTTGAAAAATATACCTTGCAAATTAAGGAAGCTGTTTTGTCTATAATTTTGCTTCACATGAATTGAGTATATTAATTGTTTCACAGTACTTGAGCTGAACCATTAAGAAACCAAACCATGTGTTGTTATTTGTTTGCAAAACTTTTTTTTTTTTTTTTAAATCTAGATTTGTTTCGATATATTTTAGCTCTGAGATATATAAGATTAAATATTGATCTCATGTAACCTTTGGTCATCAAGAATAAAACCTACAATTTAAGCAAGAACATTCAGATAGGATCTCCTTTTGAATGTTGGCCTCATCAGAATTTAGCCGTTAGGTTAAAAAAGAGACTCTTTTAAAGTGTCTTTGTGAAATATTTGATCCATTTAGACCTCCTGTATGCAGTATGCACGGCACTTGGTCACAACATTTCAAAGCTATCATTGGTTTCCTGTTGTGGATTGATTTTGTATTATTTTTCTATAAGAGCTATAGTGTTAACCTTTTCAGATGGCTGGTTTACAGTTGATTTTCCTTTTAAAATGCACTGAGATTCTGTTGTCACTTTTGTGAAACTGAAAGCGTGCAAAAACACATATGGCTTAATGCAGGAATAGGCTCCTGATTCACCCAAATTAAAAATGAGATCTGCTGAGAGTACAATGCTAGACATATGTTAACAATTAAATTAAGACTCGCCATGTATGCAGTTCAGCTCATTGTCAGCTGTGGGTGTTTTTTTTTTTTTTAATAAATGTCAGAGACCAAAAAGCTAAGCTGAACTATACTGTTTGATTTTATTAACACTTAGCAAAGGTGCATATGTGCTTGTTGCATATTAACATTTGTTGAATATTATGGCTATAATTGCACATTTACTTTGAAAAGAAGGAAAGAAGCTTTTGATAAGTAACCGACTAGACATGGCATTAATTCATTTTGTGTTTAAAGGTGAATCATTCATGTGTGTATCATGTTTCAACTCCTAACACTTTTATGGATCAGTGCTGTTTGGTGTTCTTGGGTTCCATTTTCGTTTAGCACAGTGTCCTTTAGATGCACCCTTTTGTCCAAAGATTACTCATTGCTAAAAGCTACCCTCTGTTATTGTTTAAAAAATTTTTATTGTAAACATGTTCAGCAAATGTTAAGCGCAGTGACGAAGTCGTAACAGCACTCCTTTTAAAATATTACTATTATTGCCTCTCTGCACCTCCTTCAAATGTAACTGGCTTTCTTCATGCTTTATTTTATGCTTAGTAATTTGATTCAGTGCAGTGATCCGGTGTTTGCAAGAAGTAAACACAATTAGAGTCTGGAAATGAAAAAGTCATTTCTAGACTTCAGGCAGGGCACAAAAAGGTCATGGACTTTGAGATTAATTTTCATAGCAACTTTAATGTTATAGTTTAAATGTAAATGTTATAGTTTTGTAGTTTTATAATTATTAGTACAATGTGAAATCATGTTTTTCTTGTTCTAGTTCGATTTAATTTCCACATTTAGTTCACTGTTTTGCATTTACTTTAAACGTGCTAATTTATTTGTGCCGTACATTATGAAATCAATAACCCTGCAATGTAGGAGTAAGTTAAGGGCAGCGAAGCTGATTGCTCTAGGCATATATTTGTAACTTAATTAATTGCTACATTCAAAAGAAGCAAATACAGCTCTAGTCCTTTCCAGCAAACAAAAGAATTTGTGAAACCTTTGTAATCCGCTTCATTCAACAGTTAAACTTGTAGTTTGTAGTATTGTAAAATGAGAATATGTGACAGCTTTATGATTTAATGGACATTTTAATTTCAGACTGTATAGTATCTTTGCTTCTGGGTGGCACAGTAATGCATACATTTCTACCTGACAGCTTCATCTCATTATATGTGTGGAGCTGCGCATTTTCCATTTGTATGTTTTATTTGGCAACTGCAGTCGTCTTCAAATCCCACAGACTGGTGGTTGGTGGGCACTGGGATGCTGTTCATATAGAAGATAACTGCAGGACAATGCAAATAACTGTTGGATTATTGTTAATCTGAAATGAACAGTAGCCTTTGAAACTATTAATGAAACCAGATATGTTTTATAATGAGATTTGGCAGTCTGCTTATTGCAGCGTGTTTTGAAACTTTTATCACTAAGTTCTTCAGAATGATGTGTGTGTGTGTGTGTAGTCAGCCTTAAGGTGATGCTACTAGTACAGTATTTTGTGAATATAAATAGCCATCTAGTTCTGATGTTAATAAAATCAAGTGATCTAATATTTTTGGTAGTCCTATAATAACTTCATGGAGCTTGACTTAAACAGGAAAATGAAGTGATATAATGGTTTTAATTTATTTTAATAGTGCCTTCAGTAGTGAGTATCAGAATTCAAGGAACAAAAATGTAAATATTACCACCATCTTAGCACTAAAGAAAGTGGAATGTGGGAGTTTTCTTTTTTGGCTTCTGTGTTGATGATTAAAATATCTAATTGAAAATCTTGTTTTAAAACTACTCAAGGCAAAGCAGAACTGTAGTGGAGGAGGGGGATGTGCGTTGGTTTTATTTCTCTTCAGCCTGCAATCTCTGACTCAGTGCTGCCACCTGCTGGTCATATATGTGCAGTATATGCCAACAACCATGGTGAAGATGAAACAGGCACAACATAGCCCAAAATGATTAAATTCATCCAGTATTTGTTTATGGGCACATAAAGAAACATGTTCAGCTTGTATATTTAAAATACCTAAACTTTTTGGTTTTGAGTGGAAATAAATGCTGCTAATTTTAGGAAAAAGATTTTAAAATTGTATTTTAAATAAGTCTCTCTCTCACTTCTTTTAGAGTAAACGTGACCATCTCCTGATGAATGTGAAGTGGTACTATCGTCAGTCTGAAGTGCCAGATTCTGTTTACCAACACCTTGTTCAGGATCGGAACAATGAAAATGGTAAGACCTATTTAAAACAACAAACAAAACTGCTTAAAACTGTGAAATGCTGTTGTTGCCTCATATTTTTGTGAAGACCATATTAATACCATTTACTGCCCACTTCTTGTACAGTGTGCTTCCAGCCTAGTTACTTGCTCTCCTCTATATACACAACCTCCTCTGTGAACTAGAGAGTTGGATATCCTTAAATCCGATCCAACTTCCCCCCCAGTGTAATTTGGCTGTAGTTTTTAAATCTGGCTTCATTTTTATTTGACTCTGTTCACCATAAACTCTCATCCTTTTACAGAAGCAGATATTTGCTATAAAATACCAGGTGTCCTACACAGATAGTTAAGTGTTAAATTAGGTATACTTCAAATCTGCTCCTGGGTACATTACTCTTGCATTTTTTGATTTGATCATTATATTGTACTGATCAATTTAGATTATTAATTGTATATTGCGCCCAAAAGTGCTTTGTGTTGAGGAATGGTGGTAATGAAGCTAAATAAAATAAACACTAATTTGTTAGGACTTCCCAGGCTAGAAGTCACCTTACACTTGCTTTGCTTTGTTATTAAAGTAGCCTGGAGGCTGACATCAAGGCCTGAGTTTCAGCTACTGACTCAGTGTACATCTCCCTCACTTAATCTTTTAACATTTAATTTATAGAAATATACAAATTGTTTAATTAGTTTTATTCTATACAATAGATAAAAGTTTCATCTAAATAGAACATGTGAATATAATAAGACCATTTACTATGAAGAATTGCACTATTTATAATGGACCTTTAATTATTCATATTCCAAGATTTCCCATCCGTGGTTTTGAATGCTAGCATATGATTAGAAGATTGCTGACATTCTTTTCAATTAATACAGTTTATATAGGTAACACAATGGAGAAACTCATACTGTCACTATCTTTGTATACTGTATGTAAGTTTTCTCTGATTTTCTTCTCATGTATCAATGCTAATTTAATTTGCAATTCTAAATTGGCCCAATAATTGTGAGGATGGATACGTTCCTGAGATGCGCAGAGTTAGTTCTTCCTTGTGCCCAATGCTGTGGAGACCCTGACAGTTTTAATCAATGGATTTTAAGGTGATGTGCAGTTCAACTTTGAACTATTTTTCTAATTTCTACTGGAGTCTTATAAGCAATTACTAAAAGAAACTTTTTTCATGGAGTATGCTGCACAGATGAGAAAAAGTCTCTTCAGCATCATTTTTTTAGAAATACTTTAATAAATAGATTTACACTATAAAGATTTATTTGAAACTTAAATGCACACATTTTAAGTCTAATTAGAAGAATAATATTTCCAGTTTATGAAAATTCTGTGAGTAAGAGAAGATAGACCTTTAAAGTGTTGCTCACCTTGCTTTTCCCTCTCGTGTTCAAATGACATAAAACATCTGTCAGAATCATGGGTGCAATTGTCCATTACACTGTTTGTTGTGATTGGTTATATAATACACTGAATTTAGATTATTTTCCTTTTCACAGATTCAGGCCGTGATCTTGTTATAATGGACCCAGTTATTAAAAGCCGAGAACTTTTCATCTCCGATTATGTGGACACTTACCATGCTGCTGCACTCAGGCAAGTAAAAACAAGCAATTCCATCAAAAAAACAAAACTTTAAACAGCTTTCTGCACACCAATTAATTATTTTTCAATAAATTTAATAATTAGTGGAGTTTACTTTAATATAAGTAGCAATATTAAAAGTGATCTATAGGTTTTAAAAGATAGGGTGGTATCACCCTGTTAATTCATTCCCCCACCTTGGAGCAAATGTTTGTAAACGTACTGTGCTAATTTGGGAATGTTGGAAGGCTTGTGTTTCAGAACACCTTTGCTCCTTACAAAAATAACACGCATCAGAATGTATATAATACAGTCCAGTTTAATTTAAATTGAATAGCCCATTACTTTTTCCTTCCCAATTTACAATATATTTCTTCCAGCTAGAATGTGTGGCTAGAGTGGAATTCATCAAATTTCATTCTTTATGCTTGACTGGTTTTAATGTTTGTGCATATGCTTTTTATTTTATATCTGCTTAAATGTATTCTAATATTCGCAAATGTATCCGTTGTACTGTAATATTCTTATTCAAAACTTAAGGCTAAAGTATACAGTACATTATTTTATGGTATTGATTCCATTTGGAACACACAAACACTGGTGTCCTTTTCTGTAATTGTCTGGATAGTCTAAATTGGCCCAGTGTTATTTTGATTTGTTGTATAATATTAGTGTACTCAGTAATGGAGTAAGACGCTGTTCAGAATGAATTTCTGTGACTGGTATATGACCATGTGTCAAAATTACCCAGTTTAGGACACAAAGATTGTGTTTCTTTTAAATTATTTGTGTGCATTGAATTTATTATACAGTACTGTATACATTAATTAGTCAAGTTTTAAAGCTGTAGTCCAGCCCATTCAAAACAGCTTAGAAACAGGTGTGCATCTGTTTTAAAGTCTTATATATAAATGTCTACATGTGAAAGTGTGTGTGTCTATCTGTCCGGCCCAGATGTACGAGGCTACAGCATGAAGCTCAAAGAAAGCAACTCTGTAGCCAAAGTGAAACCGCAGAGAAAAGAGAGAAGCTCACTTAGTTGTTGATACACAAGTGAGGTGAGCACATCAACAAAAGATACCTCCAAGGAGAGCAAAACTCGCTTAGCCGCTGATAGACAACAGGCTTTTTACAGCATGGGCTTACACAGCTGGTGGAGAATAATTATCTAACTAGTTAACCCACTGAAGAGATATCTGCAAATACAGATACAATTGATTTTTCCAGTGTAATTAATGACTGTAAAATCTCAGTTACATGAATAACAGTACTGCCAAATTGTTCGTAGACCTTGCATTAGTGTTGGCATGGGCAGGCACAATACTATTAAAGAGTTATTTCTTTTGTATTAACCGTTTTGTTGTTTATATAATTTTTACATAATAAACAAATGTAATCTATTTAAAAATTGTTGAGGTTTTAACACATATGATAGTGATTAATCCTAGCAATGTGTTCATATATATATTCATATGTAACAAAAGCCATCAAAACTTTTTTCCTTTGATAATCTCTTTTATAACTATACAAAATTTTTAAATATATGAGTGAGTAATTGTTTAATTGGCCATTTTCCTCACATGACTTTCTGCTCATTGTCTAGAAACCATCTTGGTATATCAGTACTGTTGTTAAAGACGAAATATTGAAGTTGCTTATTTTCTTTAGCAAATTTTGTGCATTTACATACAGATGTAGTATTTTCATTAACTTGCTGTTTTTAGATAATTTATATGATAATGTATTATGTAATCTTAGTATAAACCATTTGTTTATTTTGCCAAAAGCAGTAGATTTTTTGCTGGCTAACCTTAAGTTGTTAATTACTTTTGAAACTCAATGAGAAACATAAAATAATATATATTAGTAATAACTTTTAATGCAAGGAAATAAACAGCTTTGTTCTTTTTTCAATTAGAGTGACAAGATCTGTCTTTTTTTTTTTTTTGCATTATTTTAGGGGGAAATGTAATATTGCCCATTTTTCTGATATTTTTGCTGCAAGAGAGTTTAAAGCCAGAATTGACTCATTTTTCTATATATTGGGATATAATCCTGAGACAAGGTAAGAAACAAGTGTAAACATTCATGTTTCTAAATAGATGTTATGAACTTCTTTCTACTGATCTGTCTCCTTTTATTTTTCTCTTCTTAGTGTCAAATCAAAATATAAGCTTTGTGATGTGGTTTTCTAATAATTTAACTTAGCATAATTAAGATGTGTTATTCTGATGAGACCCAGGTAGATGTAAGTACAGTTGTGGTATTTTGTGTTTTTTGATCATAATTCTAATCTTGATCTCCGAAAACTACTGTGCCTTCTGGTTTTTGTACCATTTTTCTCTTAACCATTTCAACTAAAGTCAAAACCTTTAAAAAGTAAAATAGGCAGTAATTGACTGATGATAATCCCTGACAAGGAGCTTGAAATTGGCTAAGTTTACGTCTCAGTGAACCATTATATCAAATGTTGTTAAGAAAAGTAAATAGCATTTTGCAGAGAAGGAGATATCGTTTTTCACACAGACTTGCAGGACACAATTGAGCTAAACTCATTTTAAAAGACAAGGCTGTTTAAATATGAAATTTTTAGGAGGGTCATCTGAGAATTCAAATATTTCATATTAAAGATCTATATCTGTTTACATTCTTATTTATATACGTGTGACTAGCAAGGATTAACGCAAGGTTTGCCTAATTGAATAACCATTAAATTCTCATACCTTTTTCAGATTTTTTTCACTGATGGTAAACAATGTTTTCTATTAATTTTCTGGGTTTTTTTTTCTTCCTTTTTATCCATGATCCTTTGTTCCAGCTTGGGCCTGATTTATAGTTTACAAGGTCAAATGTTGATTTGTTTGTACAGAGGCAAATGCATGTATGATACGCTTCTGATTCATATGTTGTTGCTTGATGGGTATATGTGAAAGGTGCAGCTCATGAATAGATAGATAGATACTTTATTAATCCCAAGGGGAAATTAACATACTCCAGCAGCAGCATACTGATAAAAAACAATATTAAAGATTGATAAATGCATGTAAAACAGACAATAACTTTGTA
Source organism: Polypterus senegalus (assembly GCF_016835505.1). Taxonomy (NCBI): domain Eukaryota; kingdom Metazoa; phylum Chordata; class Cladistia; order Polypteriformes; family Polypteridae; genus Polypterus; species Polypterus senegalus. Next base: position 21,099,663 of record NC_053159.1, read on the forward strand.
TAATGTTAACTTTTCTAAATTTTCTTATGTAATTAACTTTATAGTTTACAGCTAGTCTCCCACCCACATTACTTGTTTTGTTGGGAAGGAGATGTCTGATCATGTGTTTTAGATTAGTGTTTATAAATTCAGTCATGGTGTCCCATTTTTGTCCCAACCACCTTTTGCTTTTAAATGGACTCCAACCTTAATTTAATAAACTACTGTTTCCAAGTTTGTCCATTTTGGTGTCAATCCAAACATTACAAAATTGAGTTTACTTGTTTTTATTGGAAAGTAACAAACATTTATATATTTACAGTGGGGTAATGTAGTGTTTTATTTTTTTTTATCTTATTTTTTTTTAAATGTTAATAATCATCATGATTTGTATTATTTTTTGGGTGTTTATGTAGTGATTTTCAGATTTTAAGGTTTTTTGGCTGTTCCTGATGTTTAATGGTTATTTCGGCTATTATTTGCTACAGCACTGTAATGGGTATGACACCAAAATAATTGTAGCCTTTTGGCATTCAGTGTCATTTTGCCCTGTTATCTCTATATATAATCTTCATTTGAATCTTGATCTTTGTTTGTCCGCGAAAGAATTAGAAGAAGAAGCACTAGATGGCAGTAGAGAGACAGCTAAAACACAGGCATTGCATTAAGAATCTCCTCCAGGCTTATACTACTGAAGACTGTAGTACTCCAGCCACACCTCAAAACAGACATTCAAACTAAACAAATTGTTGTGCTTTAAATTAACTAATCTTTTCTTTATATATAATCTTCATTTAGATCTTGATCTTTGTTTGTCCGCGAATTCCACGCTTGCGTTGACCACCTTCCAGTTTAGTATGTTGTTACTCACGGATGTCAACAATGTGCCGGAATAACGAAAGGGGTGGTGGACAGTGTTATGCTGGTTAGCTCCTGAGGCCTGGTTAGAGAATGAAATTGCCGAAAATAAAAGGTACGTGTCTACGTAACATATGAATGAAAGAAAGACAGTGGGTAAAATGAATGACAACATAACGGCACTTTCCGAAAATTATTATTGTTACATTGTAGCCGGCGAGTGCTGCATGTCTCACAGTTGTACCGTGGCTTGCTCACATGTCAGTGAAGTGATCCCTATTTATGCTTTAAAGAGCCTGGATACCTATGTGTCCCCCTTTTATAACCATTTCTCTGTGTATATTGCCTTACTCTTTGGATTACCACAAAGCAACCTGCGAGATTGGAGAAAGGTTGAGAAGACATTGTGAGAGGAAACAATAGCGTCGTGAAAACGAGACGGACTGTAAACGGACAAAAGCAGAAATGCTCCTACACCACCACATAATTACTATTCGGACAGTGATTCCGAGTGGGCCGTTCCAATCAAATCATTGTCCAAGGGTTTTCTTTTGTAATTTTGTTTCCCTTATAAAAAATCATAATGCTGTGCAACGAAGGGCCCAGTTCACGACTGGCAGCCGCGTTTAAACAGGGAGCCCTTCACACACAACTTTAACACGTGTAACGTAGTTGGGCGCACATGGCTATTTACTATATTTGTCATTAATCGTCATAACCGTGATAAAATATAGGTAGCTACTTTACCTCCATAGAAAATATAATGTGAGTTAATAAGAAAATACAACCAAAAGTTAAGCATTTGAAGCTATGGCAAAAATACTAATATTTTAAAATTTCTTATAAATGTAAATCTCATATTACTGTGCTTTGCTGAATGCAGAATAAGATGAGAAAAAAGTCCTAATTAAAGAATGACATTTCTTAAGAGCTAAAATGATTAACTGATTATGAAAACTGCTTGGAACAAAAAAAAAACAAAAAAAAAAAAACACCTGCCTTGGTGGGCCCCATGACTGAATTTTTCAACCACTGTTCAGAACTATGAATTTAAGTTAAAGCTTTAATAAATGTAAGATATTTAATTGATTGTGTCAGTAGTAAACTTATTTTATTTAGTAAAACATTCAAGTACCTTGAATAATCAACCGTTAATTCAGCTGAAAAGTGAAAGTCACTAGAAAGTCTTACACAAATCATGAAAGTGTTATGCTTTTCCTGCTGTTATGTACTATGACATATATCCCTTCGGTGAGTTACTATATTTTCACAGTAAATGAGTTTGTTTGAACATATTAGATTTAGGAGGGTACAGGGACGTAGCCTCAGCAACCTCTAAAACACATTCTTTCCCAAAATCTCCCTTGACAAAAGCTCTTCCATTTTTCATGTTCATTACTGCTTTGTCATACCTAGGTCTTTTAGCCCTCTCCTCTGTCTGTCTCCAAGTTGTTTGGTTGTGTCCCATGGGTCTCAAATTAATTAATCGTTTGCAGTGTTGGATTTAATTTTAATATAGCAGACAGGACTGTGTTTGGTTCTGTGCAGAAGCAGGATAAAATGATTTGTTAGTGTGGTAGAAATCAAACATTAATTAAAGAACAAAACTTCTCCTGTACCAGGACAAGTTTGAAAAAATCTCTAAGTCAATAATCAGGCTGGACAAACTTTGTTCATCTGTGACCTTTATTTACCCTTGCAGCTCCATGCTGAAGAGGGAGCATCCATCACAGCAGCCTGTTACAGCATGATCAGAATGGTTAGAGAAATAATGGCAGAGGTCTATTTTATAACAAATGAATCTGCATAACAGCGCTGAATTATTACTTACATATCATACTCAGATTGGTTAAAAGTCGGGAGATGCTTTAGCATACACCACAAACTATCTATACTAATAAAAGGCAAAAAGCCCTCACTGACTGACTGACTCACTCACTGACTCACTCACTCATCACTAATTCTCCAACTTCTCGTGTAGGTAGAAGGCTGAAATTTGTCAGGCTTATTCCTTACAGCTTACTTACAAAAGTTAAGCAGGTTTCATTTTGAAATTCTACACATAACGGTCGACAACGTCCGCCTTGTTGAACTTTCTTATTTATGGCCCCATCTTCACGAAATTTGGTAGTTGGCTTTTATTAGTATAGATAGATAGATATATATATATAGATATGTGTAGATATATTTATATGTATATATGTTTATATGTGTGTGTTTGTGTGTGTATATGTATGTATATGTGTGTGTATATATATATAAACGACAAAACAATTACATTGACAATCATGTTACGTTATTTTTAAAATGTTTCCTTTTCTTTTTCATAACTTCTTTAACATACTACTTCTCCGCTGCGAAGCGCGGGTATTTTGGTAAAATAAAAGGCTTAATATCTCTTGAGGTTCAGTCCTTGTTCTGTTATGAAATCTCTGCATGTGCCAACTAGCAAGTCTTACTAGGTGCATGGAAGAACATTACATCAGCCATTTTTTTTAACCATTCGCCTGGAACATTCTGCTTGTTTAATAGACCATTTCAGCAGTCCTTTAATTACATTTTAAAACAAATGCTTTTATCTTTCAATGTGTACTGCAAACCAAACTAATTTATCTATGGTTACCCCTAAATTGTTCTGTCACAGTAATTATTTAGTTTGAATTGAGAACCTCCAAGAAACAATATGGGATAAGGAAGGCTATTTTGAGATGTTAACAATAATTCATATTTACAGTTACATTTCTTTATATTTTCTAATTTTGTGTTAAAATACCAGATAATAGATTTATGTAGAAAAATTTGGAACATCAAAAATTGACTGATGTGAGACTCTCCAGGGAAATATTGAACATGTAGTTACTCTTTCTTGTTTAGTTTTCTTTTCTTTTTGGTGCCTAATATGGTAACTCTAAAATACCACAAGTGTGTTTTTTTTTTCTTTCTAGTTAAGGTCCAAATGCCATAATCCTGGAACAATGTCTTGTTGCTCACTTTGCCTTGTATCACATTCTGTTTGCATGACACTTTTAGCAAGAGGCATTTTAAGTAACTAACAACACCAATAAGAAACATTTTTTCCATTTTTATTTTGTGTTATAACTTTTTCCTGAATTTTTGTGATTTGTTGTTTTAATTGTTGATTTTGGGATCTTTTTTTTCTATGTTTGAATTATTGTGGTTCCTACCTTGTCAGCTTGATAGCTGCTTGACTTTGTGAACCAGGAAAAAAAAAACACAGCTGCACTTTAAATTTGAAATTCCTGTTTAACTGAGAGGTTAACTTTAAATGAAAGAAATTAATAAGGGAAAGGAATAATGAAGAATGCAAGAGGTCCTGTAGAGTGTTTGATTGCCTTGGCACATGCTATTCGATGAGAGGTGATTTTCAGAAAAAAGGCAAACCACCAATCCTCCTTTGCATGACTGAATAAAATAAGAAAAAGAGTTGTGACTTACTTAGTCATGTCTATTTGATTTATGCACTTATCACCAAGTGATGGTGTAAATAGGGTAGTACTACTTCAAGAAGCTATATGAAAAAAATTGTGAATGTTCTCCCCTAGACTTTCTCCATATACTCAGATATGGGGATGGATATTTGAGGAGTAAACCGTAAGACAATGATTATAGTTTTATATTATGTACATTAAAGACCCATCAACAACAAATCAAATTAATAATATATTGAACAATTATTATAAAAGTAAAATTGAATAAATCAGACTCTGCAGCTGCATGAATAAAAGGTAAAGTACCATTTCTGGTTAGCGGAAATAGCCCAAAAGTTGATAGAAATTGGCGTTTTCTACTTAATACTTGTATGCAAAATTTGGTTGACCTAAGCGAAAGTGTACTCAGATTATCATGTTTACAGACACACACACACACACAGACATAATTCCAAAAATGGTGTTTTCAGACTCAGAGAGGTCTAGAATGTCGAGATTCATTAAATTTTGGATTTGAATCTTTTGGAGGATTCTAATACTTTCCCTATACTTCGTAAACAAGAATGTCAGGGAGGTCTAAAACGTAAAGATTCATCAAAATCTCAATGATTATTGGATGATTACAATACTGTCCTTGTACTTTATATACAAGAAAGTAAAAAAGCAAATGAAAAAAAATCAGATTTCCACTTTAATGGTAGACATTGAAAACTTTAAGAAAAATTAATTAATTAGGTTTAAGTAATTGGAATTGACTTTGATGCCAGTGTGATTAGAATATACTGAGCTAAATAAAGAGTTATTTTTTATTAATGAAAGAGGAAGCGTGAAAGAAGCTGCACACATTTTTAATACTACATTGAAGATTCTGAACACACTTGTGTTCAAAAGGTTATGTTTGGCAAACACATCAGCACTTTTTAGTATGCCAAAGTAAAGGTTTTAAAATGCCTTCCAGTATGGTAAATGATGAGTTTGCAAATAACTTTAGTACGCTCATAATTGATGACAATTTTACTTCTGCTGATAGTGCTTCTCAAGTTTCTGTAAAAAAAAAAAAAAAGTAAACTTATGTCATCAATCATCACATTTAGTACACTTACAATCGAGGAGGCAGAGAATGCAGTACTTGTTGCTCATGTGGCTGCTTTGAAAAAGAGGCATTTTCTTGAATTAGAAGAGATACATCTGAAAACCAAAAACAGTTTGACAAGTCATAGCTAAAAGCCAAAACAAAAACTGCAGTTAGCTTCAGAGACAGCAATCTGCAGAATCCAATGCAAGATTTGAAGCTGTCAAAGATGCAGTAATGCTCAGAGTGACTTGAATAATTGTAATGCTCTAAAAACGTGCTTCAGAAGAAAGAAATCACTCCAGTAGGTCTAGGTGACTCAGACAGTAACACTACTTTGCACAGTAATAAAAATAAACTTGTAAGGCATTGCAGAATCAGGATGCACTCACTGAAGCAGTATATTAAGAACAAGCATATAAGTTATACCTGACACACACAAGTGTGGCAATATTTAAAGATGACCAACAACAACAACATTTATTTATATAGCACATTTTCATACAAAAAAATGTAGCTCAAAGTGCTTTACAAAATGAAGAATAGAAAAATAAAAGACACAGTAAGAAAATAAAATAAATCAACATTAATTAACATAGAATAAGCAAGGTCCGATGGCCAGGGTGGACAGGGAAAAAAAAAAAACTCCAGACGGCTGGAGAAAAAAAATAAAATCTGCAGGGATTCCAGACCATGAGACCATCCAGTCCCCTCTGGGCAATCTACCTAACATAAATGAAACAGTCCTGTTTGTAGTTGGGGTTCTCATGGAAGGATTTGATGATGATAGCCTATTCTTTTTAGGTGCATTCACATATAATGTGATAAACATCTAATGTAATTATCACATCTGTTTGTCCACATGAAACAGCTTGGCAGCCAGTGAACCGATTTTATTGAAATTTCTCAAATTTAATTCTTCAACGAAATTTGTCGGGGTGGGGTGTGGTTCAGTTTTCATTAAAATATCTTAATTAGAACAAGCTGTACTATGCTGTCAAATTTCAGAACCTCCCATTGAAAACTTATTTTGCTTAAAACTGAGAAACATTCTATGCAACACACTGCCAACTTGTATATTTTGTATATTTTTCTCTTTTATTTGTTTGACATCCGCTCTTCACTGTGAAAGATTCCTTATACAACTTAGTCAAATGCCGGGAAATGCACCTCTCTGATAAACCGGCTTGTTTCTCCTGCTTCTTTAGGTAAGTTAACCCTAGAAGTAGAAAGAAAAAAGTAAGAGAAAAGGAATTATGTATGCACCATTCTGAAAGCACAGAGTGAACAAATATGCAATCGGTATCCATGTTACACTAAAAACAACCTCATGGCTGCATTATCTGCACATTATAATATAAAATATTTTCTGACACTATAGTTTATCGGCAAAGCTTCAGACCAGCTCTCCATCATGTTTTGAAGTAGCCAACAATTTTTCCTTGAGACTGCAGTAGAGATTTTAAATCTCTAGCCGGTATGTTTTAAAAAAATGTTTTACACATTTTATCTATAATTAGTCATAGACCCTCAACAACTAACAAAAGGACATCAATCAATGCCATTTTTGCATCATTTGAATTGGACTCTTCCATCCGTGAAAGCTATTTAGACACCACAAGCCTATTTCAGCTCTGTTTTTAACTAAATGAAATTGTAAAGTGCCATTAAGAAGAATGGATTTAATGTAGTTTACTAGCATGTGTAATTGTTTTCTGTTATCAATTTTATTTTTGTGTGTGACTCACTGTTACAAAACTATTTAATAAACAAAAATGTGACACTGATGAAATAACTAAAAAAAATTGAAATGCTTCAACTTTTAAATCGGTTCACCAAGTCTGCGAAAGCACCTGAATGTTAAACCTTGAACAAATATTGTAATTTGTTTATTAATATATTTGTAGTTGCAGTGTGAAACAACTTTGACTGTGATCTAGATAGGTTACAGTATATTACCTGGAGCAGTTTACTAGAGGGCAATCAGAAGATCATCTCAGAAGCTGTAGACACCTACAAGCATGCAAGAAGACTGCTTCACAAGTACTGTGGAAATGAATTCCATAGAGCAAGCACATATATGAATAGTATATTGAATTGGTCTTGCATCAGGCTATATGACAGAGAAGCCTTTTCTTGCTAGCTGTTTCAATGCTGTGTAAGATGAAAAGTACAAGCATTAACAGTATGAACAGTATCTACTGTTCTTCCAAAGCTTCCCATCCAATTGCATGATGATTGGAGAAATGTAGTCATAAAATTGAAAAAGGAAGGGAAGATGGAAGAACATCCTGGATATCAACAGGCTAAAATAGTATATCTGTGCATGGAATCTGTACACTCTTCGGAAGAATGGAAAAGATTGACAAAGGAGTCTCAAACTTAAATATGACCAGAGAAGTAGTAGTTTTGCTGTCATTACTGAAAAGGGACTCAAAACACCACAATCAAAAAAACATCAACAACTGTTTGTACATTAAAAGTCATGCCCTCATTAAAATATGAAAACTACTAAATGAAGATTGAATTGATATTTTAAAATCAAAACTTGTATGCTTTAGATGTCTTAAACATGGATACTTTAGTAAATATTGTGTAAGAAAGAATTACATGTACTTTTGTTCTTAGCTATACCCAGGCATCTTTTATATTGATATAGAAGATGAACCTTTACGGAAGAACAGCTCAAATTCTGTTTTGTAGAATCAATTTAACTTTACAAAAATCCATGTTAAAATCTGTGTTATCTAAATATATGTTAAAACTGTTACATTTTGTCAAACTCAAAATAACACACCACACCTACCAAGTTTAGAGAGCTTTTTGAACAAAGAGTTCATTTGGTAGTTCCTCACACTTTGAAACAAAGTGTGGAAAATAAATTTTTGTCTAGCTTTATGTAATATAAGACATTGTTTTCCCATTGGTAGATGGACAGTGGGTTACGTTTCTTCAAGATGAGTAAAGTAAGCTGACACATGAGCAATGAGGTATAGGATATCCTATCTTCTCCTTCTGGTCTATCAGTAATTTGTTTCCTCTAGTAGGGGGTTATTTTAAATCTAGCACTGTCTGAGAGATAAGCAATTATTCTTCCTCTAAAAAAATGAAATTAAGAAACCTCTAAACATCTGAATACCTAATGACTTCCATGAATAGTGTTTTGGCCACCTGGAGCAACTGATGGTAGCAGGTACAAATAAATCTAATCTCTGCTTATAAGCCGTTTTCATGCATTACTTTCTGATGGAGTGATTACTGAGTGTAAGGTGTTTACTGAAAAATACAGTAAATGAATTCAACTTCAGTCTACTGCTTTGCAGATTACTCTGCTATAGAAGATGTGAACTTCAACAATGGAGTCCTTGATGGCACTTAACAATATGATTACTTTGCTAATTACCAGACGGCAAAACTCAAGTCAGAAGCAGTTTGAAGAGTAAAACTGGCCTACATGGCACTTTAGAGTGAGCAGTAAAGACTGATTTGTTTTATCACGACTAAATGTTACAGTGTCATAGCTAAATAGAATAATCTTGTACATTTCTATGGGAGACTTGCCTTAAGCCCATGTCACATTTAGCAACTTCCTGCTGACTTTCCAGCACAGTCATGCTCACCCTTTTATTGACAACCAATAATGTGCTGTCTGACAGAGCCAATGTTGTAGAAAGGGTTAACAGGTACAGTGAGTTTAGCTTCAATCTCTGCCCCCTTTTTTTTTTTAAATTTGTCGTGATGTGTAAAATATTGACAGATCTGCTTGTCCAAAACATCTGTGTTCCTTATCCCTCATCACTGCATTACATACATTGAAGTCCTGTATGAAAATTCATGTATTGTCATTTCTCATGCCTTTAGTTGTACCAGAGCACAGGTATTTTCTTCTATTACAGTAAAGGACTTACAAATATGTCCAGGCACTAACCCACGTTAAACAGCATAAGAGCAACTCTTGTCTATTGAACTAGGTTGAAGGTATCCTTTGACTAGTTCAGATTCAGGGTAGATGTTTTCTGATTGATGTTACATCTGTCCGCCATGGTGGTCTTGTCCTGTGCTAGTTAGTTCTAATACTTTTAAAATGTTAGTTTATTCAAGTATTTTTTAATGTTTTTTAGCAGTGGAGTGTTGTGGCTCTGTGGCAAAGGATCTGTGGTGGCATCTGGAAGGTTGCTAGTTCAAATCCCATTACTGTCACAAGAGATCCTACTCCACTGGGCCCCATGAGCAATGCCCTTAACCTGAAAATTGCTCCAGGGTCAATTGTATGACAACTTACCCAGTGTTCTGGCCCCCAAAGGTCAGGCAAAAAGACAGTTTCCCCATGGGGATTAACTTATTATATTTAAAAAAAAAAAAAAAAAGTTTTCCGTCGTGTCCATGTTATTCAGTCTTGACCACTCCCTACCACACCGCTTACTAAGTCATTACTTTTACTGAGCGCTTCCTCTCTCAATACCATCCCGTGATGCTCTCAGTGGTAACTCGCACTTCAACGCAAGCAAGTTATCTAATTAAGAATGTTGAATTTTACATTGCAATAGAAAAAGAGCGGCAAGAGCTGATAATGAACGTTGTAATAAAGAAAATGAACAAAGAAGAGCTTCATATAATAAAAATCAAGAAAAAAAGAATTGTCCAGTAAATGGGGGGGGAGAAATATCCTGAACAATATGTGAACAGAAATGCAAAAAAGCAATGTTTTTTAGAATGTAAGTCAGAGGATTAAGTAATTCATAATGTTTTTGACAAGCTATTAATTTCATTTTTTATTTACTTTTTATTGTGTTTTACTTTTTACTACGTTTTATTATTCACTGGTATTTAAATTATACAGTTGTAAAATACTCAAGTAATTGATTTTCTGTCTATAATATTTAAGGACTAAACCATCTTCCTCGCACACCCCGCATACTCTTCTATATACAATCTCTTTCTCTAACAAAGGAGTGCCCCGATGCCATTCGAGTGGCTCAGCCTTGAGATAGTGGGCATCCAGCACTTGCCCCACGGGGGCTGGCGAGTGGAGGTGGAGGTACCTAGTAAAGTATATTAAAAAAAAATTTAAATATTGCCAAATTAGTGCATATTTGGCTCACCATAAATCAAACTTAAGAGTTAAGGCAGGCCAGCTTAGTCATACTAGAAATTTAAGATGTTGACCCAGATGTAGATGAAATGGATGTTAGAAATGTGAACCTTTGTTGTTATATTAAAACTTGAAGTACATTATAAATAATGCTCTGGTAATGGTCAGGGTTCTAAAGGAGACTGTAATAAGTTTAGAATAATCGTAAATCCTAATATGTAATACAAAATGCCTTCAAACAAGATAATGATAAGATGGCTGTACACAGTCAAATAAAAAAATAGTGATAGTTATGTACGTTATTCTTAATGGAGCTGTCTTCATCCCTTCTCAGTATTAGATATCCACTTAAATGTTGTCCTTTATATATACTGCATATGAACAAATATGAGCAAATGTGTAGTATTTTTGTAGGTCACAGAAGCCACATTTAATGAACCGTCAGTGGCAGAACCACTTCTGGCAGTGCATCAAGCTTTTTTTCTCAACAGTAATGACTGACATACCCACTACAAATGTACGTAGCCTGAGGGACTTTCTATATTCAGTTTTTTTTTTTTTTTTTTTAAGGCTGATGCCAATTTCATGTTACTTGATCGGCTGATTCAGATTCCCCATTTAAAAATCATTTTACACTAATCTCCTGCATAACCAGACAAAGAGACGCATTATGGCCTGTAATAAAGTGTATTTTTAAAATTAAAATTAAACTATAGACAAGGGGTGTTAGAGAGAGGTTAGGAGCACGCAGTGATGCAGCGCATTGACACACCCACCACATGAAGAACCAACTCAGGATCCCAAATTAGGACCCAAGAGCAGCCATGCAACGGGTGAAACCTCAGGACCACACAAGTTCAGATCGAGTGGAACCAGTGTGAGGTTTTTTATGGTGGCCGGAGTGCCAATTCTGCCACCAATCCCCAGGTTTTTCCCTGCAGGTTGGAGGGCCTACATGCAGGGCTGGATGCAGAGGTATTAACTGTTTGTTTTTTTACTAACAAAATGAAATTCTGTAGGCTATTGTTCAACCAACCATTTTCCAACCCGCTGAATCCAAACACAGGGTCACGGGGGGTCTGCTGGCGCAAATCCCAGCCAACACAGGTCACAAGGCAGGAACCAATACCAGGCAGGCTATTGTTCAGTTACTATAAAATACTTAAGTAAATAGAATTTTCTTAAAATACATACTTTAAGTAATACATATGACATAAAAATAAAATACTTCTCTTTAATTACAAGCTGTACAGTTGTTTAATTTTATTCTGTAATGTGTCTATCTGAAACAAGACTTAATTAAAAAAAAAAATAGCTTTCACAATTTCTCTAACAACAAAAATATATATTTGTATGTACCTGTATATTCCCACACAATCAATTAATTGATATTGGCAATTAAATGCTGCCAATATTTAAATATATAAGCACTTATAGGTTTGTCTTTAGATATACTATGTCTATTAGCTTTGATTTTTGTATGTGTGCTACAGTTGTACACTTTGTTCTAGGGCTGCTAGAATTAACATCACTATTCAAATACAATAAACTTTCTTATTCAAAGGCAAATGCTGGCAGTTTTTTTTATATTTTGCATGTGTTTCACATCACTTTCATGATCACCATTTTTACTATTTTTAATTGTTTGAACAAATTTTTCTACTGCACCGCTCTTCTTTTTGGTTAACAGGTGTGTACTAAGAACACTCTCTAAGCCCTTGTCAAGCACCCTAGTAGCATTGTTTTACTCCTGAACCTTAGATCTCTAATTTGCTGTTGTAAAACATTTAAGCCTTCATTCTAGCAAATAAAAGCTAATTCCTTACTCATGAAACATTTTGGGAAATAACTGCCATTTTTCTGCTTTTCTTGTTATTATTATAACTGCTTTCAAATCCCCATTTTAAACTGCATTATTAGTGTCAGGAAAGCAAACTTGACTGATGGGTTAAAACAATTCTTATAACAAAGGCGAAATGAAAAATTAAGTTTACATGACTTATACTTTTGCTGAATGTGAAAAGACTCATTTAGTTTAATCCTGTTATTTTTGACTGGTACACTGCTTTGCAAACTTATTAAATTAGGCTGCTCTGCACACTTGATCTACTATCTACTTTTTTTTTTAACTATAATCTATGCTGATTGTGATTTCTTTTTAAAATTTTGCTGTGTATATATATATATTTATTTTTTACTCAATAGCAGCATTTTTATGTTGCTCTTAATGAAAGTGTATGCCAAATGAAAAAATATATAATCAGAAGGGAATACCTAAAGGTCATTACAGTACAACAGTTGGTACTTTTAGCTAGGGATGTCATGATACCAGAATTGTTGTGTTCAGTACAAGTGCCAGTGAATTTTTATGACACTCAATACCACAGCAAAAAAAAAAAAAAATTAATTTCAATGGCTTTTTATTAAAGTACCTCTGTTATTGAAGTGATTTGATTTTGTCAGAGCGAGTTGATTGTTGGACTTAGTTTCTGATTGGTATTCATAATTTTTCAGCATGTTAACATTTTTATTTATTTTTGGTTAATAGTCATTTGTTTATTTTCAACCACTTACTGTATATGGCACTGGGTTTCAGGGGCAACAGCCTTAGCAGTGAGGCTGATCCATCCCTATCCCCAGCCTCACTTGCCATCTCATACTGTGGCAATACCAAGCTATCTGGGAGACATGATGCTCATAGTGATGATTACTTCGGAGCATTTTCTTCTGGACTCTAGTGTATCCCCATTTTGAAAACTATATACACAAGCATTTTAACATAGATGTGTCCTATGTTAAATTTTACTACAAAATAAAGTTGCCGCACAATTCAGACAGACTGTAGAGTGCTTTACAAATGAAAGAGTAGCACTAGAATCTAAGGAAAACAGTGACATATTCACGTTTTAAAAGAAGCCCTTCAAAAAAAGGTGTCTGACAATTTTGGAAAACTGTGTAAACAGAGTTGTGTGTGATTCATGTACAAACAGAATGCTCAGTCGAATGATGGATATTGAGTGTATGTGTGAGTGAGTGCTGTTTAAGTTACTAAGGAACTTAGATTGGTAGATAGCACATTATTTGTCCTTTTGGGAAATGTAGCCTTTTACAGAAGCACAATAAATATAAAAAACAGTAATTTCCACTCTTAAACATATACCAGAATAATTAAAAAGAAAGAAAATTTCTGACATGGCTAAAGATGAAAACAGTCACAGTGAGGCATTATAAAGGCAAAAGAAGTCAAAAGCTAAAGTGTGAAAGGATAAAAATGTTAACATAAATTCTGTAAAAGCAAAACATACACTGAAGAAATACCTTTAGAATCCTGTTACTTGGAAACTTTAATTTTTATTGAACACATTGATAGAAAACAGGGGAGATGCACGAAAATTTAGTGCTTAGTGTGGTAACTCATAAGACTTGCATTCGGGTCCTGGTCAGTGTATGCGTGCAGTTTGCATGTTGTTGTTTTGTGGGCATTCTTTTGGAATGTGATTTTTAAATTGTCACTGTATAAGTAAGCATGGCCTCGAGTTTTCCTTGTGGGGGGTGGATTGGCAGCCTATCCTGCATTGGTGCCTGCTTGTATCCAGTGCTGCTAGGACGGTTTCTGTCTGCGTGAGAATGTAATAAGAAAAAATAGGATTTAGCACAAGAATGCATAGATCGATACATGAGCACCTTTCGTTTAAATACATTCATCTTTTTACCTTCATTAGAACTTCTGTTGCGCGTAATTTGTCGTACTGATAAGCCATGCTCGAGAAAGCTTGATGAGTGTGTAGTGTATATTCTGCCGGATTCTACCCGTTTCACGTCGTGAATGAGCGGAGTCGTTCGTGTGCGCGCGTTCGCCTCTTATTTAGCGCGTGCCCGCCTGTCGAGGTCGCGGCACATGCTCAGTGCTCGCCGCCGAGCGGGGAACTTTGCACGCTCTACGTGAAGGCTGAGGTCACAGCACAAGCTCAGTGCAGGCTCTCCCGAGGTCTCCTCCACACTGCCTGCGCCACCATTTTGAGAATTAGAATAGAAACAGCGGAGTTTTTTTCCCAATTTTGCCTTGACAGATAGGCAAACTGTAAGCACCAAAGAACGAAATCTTCACATCTGACATGGACGATTTCTTCAACCCGCGCAGGTAGGCATACCTTACCTAAATTCGCACTGGTGCTGAACACGTTTATCTTTATAAAATATTTATTATTAAGTCATATGCATGTCTGTATAGAAAACAGCGCTGTTACAAGTGCGATCTTTTCTCACCCTCGTCTTATTAGCGTAGATCAGCTGTAGCTTTCGCAGCGCAAGGATTGTCGCTAGGGATTTGTTTACCAAGTTTTTCCCCCCTTTTGCATGTCTCTGTAGTGCAAAATGCCAAGACTCCATTTTGCTGCGTTTCGTCGGGTTGCTAAGCGTCGGCCGCTGCGAGCATGCCTCGGTAGCGCGCCTCCAAGCTGCACATGATCCATGCCAACTGTTGGGACGAAATGTCAAGAGATGTGGATGTTGAACCAGAGCGGTGCCGATGTGGCTATTAGGAAATGTTACGGCCTATAGGAGCTGTATTTATGTAATGTTTGGAGGGAGTGCTTCGCCTGCACCTCAATTGGCCGGATTTTGTGAGGGGCGGGATTTAGCAGGATCGCTAGCCCAATTAGCTGGCTGCTTTTTAACTTTAATACGGCGACTCTTAAACATCATTTAGCCATGTTAATCTACATAGCCCTAATTTTTACACAAACCCACCTTTTATATACTCGTATTTTACTGCATACGGTATGTTTAGCGTGCGTTAATTGTTCTCTGTAAAGCCATTTATAATTAAGGGACTTGATGAAATTTAAAATAATTACTGTTATGCGTATGTTTCCTTGCGCAGGTACATTCAACTGTTTTGGTACATTAAGATGAACAATTTTGTGACGGCAATGCTGTAATATATGCATCATGTGCAATCAATGTTCTACCATATTTTTGAACCCTACACAGGGTCGGGTTCTGTCTTGTGCTCAGTACCAAGCAGTAAAAGTTAGGCTCATTTAAAAAGAAAAAAATGCATGCATTGTAATTGTAGTCGAGATTGTTTCAGTGATTATTAATGACATTTGTTGTAGTTTTAGTCATCTGTTACATATTTAATAGTCATTATCTAATATGAGTTATACTAAAACATAGCTGTGTGTGTGTATATATGTATATATATCATATATATGAGAGAGAGCTAGTGATTGCTTATTCTGTTATGTCCTTTAAAATTAGATGCAAGAAAAGAAAATAACCCTGGACAGTGCACTGCAATGGAAGATTGATGTTCCTTTTTTTGTTTTGGTTCGTAAATGATGATTTTAATGTACAGTAGTGTTTGAATTTGACATTTTCGTGTTGAATCTCCTAGAATTACACAATTTTGTAGCAATAATTTTACCAAACCTTTTGCTATAATTTATAAGCACCACAAATAATATAGGTAGAAATACAGAGTTTTGTAATGAAAACAAAGATAAGTGCAGATATTAAGGTTTATGAAGGGAACTTTTCATGTGGAGAAGAAAATAGCTGAGGTAGTTTGAAATGTGTATTGTGGATGGAAGTGATAATGGGATGTAATGACATGAAAAATGGATCACCCTTAAATGATACCAGGAAAAGCACAAGAAAAGGAAATTTTTAGATTCTTGACCATACTTGGTTTAATTGTTTTTGTAGAGATGCACATGTAGCATCTATTAGAATTAACAAAGACATAGTGCCTATTGGAAATTAGGTGTTCAGTTTTATTTATGATGTATAGTATGTTGTTGCAGTTTTAGAGAATTACTTTTTCCTGGACAGCTTAAAATAGATTTTCCCTGTTTCTAATATTTTCTAGTTTTAACCTCGTTTAGCATAATAGGATAGAGATCAATCATGCCTTCTTGAAGTTGGGGCAAAACAAAGTTTCAGTTTAGCATGTTAAAGTTTCCCTACCACCAAGGGAATGCAGAATGGAGAAAATAACATCCCTTGTCTTTTGTTTTGTGATTTTTGTTTTTAACTGTGGGACACAACTCCAGTTGACATCAAGCTGAGTAGAGTAGACTATAAAATAAAAAATCAATGGATGTCTTTAGTTATAGAAAGTTACAGATAACAAAGTATATGTCTGCCTGGTGAAGACATTTAAATTTTGTAATAATCTTTTGAGTTTAAATCTGAAAAACACCAGTGTAGAAGAGCACTGAACAGAGAAACTAAAATGTGTTTTTACATTTGAGAAGAACAAAACCAACTCCCAAACCTGTTTAAGTAATAGTCTAAAACTTCCTTTTCTATTTACTTGAACATTTTGTAAATAATAAATGCTAATATTAGTGCTCTTTCTGATGCTGTCCAGAGGAAGATTTATTTTTTTATAGGCAGAAAAATGTTGGTGCAAATTTAAAAACTGATTAGAGTGGCAGAAGCCGCATCTTTGAAGTCACAATACAATCACCTTCATGAGATTGTTAATGCAATTAACCTGAAGTTTTCTGTGGCAGTGTGGCATGTGACCTTCATTTCACTCTTTCTTGTTGGGTCATTGCAAGAACGACACTGTGACACAATGATAGTACTGATGCATTGCAACAAGGATATAGGGGTTTGCATCCTTGCCCCTGTGTGGAGTTTACGTGTTCTTTGTGTTCATGTAGGTTTCCTCCCACAGTCCAAAGACAAGGTAAATTAACATTGCTAAACTGGTCCTAGGGGGGTCTGGGTGTGTGTTTGTGTCTGTCCTTCTTGTGATTGACACCACCCAGGGATTGTTTCTATCTTTTGCCTGATGCTTGCTGGAATAAGGTCTCAGGTTCCCCACAACGTGGATGGTCTGATGTTTGCTGAGATAAGAGTTTGAGCTTCTCCACAACCTGAATGGACCAGTGCTTGCTGCGATGAGGCTCTGCTTCCCCAGCTCTTTGCTCAGGATAAGCAGATTTGGAAAATTAATGGATGTAAAGGTCATTACAAGAAACCAGCTACCAGTCTAAAATGCAGGTTAGAGATTGTCACATTGCATGACTTTTCCATCAATTTTTAGCTGTAGCCTTTATTTACATAATCATAGCCAGTTAAAGGCAGTTGGTGGCACACTTTTGTGAAGCCGGTCAACTAATGTGATGTAGCCAATGACTGAGACTAGTCCATGACTCGTTCTGATAAAATTAAAACCTGTTTGGTTTTGTCTTTGTTTGGTGAGCCAGGCTGTGTGTGCTGGAGTGCTTACAACCAGGAATGCTCATCTGGAAGTACAGTTGATAGAGTGTAACACCATGATTTTGAACTACTCAAATAGAAGAGAGGTTTGTCTATCTGATGTCTCGTATTTTAAGTACCATAACAGAATGGAAAAAAGAAATAAAGGTCTGAGAGTGCTGCCAAACTTTCCGCAGCTGTTAAATTAACCCTTTGAACAGTGGTGGCACTGTCAGGCAGCATGCTATTGGTTGTCAGAAAAATGAGACAATGGCTGCGATTTCCAATTGTGTAATTTGACATGGTGTAGTGATGAGGGCAGTGACTGCGGCTGTCAAATCTGACATACCCCACCACTAAAAGTCACATAATGTGATAACCGCTTTAGTGGCTGTGGTGCATTGTGTTGCAGAGAGAAAGCATAGCAGACACGTCTTATTTTGAAGCCAGGATTTTGCTATACTGCATAAATTTCATTCTGTTTTTCATGGTTCATTACTTCATACAGTACATGCACTTTGTTTATTGGCTTAAAATAATTACATGCTGAAAAGTAATATTGGTTTGATTAACAGTCTTGTACAGTCTCCTTCCTTTATGCAAAATAAACTGCTAAGAGACTCAGCCACTGAAGGTTGAAAACTGAATCTTCTACAAATATTCAAGTACCTGCTGAAGAGACCCCAATCATTTTCCTCAAGGAGATATGCAGTATTTCATTAAGCTGTTTCAGCTTGCATTCATTCAGTCACATTTTGAATCATAACAACATGGCTGGCAATATGACAGTCAAGAATTCTCAGATTAAATAAATCAGTAAGTACCAATACAAGTCTGTCATCCTGAGTTAAGACATCCTCTAAGAGTCATATTCAAGAGTTTACTAAGGTTTCGTTGAAGCCTGTGTCAGTGCAGACATTTTACTTTTTATTGCAAACCATTGTGACCCCCAGAGAGGAGTACTACATTCAGAATAAGCTCTGTACTACAGTAAAGTATTCAAAAGGCTTGTACATATGGTGTATCTTGGTTGTTTCCAGTTGAAAATTAGGCAGCTCTTGTAATAAGAAATCAATGATTAGTATCAGATATAAAAATACCTAAATAAATAATAATAATAATAATAATGGCATTTGTCAAGTTGTAAATCTTGTTTCACCTTGTTTGTGTATGGATGGGGGGCTGTCTGTGTTTTATAGTTTGTGTGCTTGCTTGCTTGCTTGCTCTTGGTGGAAAGACAGGTGAAAACACTGAGATTTGGCTGGACTCCTGTCCTTGTGTCTCCCTCCTAAACAGCCTCCCTCCCTTTTTACTGACTGAAAATGATCTAGCCTTTGTCTTAGGTTGCTGGGGTAGGCATTACCTGAGGAACAGGAGGTATAGAAAAAATGATCTAAAATGTGTAAATTCTGGCTTTTGGTGTAAGAAGGGAAATGTCTTTGGCATAGCACGTCCTTAAGAATCGAGTATAATTTGTCACCCAAAATATTCTTGTTTTTTATATTTGATTTAGGGGGGTATTCAGTGCTAATAAAAAGTATCCACCCTTGGAAGTTTTCATGTTTTATTATTACACAATGCTAAATCACAGTGGATTAACTTTGGTTTTCTTTTTGACGACAATCAACAGAAAGCAACTCTTAAGTCACTGTAAACTCAGATCTCTTCAAAGTGGTCTAAGTTAATTAGAACTGTAAAAAACAAAATAATTTACTACGTAAGTATTCTCCCCTTTAAGTCCATATTTAGTAGGTGCACCATTCCCAGCCATGACAGCCTTTAGTCTGCGTGCACAGGTCTCAGTCTCTCCATCTGCTTTGCACACCTGCACACTGCCGTTTGTTACCTTTCTTCTAGGCAAAATTGCTCAAGCTCTGTCAGAATGCATGAGGCAAGTCAGACATGTCCCACAACAAAAAGGCGTGTAATGTGACATCGGCTTTAGAGGCTATGTATTCTTTACCTTGTCACATGAAAGCTGAGAATCTGATCAAAACATAGGAATGACCAGTCTAGGTATACAAAAACATTCATTTTATGTAAACAAGTTGGAAAGATGCCAAAATCATACCAGCTATTTTATTTTCTTTGGTTTGCCTTCCATGGTCTCTAAATAACCCAGAAGAGAGTGGTGCTTCGGAGGCACCATAAGATTGAATTTCAGCCAGTGAAGCCATTTATTTCTTTATTCAGGACACATTAACTCAGAGAAACACAACCAGAAAGGTGAAATTTAATTCTGCTTGTCTTTTTTAACAGGTTTTAGGTGGATGTCACACTGTAATTTATTCTGTTTTCAAGCTTCTTGGGTCTTTGCATCAAAACGATAATAAAAATAGAAGTAGTAAATGCATGTAGATAATCCTATTACACATACTCTAAACCAGAGTCGCCTGCTTTAATCAAAACCAAACCATTAGGTATTTCATTGGAAAAACTGGTTTAATTCCTGCTTTGTGTATGTGTTTTTGGTTTTCTTAATGAAGCTATCACAAAGTGAATCAAACACTGCTAAAGTGACAACATTTCTCTCTGTCTCTGATTTCTGGCTTTATTAAAACAGACGTGATGGAGAGAGAGGTCCGGATGCAAATCATTTTGACAGTTTCTGGGCAGCATCCCACTTGCTGTATGAAATGTGCACTGTACCCATGGCAACTGGGTACTTTTCAAAAGGAACATCTTGTCATTTTCTTTAATCCAGTGCAGCTGGAGATGTGAACACCATTATTAAAATGTTGTTCCTATGGTTACTTGTATTTGTTAACGGCAAGTACTTTTAATGCACATTTTCTGTTTCTGTTTGTTTGTCACTCCAGTTATTAACTGGGCTGAAAATACAAGTGAGGAATTTTAGAGGATAGGTTATAAGATTATTGTTGACGTCTGATCAGCAGCAGCTGTGTGTGCAGTGTTTAATTTGCCCATGTAAAATACCTTTTAAATTAGTTTTTTTTTTTTCGTACTTCTGCAATATTTTTTTAATGGCTGATAATGTGTTCATGTGACTCTAAACTGGGAATAAGAATGTGTAATATGTGCCCTGTGTATGGTTAGATTTTTGCTATATTGATAATTGGAAAGTGTTTGCTTACTTATTCATTTGTGTAATCCCTTGTACTTTAACATTCAATGTAACTTAGTCCATTTGTTTATTTGGTGGTCTTTGAAAGTGATGCCTAGTATAGTGGCAAATAATATCAGTTTGAAATAAACATTTGTTTGCATTTATTGACAGCATCCTTCTGGTAATATCTGCATTTAGTAACAAGCTTAAACAAACAAGCTGCCTTTGTACACTTGGCTTGGAGTGGGTCGCTGGTACTATAAATAAAATGTGAACATTACATAAACATGACACGAGGTATCTAATGACCTTTACTTCCAGTGGTGTTTGACAGAAAGCAAGTTTGCCTCATATTTGAACTCAGAACTTGAAGCTTTTCTTTGTAGCAGTTGCAAAGTTGATACCCCATATTTGTGTAAACGCTTATTTTCTCAGTGGTAAGTATCAACTTTTGTTAATACCAACATTGAAGTTATTGTGGAAAAAGTTATAAAGTAAATAACAGAGAGCAAAAATGTATCCAAGAAAAGTGACGAAGGACTAAGTCTTTCATGCACTGTGGTGGCATGATGGCTTGACATTCTACCTAAAGATTGATACTGTGCCAAGCCTTTTTAGCTGGTATAATTCTGGCATCTTTCCAACACAGAAATCCGCTTTTGAAAGGCCAAATGCTCATCTTCGAGTTTATGCGCTGGTGAAAAACATCACACCAGGTCAACTCCTGTTCAGAACTAATAACATAACTGTGCTATGATTAATATATTTTTTCTGACTTAACAGTATGAACCATAAGTTTAAAGCCGACTCTGTATGTTTAAATGTTTCATAGAACTTAATAACTCATTTCAATTTACTGTGACTATGTTTACATGCAGTTTAAAATTTTTTTAAACGAAATAGTATAAAATGTCGCGTTTCACAGGCTGACAGGTAAAGCAATTTGTAGAGAGTAACCTGAAGTGTATACAGATCCTTGTTATCATTGATCTGTAGTGTCTTGCATTCGCACTCACCTCACCTTTGAATATATTTGATACTGCATTGCCTAATTATTCTGTATTACAACCTACTGGCTCCTATCAAAACTAAGCAACTGAATGTTAAATATTAAAAAAAAGTTTAGCCAACACTGTTTGCATATTGTCATAAGAAAATTAACAAAGTTCTTTTGATAATTCTGAAAGAATTCCACAAAAAATTCCAAGCTTTGACCTCTTTTAAGGTGTTTTTTGAGGATTGATTTTTAAAAAATGCTTCTCTAAAAATTGACTTTTGGAAGTGAAAGGAGAAAAGTGGAATAAACATAGTCCATTGCTTGTTGACAGAAAATAGATTCACTCTAGTGTCAAGATATGCAAATATTATTAAAAGTGTTGGAACTTTGGTTTCAGAAGTTAAGTATTATTGGGGTGTAAAAAGTAACATGATCACATCATTTGTTAATATTAATGACCTAATAAGGAGCATCACTCACTGCCTTCAGAACAGCTTCATTCCTTCTTGGCATACTGCAGTAGAAGTTGTAAGGTACTAATACATTCTTAAAGAAGAAAAACAGTTCCTTGAGGTATGAAGAATCTGGAAATCTACTTTGCATTCTGCACTCCAGAACATCCAACAATGATGTTTTGATCTTGTTATACTGGACGCTGTGACATCAATCTTGATGAATTAATGCAGTGCTTATTGGGGTAGTAACTTTCTGGAATAGAAAAAATGTTCAAGTAAACAGGCTTTGCACCATAGAAAAATGGCCTGACATTTCTTGACTATCATATGACCATGTAGAGCAACTATCACAAAATGGCAGACTAAGTTTTGCAGTTTTCATTACAGGTTCACCTCCAGTGTGGGTGCAGTTTATTTGGCCTGTTTAGAACTCTGTTAGTTGTGTCATAGTGCTCACATATCAGAGTGATCCAGATTTTTTTTTTTTGTCGGTACTTGGAAGAATTCCCTATGTAAAAGTTAGTTTTTCAGTCTCTGGGTTTGCAGTATGGTTTTTTTTTTTTTGTAAAGGTTGGGTTATGCGTTACATTTTTTCAGATGGTGATGAATTCAGGTTTAGGGTTTTGTTTTTGATTATGTAGAGCAGTGTTTCTCAAGGTCACGGGCTGATGGCATTGGGTTACAAATTGCTGTTGTGTAAATTGGGATGCATTGCAAGTAGTTTGTGGCTGGTTGCTGCATGATGATAGTGCTTGATCTTCACCCTGATGATCATGCTCAGTTCATTAAGGGAGATGATAGCTGCTTTGACGATAATGCTCATTTCACCAAGGCGGGTACCCACTATTACCATCATGCTCAATTCTTCAAGGGGAAAGTACGTGGTGATGATTGGGCTTGAGTAACCAAGGTTTCACCATGTGGTTTGTCACAAAGAAACTTATATTGGGAAGAAGAGGGTAGCAATCCCAGGAAGCCAAAGAAACACTGGTGTATATTCTCTTTCCATATTATCACGTTTCATTCTTCTTCCTTTTACAGCTTGGCCTGCTGTTGTCCGAATACCATCTTATTTTTTTCTTGATTATTATGTTTCTTGATTATTTTATGTTTATTTCATAATCTTATATAATCACAAGGTTAATTTAGTTGCCAGTGTAATATTTGTAATGTAGTCTGTCTTAACATTAGTAATGAACTCAAAGATTAGAAAATGTAACTCTCACCAACCAGGTTTTTTTCTTTTATTATTATTTTTTGTATACAAATTAGTGTCTGGAAGCAAAGCATTTTTTTAGTTTTGTTAATTCTTGTAGCAGTTTTGTTTCAAAGGTACAGTTTAGCTTTTCTGGTTTTTATCAAGTGTCCCTAAAATACTTTTCTTTATTTTGTTCAGGCGATTAAACAGCACACAGGGAGAGATCCGTGTGGGTCCCAGCCATCAGGTGAGTAACATGTATTGATAAGATTGCTAAACAAATATCCTGGATGAAAGTAAAAAAAATGTGTAAGTGCACCTAAACATCAACATCGGTAATGCTTGTAACACTTGCATGCAGTAAAGTTGAAAGGTGGGCAATGTACTATGTGATTTTAATACTGAAATAGATCAAGTTCCATTTTCACACCCCTTAAGACAGGCATTGTTAACTGTTCAAGTACCTAACAGCCTAAAGTGTGTCTGTAACTCGATAAACCACAGTTGTAAAATACAATCTTGTGCACATATATTATATATATTTAAGACATTAATGGCTTCAGAACATATTACACATGTTTACAGTATTTATGCAAGCCAGGAGTTATTTTGGAAGGCAGTAACTGTGTAATAATTACTATTTTTCCACCCAAAGTGTTGCTTTAGCGCTTTATGCTTTGTGTTTTTCTACCAAGCATGTTGCAGGAGGTATTAGTATCTACATAAAATGCTTGTGGTATTTCAACATGTATTGTAATAAAATAATTTCCCTTTACAATTAAAGTGAAAGTGTTATATAATTGTAATAAGAAGCAAATCAGTCAGGTTGTTTCAAGAAAGTTGTTGCTGGGTTTATGGCCTTGTTGTATGATTCCGCTATGATAGATTTGAATCTAGAGCTTGTTTTTCTCCTGCCCAAAAGTAATCACATGCATTTTATTTTAGATTTATTATTTTTACATTTTTTGTGAATGAAAGTGTACATTCCCCACTACTGTTACATTTAGTATATTTAAGGATTATTTATTAAAATGAGGTGCTGACTTTTTTAAAAAAAGAAAAGTTGCCTAAAACTAATAATGAATTCATGTCTAATTCTGATAAAGCCTAAAAAGTTAAACATAATCTTGCACATTCACCTAACAAAAATAAAAGTAAAATTTTTGAAATCATTGCAGCAATGATTAGAATTTGAAAAATTAGAATCTAAAAGCCCATTTAGACAATTTTAACTTGGATACTAAATTAATTTTCCTTAATTGTTACATAAGCGTGACAAAAAAACAGGATTTTTAAAAAACCCTGTATGCAGGCTTATATACAAAATCATTGTTTGGGATCTTTTGTACCTCAGGCTGTATAGGGTTGTTAAAACTGAGGATATGGCAAAATATTTGTAAAACGTTTTAATCTACCTTTTTCATAAGTAGTCCTAAATTTCCAATTCAGCTTTTCTTGAATTTTTCCCAAACCTTTGTGCATAAGAATGAAAAAGATCTTGCATTTTGCATTGGAACTAGACTTGGCACACCTTCTTTTTTTGTCAATTCTAACTGTTCATATAAGATGACTCCTGCTAACTTTGGCAGAATCAAACACATAAAAAGTTCCACACTGACAAACAGCCAGCACATTTCTTTTTGTGCTGGTTCAGCTGTAGACATTCAAATTGAGCACTGTAGTGTCTCTGAGGATCTAGCACAGCCCTTTTACAATGTAAGTGATGTAGAGGAAGATGTTACAGAAACTGAATACAGTATTAGGTCAGATCCTGATAATGTTTCATTCTCCTCCAATGACAATGAGCCCTATGAAGATGAAACTGCTTCATCTTCTAGGCCACTAAGAGATGAAACTTTCAGGTCTAAAAACAGTGATCTCAGAACCTACCAAGCACAGTCTGTTAGGCCCAAATCCTCAAATAACAGTGAAGTTCATGTTGGAGATGACCAATTTAGGCAGAAGATGAGTGTATAATGATAACTGAAAAGCGCTTCATGAGCCCCTCTTGCAGTCCTCCAGTTGGTGGCTTGTTTTGGTTTTGAATGTGTAAATCAAATGGAATGCAGATGCAAATGTATGAAATGCTGACACTCGCAAGGTCAGACAGTTTACATACACCTTGACTAATAACGTTCAAGCTCAAAAGTTCCCAACCTCACACCCGTTATGTTACCAGGCATTTCATGTATTAAGTCAGTTGACATATCGGATTATTTCAATAAGAGATTTTCTCCAAACTAATGATTAAAGGACAGATTTATTTCTGCTTTTAACTTCTATGTCAGGCTCCCAGTGATACTGGGTAGGCTCTGTCCTATTATTACATAGACACAGACAAGGCAGATGCATGTAAAGTATCTTGCCATATCCATCAGACTTCCATATGTTTGATTGTGTTGTAGTAGAAGATTTAAATCTCTTCCACTAAATACTTAAACTACTGTTGCTTTTCTTATTGCCCTTTGTTTGCTGGAAAACTGAACTGAGTATTCATCTAAAAAGATGTGTTGCCTCCTTACTGTATGGTGAAAAATGCATTTATTTGGTCAATATGGTCATTACACCATTTTGCATTCTGTTCTCACTGGGCACACAGCAGAATTTGTACAGTTGTACATACTGCTTAAAGGTTTCTGTTAATTGGATTGTCCGTATTTATGGATGTCAATCACAAAGGACACAGTGGTTGTAATGAGAACATTCTGTTTGATGTAAACATGTTTTTAAATGTTTGTGGAAACATACTGTATATATTATTTGAAAACACTTGGTACTAATCATGTTAGTGTTGCAGTCCCAGTGTAAAGATTTTTATGAGAGTTTGCCATTTTCAAAGAAACCCGGTACTGCTTTTCATGTTATTGACTGTCTCCATTCTCAATAACACTTGTCCCAAGAGAATTGGTTCCTGCAGGTCATGAATGCTACAATTGTAATTTTGAGTGATTCCAGTGGTTAGTGCAGGATTTTTCTTCAAGTTTATTGTTGTTTATATAGTAGAATGGATTTAGTACTTGCTGGTCCCCACCGAATAGTGACTGTAATGTAGTACAAACAGAGGATGCACACAAAATACAGCACTTGCTATTATGATTGCTATTTGGTAACCTTACAATCTGTGGATTGAAGCTACTTGTGTAACTCTAAATGGTTTTATTTCATCGGTCAGAAGGATGACATGAGTAAAGTGACTGTGCAGAATAGCTGTTGTCTTTAATAGTCGTGTTTGTCTTTCTAACGTACCGTGTCTTATAAAAGACCACGTGGTTTTCATTAATGTCTGTGCTGCGTGTTATCTTAGAGTGAGAGAAATATTGCAGGATAGGTGACCCAAAGAAATAGTTTCAGTATTTTAGTAGTAAAGAGAACAGTCAAGGAGGAGGTGAAGTGTATCAGAAACATGAAGGGAAAATTAAAATATACAGATAATAAAATAGCAAATGCTTAAAACTTGAAGTTAAGTTTTATGACATTTTCACATGTGAAGAAGTTTTTCTTTGCACAGCGAACCATTGACAAATAGAAAAGATTGTCTGAGGTACAGAGTATTATTTTAAGGACCTTCAAATCATAAACCGATATTGTAGGTTGTTCCAGTATACTACCCGAGATTCTTTTTCTATATGGGTTCAGAAGAAAACCATATTACTGGTATGTTAAAAATAAGTGGAAAAAATGCAAAGCCATTTCAACATAACACACAATATGAATTTGAAAGAAAATGGGTAATGTGATTTTCTGTTGGTGTATCAGTCTCTTAAAGGTAATGTATTTATGTATGTGTAGAGTTATGTATATAAACTGTATGTAATAAGTGAGCCTAACCCTTTAGTTCAACCTGATTAGTGAGTCGAGCAAACAGGAAGAAGCCATGTCTTGAGCTGTGCTTACTTAGCAGAGGTAATGTAGTGAGCAGTCGAAAGGGAGAGCGAGTGAAGCTTTACTTTTTAACTGTTAAAGAGATGTGAACACTTGCCATCCAATGGGTAGTAGAACATTAACAAGCATTTAGACAGATAAATGGTACAACATTGTTAATGATATTCATTACTTTAACCACTGATATATTTTTGTTAAGCCAGTTTTAGTCTGATAGTACACAAAATTATAATATATTGGTATTTCCCAAAAGAGTAACACATTTCTGTTACACAGTTATAACGGATTTTAGGCCATACCATCCACACCTAACTCAATCTTGTTTTTGAGAATGTAGGTAAATAAAGCTGTTAAGGCTAAATACGTTCTTGTCAAAATAGTTTTAATGTTTTAATGTAATCTGTTCCTGTTAACATCATTTTTCAAAATTACTTCAATGAAAGGCAAAAAGGGATAACATCTTTTATTCTCTCCTTTAATTAATTATTTGGTACAATACAGTATTGCTTTGGCAGTTATATTTATGCTTTAGAGCTTTCATTTTAGAAAACCTATCTAGAAAATCCTTTGATTTATAAAAATGTAATTTATTTTTAGTGATACGTTCTGATTGAAATAGTAAATACATTTATGGGAGGACAACACAGATATAGCAACGTGTATATATTGATTGATCATTCATAATTCTATTGGTGCATAGACATTCATAGCTTTACTTATATTTAAAGTAAGTTAATATTAAATGTTATGTTTTGTTTTTTTTTTAACAATTATCCTGGTTGTTACTGCCTTTTGTGACAGGCTAAACTTCCAGAATTGCAGTCTTTTCCCACTCCTGATGGACAAGCTATTACAGAAAATGAGGAACTTGTGTGGATGCCTGGGATCAATGACTGTGATCTTCTTATGTACCTAAGGGCAGCTAGGTAAGTACACAGTATCCTGTTGAATTACATTTGTTTGGTTGGCTTTTGGAGTGAAAATCATTTACTTAAATGCTGTTCATTACCTTGTACCCTTGTTTATCTTATAAAGATGAAAGTGCCCTCTTGGTAATATGCCAACATTTTTGCCATTTTCTTACTTTAGAGAATGTTCACATTTACTGCTTATAATCTTTGTTGTATTTAGCAGTTAAACACTAAGCAAGCAGAATAATGTAATAATATCAAAAGCTTTCCTTTAATGAAAATATCACAGGATAGCATGAAATGTTTTTATTGTTCCTGTGCTAAAATTTGTGGCTTGAATAATTCAGTTTTTAGTATAAAAAGTACTGTAGAAAATCCAGAGTGAAGTAAATACTTGTTTCATTGCTTTGATCTCCTTAAGCATTAGTAATAAAAGTTAAAAAGAGTACTAGAAGATATGATCTTCCTATAGCTGTTTTATACTTCTTGGCATTAAAAAACACATTTATAAGTAAAATGAAGCATTTAGAAGTAGATATTAGACAAATCAACCTTAGCCATCTTTGATGAGGTACACGTGTCACAGCCATTTTTCCTGTTGTAATGTGTATGATGATGTATGATGATCCTGTGCAGAATTGGTTCCCTCTTTGCACTGCAATTGCCAGATTAGGTACCAGCAATCCCACACTGGTACGCAAGGTACAAAATGGATGGAAGCATAGAATTCAACACTAGGTAAAGATAAGTACAGGACCTTTGATTTCAGGTTCATGAATAATATCTTTGAGAAGAGGGCCAAAGTCTAGAAAAGCTATAATTAGACAGGCGTGCTTTTTGCCACCCCTGATGTGAGTGCGCTACTTATGATGTTAACATATTTTTAGGTTTTGGCAATGACTAAGTGCCTCTAACTTTGTAGGTCGGGTCCTTCTTTTCTTCAATTTCTGCTTTGAGAGTGCAAGTGACAAATGTATGCAATTTTAAAATGCTAGGCATATACAGTACATGATGGATTTTGGAAGCCTGGAAAGACAGTCGGAGTGGGGTGGTTATCATGATTCCATTGTATCTTTATTAACAAGATAGAAGTAGCTATAATGTGATTCCAGTCAGGATATACCTCGAGCCATTTGACAAGGTGGTACATTTTTATGGCAGCATTGTTAGTGCTTTGTTTTAATTCTTATGATAAGCCCAATTTAATTAAAAAAATAAATATGCACACATAATTAAAAAAAAATAACAAACCACTTACAAGTTTTTTTTTTCTGCTAAAGGAAATTAAATGTATTTATTTTGAATTATTTTTCTGAGTAGTTAAAACCGGATGTGCTAAATGAGTGTTTTACTTAAATTGTTAGTTTTCAGTTTAATCTGAAATAGTCAGAGCACAAGATGTTACAGGTTTTCTGACTGTCTAAGTATAGTCATCAGGCAAGCACTGGTTTAATATGTGGTTTTACTGTTAAATCACTTGATTATAAAGTACCTTGTAGTTGCCTAACACAGGCAGATTTTCTTGGTTATTAACTTTTTAAAATATTTCAGGAGCATGGCAGCATTTGCTGGAATGTGTGATGGAGGATCTACAGAAGATGGGTGCTTGGCTGCATCTCGTGATGACACAACACTAAATGCACTGAACACAGTAAGTAGGGCATTCCGTGTGATTTTGTTTGACGAAAATAATTAGTGCTTAACAGCTTACTTTCAAAGACCTATAAACAATAAGGGTCAGGTAATATAGCTTTATTTTATACCTTATTATTATGCTGTAATGAGGCTGAAGGACTTAAAAACAAGCAGAACCCAAATTTATTTGAAGAGTAAGGAGAAGCTGATCGCAAGTCAATTATCAAATAATTCAACCATCAACATAAGCATAAAATATTAAATAACTAGCAGAGCCTTCCAATGTATAGTATAATGTGCAAAAAACATGCTGAAAATTGAACCTGCTAGTTCTGAGCTGCTCTAATTTGACATTAACTTCTGAATTCTGTGTATAATTCTATAAAATAATATGATTATTTATTCTAAATGTTTACCAGTTTTCTTGGTTTTTAATATCCTACTGTCACACCCATTTCCTGCTTGTGTACATATTGTTAAAACACAGTGTATTGATTATTTTAGTTTTATTTTATTTATTTTTTTTTTTGATGTTACAGAACATCAATATTTTATTTTGTTTTGAATCTAGCAGCATAACAAGATGCAGGCAACATATTACTTGTATTATCAGTAGCAGCAAACATTTGCACAAAACCAGTCCATTACGTGCCACAGTCAAAGCTTACAATGAACAATTTAGCTTTGATAATTCATTTAAGAAACCATTCGTCATAGCAGATGGAAAGGTTGTTGTGGTTCACACATTGTAATTACATCACTAATGGGCATATCTTCTTAAAAAAAAAAACAAAGTACACAGACTGCATACCTGCCTGCCAAGATATTTACATTATACTGGAAACAATAATTTACTTTTTTTTACATTTTTTGTTTGTTAATATGTAATTCATAGATTCTTCAACATTCTTTGTGTCTGAATTCTCCTATCAATAAAATTGGAGTTAAATTGACTAATATAATAGTTTATTATATATATTGATAGGCAATTCCAACTTGGCACAGTAGCATTCATCATTTACAAGTTACCACAACACATCAGGTAACACTATATTATGAGTCCAACTACTTTGTACTACTTATCATAGTCTGTATCCAGAATTCCAGTATTGAGTCTGTGTTCTCACATTTTCTAAATCGATTCCCAATGTTGCATTAATGTGAATCAGCTCTTTTAGGATAATTCACTTATCCAATTTTATGCCTCTTTATCAAATTCAGGATAATGCTAGGCTGGAGCCTATCTCCGCACCATGTAGCATTGATCTCCTTTACATTGTGCCAGTCTATCATAAACTACACATAACATGTACCCTCACACTTGCTTATACGGGGCCAATTTGAAGTCTCCTGACATGCATATCTTTGGGATATGAAAGGACTTTCTAGAGTAAAACCAGAAATTGGAAAAATGTGTAAAGTTGGATGTGATGCCAGTCTTCTGGGGCTACCCAGCAGCAGTGATAACCTCAGTGCCATGATATTAATGTTTGGAATACTATAGAATATATTTAGAAATGTGTATATACACACACACACACACACACACACACAGACTGGTTCCTAGTAGGTAAGAATCGAACCTTGAAAGGATACTAAGCCACAGGGCACCCTCACACTTCACACTGATGTTGTACCAGTTAAGTGCTTAAAGTTCAATACCACACCATAGTTTTTGCTTTAAAAGCCAGTTTGTAGTGATTTTTTTTTTATCTATTTAGAACCAATAGGATTAATTCTAATATGATTCGCCACTTTTTAACCTGAGTAATGTTTTGTAACTCATCAAATGATTGTTGAATGATTTTTTTGAAACAATTCCTCTCACTGTAGAATGATAGACTTCAAATAATCTGGAAATGCCATTATAACTCTTCACAGACTGATCAGCTGCAGTAATTGCCTCTGAGATTCATAGCTGACGACTTTTGTCCTTGATATGGTGACAGCACAAATATAAATGCTCCAAACCAAAGTGTCAAAGGTCTTTTTTATTTTTAAGTTATGATGGAAGTACTTCCTGATAAGAGCACTTGGTTAACAAGTTAGTATTCTTGTCTGATCTAATATGAGAGTATGGGTGAATTTAATCTTACACAAATTGATTCTGCTTGTTTTTTTCTTTTAATAAAATTATCTCAGTAAATCTCGTGGTTTTTTTTTTTGTCATCTGAGGTTAGATTTATCATATTGTGTGTGTGTGTATGTGTATATATATATATATATATATATATATATATATATATATATTTAATTTTTTTTTTTTTAATTGAAATGGTATCATTTTTCTACAGCCTTTGGAATCACTGGATTACATATAGCCTTACTAAAGACTGGGGGACTGTTTATTTCTATCACACTTGCCTGAAGGCAATGGACACATACAAATCTTTAAAAAAAAAAAAAAATCCATTCCCTTATGATCACTTTACACCTACAAATAAATTAACTTAAGTACATTTTACAAATTCCTCAGGGATTACACCTGAACCCTCAAACAACAACAACAAAAAAACACAAAATCCATGAAAGGACTAAAAGTAAAACTTCTACCGCCCCTGCAGTGTGATTTCTGCCCCCGCCCCTCATCTCTCCCCTTTTTGTTTGGCCCCAAACTCCATCACAATTTTGTAGAGGACTGTACATTTGAAAAACAAAATGTCACTCTTTCTTAATGGACAAAAACTTTCCACTGGAAGAAGTTGTTAATAACACAAATACAAGCATAGGCTGACAGGACAGACAAGAGGCCTGTCATTTAATTTTGAATATTCATGCTATAAAACTCATTTTAAAAATAAATGTGCAAATGTGAGTCCAACAGTGATAATGTGTAGTTTATGATTGACTTATAAAGTTATGGACCCGTTCTATCTCTGTAGTACTGGGCAGGACCCTCTTAATTGAGGGACTGATCAGTTTGTGGTAACATGCATATGTACCTAATAAAGTGGGGCACTGCTTGCAGTATAGTATAATTAGGCATGCATTTTGACATTTATAAATTGTCTCTCTGTTCATTGCATATGCTCATGAAGATCAGTAGCAAACTGTTAGCTTTGTCACATGTAGGTTGTAATTAGTCTCTAATTGTATAATTAGTTGTGTGCCTCTGCCAAGAATCAGATGTTGCCAGAATTTGGGATGCCTGTAGGGATGCCTTGAAGAAGACTGCAAACATAAAAGTTTGCAGCCTGACAGGTTACGAAAAAATGTGCTTGCATGTAAACTCTGTGTGTGTGTATATATATATATATATATATATATATATATATATATATATATAGTAACAATAAAGATCACAAGACATTGCAAAGGTTTGGAGCAGCAAAACATCTTAACAATCAGATCCATGTTCACACTATTCAGTCCAAAACAGAACTAACTCAATATTAACAAGATGGCGGCTTTAAAGGCCATTACAGGAAGTGATGTCATCGGAACCGGAAGTGACATCGTTGGCTGCCCAATAGCGGGATTTCCCTAGAATGGTCTGTAAGAGATTAAGAGGGAGAATTAGTGCACTTTGCCACCCCCTGGTCCGGCGTGGAATTGCATGTATTCGAGCCCTTTAGTTGCCTCCTAAACACGCGTGTGTAACAATATATATATATATATATATATATACACACACACACACATATATGGAACTTGTGCATGTTAGGTAACTTCATTTTATTTTGTTCAGAGTAAAATTAAAACCTCTTAATTATTATCCTTTTTGGACTGTGTTTCTCCTGGCATAAAATGACATTCTTTTCATGATAACCTTTTTTTTCTGGTAATGTGTGTAATGTAAGGCATTATATAAATATATGTTCTTCTGTTTTAATTTAATGGGTAATCTTAATATGGGATACAATTCAAATATACTTAAAAGAGAATGCACTGTTTTTTGTTTTTTTTTTACAGTGGAGATGCACAAGAATTTTACTGACTCAGTTTCAAAAGGCTCATTGAATTTACTGCACAAAAGTACAAACTCAAAATCTCATGTCACTTTCAAACCTTCTGAAGATAATACTTGTCTGGGTGCACACTTTTGTTATGCTGTATATTTGGGCAGATTTGTTCCATTTAATGACACATTTTGACAAATTTTTCTTTTTTTAGCTTTTAGTAAAATGTGGAAATGTCCTAATTGCTGTGTTTGGTTAGTATCAAAAGGCATAATTTTTTATTAGAAAATGAGTAACTGACAGCTGCACCATTATTACCCAATAATTTAATTTGCAAGCTGATATGAACACTGAGGTAGGCACTTGTTTGTCTCATCTGGAGTTTGTTTATGATAATCATCTATATTTTTGTCAATTTAGCCCAGTGGCAGCATGGAACAGGTAGCTTGTAGTATGTGTAATAAAGGAGTAATCCTCTTTATTTTTTAAGTTATTTTATTGAAACTTTTAATAATTATTGTTCTTTCTGTATACAATTTGTGTAAAAATACTATAAAAATTTTACTGTATGATAGATATACTGTAATTGATTTTGGTTGGTTTATTGTGCAACATCCAATTATAATGTATACTGTATTTTTATGTTTTTTTTTTCTTGCTTGTTTCAAGTGAGAATGCTGAGAAAATTGTTCAACCAGTTTTGGTTGAATGCAACTTGACTGTTAGAACTAAGTAAACAAGCACCTCTGATGCTTGCACAAAGTTATTAAAATGATTGTTCAGTTTTGAAGGTATCATTTAAAATTGACAGCATAGTTAAAGTTTAGTGAAGGAGGCAAAATATTGTACATTGAGCTAAGTTAGCCAAAAACACAGAGTTACGGAAGCAAACAGTAGCTTCTGACATAACTCATATACAGACTTTCAAGTGCAAAAAGAAAAAAGGAAACATGACAGCTTATGCTGTATTGCAGTACCTCAGTGATAAAAATAGACATGTCTGTATACCATTAGACATCTTGCTAGAAAGTTACATTAAAGAACATGTAGTGTTGTGACCACTGTGAAGCTGTTGCTTTCCTAACAGTGCATAGTCTCCCACTGAAGGGAGATAGGATTCAAAAGGTTAAGCTTTGCCCTGCTGATTATAGCAAAACCAGAAGATTACTTTTTTCAGGTCAAGCCTAACATATTATGGATTTCCAGGAATATTGCAAAGTGCACTATCTGTATCAATGTTTTGTTTCTTCCCTTCGCACCCCAAGTGTGTTGTTTTTTTTTATTCATAGTTTTGTTCATTAGTTTGAAATTGTTTTGGTCAGTGTTTTTAATTTAGCAAATTAAAGTAGATCATATAATAGCACTAGTTGCACATGATTACAGTACTTGTTAGATGAGTAATATGTTGATGGAATTATGAGCAAATGCACACTTTGGCAACACTCGACTAGAAGAGAGCAGTACAGTAGAGTGAGGAGAGGAGGAGAAAGAGGACATGCAATTTAAATAATTTAGTAAAACTATTCTGTTTATCCTGACTAAGCTATAGTCATTTTTTACATCTCAGATAAGCACATTTTATAACTTTCCCAGTAGTTGTCAAATTTTTTGTACACAGTAAAGCTCCGTTTTCTATCTGCATATGCTTTAATTGTTTACTTAGTTATCTTTTGCTGTTTAGACACATGTATTTGCACTGTGAGGAGCCCTGTACAAGAAGTTGAATTTGAGTGGCCATTTTCTATGCTCTTTCTGTTTTTCCAAAGTAATTTTCTGCCCATTAATCATTGCATTATTTCCATACAACATACTAGTTAAGGAGTTCCAATAACAGAATCAAAAGAGACATATCAAAACATGCCAAGAGTACATAAAAGTCACTGGCCGAAAGGATCTTGACCTTGTCGAGAACAGGTCCTAATTAATTTAGGCTGTTCTGAAGGTTAAAGGAGAACTTAAGAATTTTTTAAAATCGGTGAACCTGGAAAGGTGACCTTTGGATATACAGTCGATTCCTGTTAATCGGACCACGTCGGGACGCGATCATTTTGGTCCTAATAACCGGCTGATCTGATTACTTGAACATGCCCTATACATGTGCAACCAAGACAGGACGTGCTATAAGTAACATATTAAAATGTCATTATGACTTTATGACTTTTATGTCATGTATATGTATGATTTTATATATATAGTGAATAGTTATACTCTGATGAGGTGACAATATAAATGTGCAGATTTTCACTCCAGATGACTGTAACCGTAAATTGTGTAAATCTCAAAAGACTTTTTTTTTTTTTTTTACAGCTGCTTTTCTTTGCTTTATTGTAACATAGTTGTAGTGTTCCTTTATGCAAAATGTTATTATACTGAAGGAAGTGCAAATGTCATTCTGTAAACACAGAGCAGCCAGACAAACTTTAGGAGAGAGAACGCTGAAACATCGGCTTTTATGCTGAAGAAAGGTTAGTAATAAACTGAGAAGGTGGTCTCTGGGTAGTTGCCTTTTGTATGGAAAGAGTGGAAGGAAAGGGGCCACACTGAGAGAGATGTGTCTCTTTGGCAGAAATTAAAAGAGAAGCTGCTTTAATGTGATCAGACCTTCTCATTTTGTTTTTTTTTTTTTTAAATAAAACAAACACGTTTTGCAAGCTTTTGCTTGTTTTTTTAATTAATTTTTTAACAGCTTATTGAATTTATTAAAATCAAATGGCATTCCATACAAGCAACTCAAATTTTACAAAACAAGCTTGTGTTTAATACAGCAGCTTAGAATACTTAAACTCGAAAGGAAAGTGTTGATGCTGCTTAGTAGACACCTGGCTTAAACCTGTTAACCATGTTAGACTTGTATCTTCTTGGTAAACATCTTATGACTATTTTTATTTTAATGAATAGCTACATGTGATTAATTACTGTTTTTTTTTTCTTTTATGCCTCTCTATTTTGAATAAATGATTTATGTTTAAGTGTGTATTTTAAGGAGATTTTATTTTTTTTATGGTCAATGAACAGCAACCCTACAAACCTTCATCTTCCTAATTTAAAGGAAAGTTTAAGAAACTTCTGTGATCTTCAGTTTATTTTAATTGTAATCAGTTTAATATAGAACAAAGTTTTTAAATGGCTACTTATAAAATAACTTAGTTTTAAAAAATCAAATCAAGATAAAAACATTTTTAATTGGAATTGGCTGATTCAAGTGTCATACAATCAGGTATCAGTATCTGCTATTAATATCCTTATTGTAGAGTCCTTAATAAAAAAAGAGGTGCCCTGAAACAATCTAGTAAAAGGTGGTCGGTTCATGTGTTACGATTTTTGTTTCCAAACTAAGTTTAATTAAGTTTGGAATAAGAAGCTGTAGTGTTTCAGAGTTCTCATGCTGTAGTTGGAAGAGAAGGTAAGTGCTATATAAAAGTTAAGAATTATTATTATTGTTCATGAACTTCATTATGTCATCCCTTAGTATCAAGTTCATTATTTTTCTTTTAAAATGTGATATGCATCCTCTCCAGTGAAAAATATTCACAATAAGGACAGTAAGAGGTGCCCGACTAATCCTTGGGATATTTTTTTGTATATTGAAACAAACATTACCTTAGTTAGATTTTTAATTGATCTGAGTGTTTCTTGTGATTGTCTTTGGGTTGAATATTAAGATTTTTTTCTTTTTGTTTTGAAACTTCCTTCTTTTGTTTTAATTACCCCAAGATGCATCTGCAAAAGACCTCAGATGAATAAAATGCCATTTCACTTATATTCAGGAAGGTCACTGCTGGAGTGAGCCATTTGAATGAAGTTATAAATTACAGTTGAAGAACAATATTTTGATGTGTGAGATGGAAGATGTCAGAAAGGCAAGATGTAATTCATGGGTTCATTATAGCGCAGGCTTGCCTGACAGCTGAGCCATGCCAAAAGGAAAATTTATTTGCAGCATCTAGCTGACAGAAAATGGCAGATCAGATGAGTAACACAAGGAGGAATGAGAAGCCTTGCAGGAAGATTGTGGGGATATGCTAATTCGGCCTTCTAAACGTTTACATTATTGGCTGCATAACAATGGGTTGTTAGGAGGAGACTGAAGGAAAAAAATAGGATATTACACTTAATTTATACATATAGCTTCAGTGGGTTATTTGGGGGATGTAATCATTTTTTTTTCTTCCTCTTTCTTCAGTGCTATTACCTCCAGTCATCTTGAGACATAATTAAATATGTGTGTGTACATGATGTTTTTCTAGTTTATTGCAGTACCATTATATTTGTCTGTTAGAAATAATATTGCTATTCTATTAACAAAGTATGCTTTACAAATTCAGTTGCAATAAATATAATTTTAGTTCCTTGAAGATAAAAAACAGAATGGAGCTGAATGTTTTTGCTCTAGTTCTGCTCATTTCAAAATCGTTGGGTTAGTTCCTGCCTTGCATCATGAGCTTTCAGGATAAGCTGTCACCCATTGCAACATTATACTGGATTAAGCAATTCAGAAAATCTATGGATAAATTTGTATGCTACATTTTGTTTGTTTGTTTCTCTTTATTTAATGAACTGACAATTCATAGAGAGTTGTATTATTTTATGTACTTTGACTGTATATATAAATTTATGGGCTTTAAGTGCCTGCTGCTGTATTACCACTTGGAATATTGTTAATGAAAAAATATAAATGCTTAAATTAAGTCTTTGTAATTCATAGAGGAATGACAACTCAAACTATATGCACACACAGAAGAGTAAACCATCTTTTTTGTTTTTTAAACTCGCGGGTCACAGGGATTTGATTCCTATCCTTGCTTCACTAGGTGCAAGGTAGGTGCCAGCGCTGGATGGTATTCCAGCCCATTGTAAGGCATACTGGTACACACTTACATGGGGACCAATAACCAAATATATACCTGTTGAGGTTGTGGTGGGAAATCTTAGTAAATTGTTAGTTTAAGCAGAGTAAATTTGAATAATTGCAAACATTTGTACGCTCTGAAACCCTTAGAAGTGGCTTTAGGCAGCCATGCAATTAAGATCTTGAAATGATCCCAAACCTGCTTAATCCATTTCAGGGGTGCAGAAAGACAGGGCATATACTTGATTTTTTAGTACATGTAAAAAGCATTTTTCTGCATCTTTGTTTATGAATATTATAAGCATGTGACTTAAAGAGAAATTTGTCTGAAATTCCAGTAGTTTGCACAGAATTATTGCATACAGAGTTGACAAAAAGTCTGTGTGAAGGTATAGATTTTTTTTATACGTTCTGCCAATGGAAAAACAGCTGGCATTCATTAGTGTAAATGCTGTGCTTCTGATCGTTTATGTTAAAGTACTATCAACCTGCTTTCCAGAAGGAAACTGACTTACTGAAGGTCCTATTCCTGATGAACTTGACCTCCTCCTTAACTGTTCTTTTACTACTAAAGTACTGGGGTCTTTAAGGGGAATTAAAAGATACAGACAGTGAAATAGCAGATGCCCTAAACTTACATTTTTCTGAGGTGTTTACAAGTGAGCAAGTGGATAACCTCCCAGAGGTAAACGCGACTACTAAGGAGGTACTGAGGGATTTGGAAATTGTAGAGGGAGAAGTGCTGCTAAGATTAAATAAGATGAAATCAAACAAATCACCAGGCCCAGATAATATTTATTTTTGTGTTCTTAAGGAGGCTAGTGAGTACAAATATAAACCCTTGACACATATTTTTAGGAAGTCACTGATCACGGGAGAGATTCCGAAGGACTGGAAAATGGCAAATATCATCCCATTATATAAAAAGGGTGACAGGGCAGATCCAAGCAACTATAGGCCAGTAAGCTTAACATGCATCACAGGAAAATTAATGGAAGGAATTATTAAGGATAAGATTGAGCAACACATGGCAAGGACAGGAGTTATTCTGAACAGTCAGCATGGGTTCAGAAGGGGGAGGTCGTGTTTTACTAACATGTTGGAATTCTATGAGGAGGCAACAAAAGCATACAATCAAAGTGGAGCTTATGATATTATTTATCTGGACTTTCAGAAAGCATTTGATAAGGTGCCACCTGAGAGGTTGGGCCTCAAGTTAAAAGAAGTGGGAGTTCAGGGTGATGTTTTTAGATGGGTGCAGAATTGGCTCAGACACAGGAAGCAGAGAGTGATGGTGTGAGGAACCTCATCAGAACTGGTTAAGAGTGGTGTTCCACAGGGGTCAGTGCTAGGGCTGCTGCTACATATATATATATATATATATATATATATATATATATATATATATATATATATATATATATATATAAATATAAATATATAAATGATTTAGATAGGAATATAAGTAACAAGCTGGTTAAGTTTGCAGATGATACCAAGATAGGTGGATTAGCAGAAAATTTGGAATCCGTTATATCATTACAGAGGGACTTGGATAGCATACAGGCTTGGGCAGATTTGTCGCAGATGAAATTTTAATGTCAGTAAATGTAAAGTATTACACATAGGAAGTAAAAATGTTTGGTTTGAATACACAATGGTGTAGAGTACACCTTATGAGTAGGATTCAGGTGTCATAGTGGACTCTAAGCTATCAGCTTCCCAACAGTGTTCAGAAGCCATTAAGGCGGCTAACAGAATGTTAGGTTATATAGCGCCTTGATGTGTGGAGTACAAGTCACAGGAGGTTATGCTCAACCTTTATAGTGCACTGGTGAGGCCTCATCTGGAGTTCTGTGTGCAGTTTTGGTCTCCAGGCTACAAAAATAACATAGCAGCGCTAGAAAATGTCCAGAGAAGAGCGACGAGGCTGATTCAAGGACTACAGGGGTTGAATTATGAGGAAAGATTAAAAGAGCTGAGCCTTTACAGTTTAAGCAAAAGAAGACTAAGAGGTGACATGATTAAAGTGTTTAAAATTATGAAGGGAATCAGTCCAGTGGATCGAGAATTGTATTTTAAAATGAGTTCATCAAGACCATGGGAACACAGTTGGAAACTTAAGGGTAAATTTCGCAGAAACATTAGGAAGTTTTTCTTTACACAAAGAACGATAGACACTTGGAATAAGCTAACAAGTAGTGTGGTAGACAGTAAGACATTAGGGACTTTGAAAACTCGACTTGATGTTTTCTTGGAGGAAACAAGTGGACAGGACTGGTGAGCTTTGTTGGGCTGAATGGCCTGTTCTCGTCTAGAGTGTTCTAATGTTCTAACATGTTTAGCTGTTTTGTTGTAATTACTCATACCTATCCTTATCTAAATATCACTTAAATATTCACAGTTACATATAATTATGGCATGAAATATTAATTGTCAGTGAAGTAAGAATAGGAGCAAAAAACTAAGGAAATGTGTCATGAAAAAGTCCAGTAAAAAAATAAACCAAAAAGATAAGGTGATGACAATGTAAACCTGCAGCCACAGTGTTTCAGTTGGTGATCTGAGTGCTGCTAAAGTAGGATCTTGCCAGGTTTAGACACTGAATGGATGTGGAAAACACCAGAGTGATAAATAATAGAATAAGTCAACTAAAAGTAAAATCATTTCTAATTTCAAAAAGTATTTCTAGTGGGTTTTTTTTTATTCACATATAAAATATGTATTTTTTTTCTTTACTATGTCAGTGTTTTAAAATTTAATTTCAATTTGATAAAGTTTTACTGTTTGACTGTTTTATCTTATTTTTTTAATTGCCATTTAAATTGTATTTTTTTGATATGTTGTTAATCATTTTTTTTATTCCTTATGCAGCTACATGAAAGCAGTTATGATGCAGGAAAAGCATTGCAGCGTCTTGTCAAGAAACCCGTGCCAAGGCTTATAGAAAAATGTTGGACTGAAGATGAAGTGGTAAGACCTGCCTTATTAAGTAAAAATGTAACCATTATTTTCTGTAATTTTTTTTTTTTAAGGTCACCTGTAGATTATTACAATTCAGAAATTGTCACTGTTGCTTTAATGTGAGTTTAGGTGGACAAATATTTGTCATTTTAATTTGGCTTTCTTGACATTGATCAACAAAAAATTACTCTTTTATTGTTCGTGAAAACAGATCTCTCCAAAGAAGTCTTAATTACAAATATAAAATACAAAAAAAGTGACCCTCTATATATTCTCCCCCTTTAATATGACACATGTTAATAATCATCAGTGGTGTAACCAGTAGGCTTTAGATGTGATAGAATTAAATTGAGATCATCTGTCTGGTGTTTCAGTTCCTTGTTTAATAAATCCTCCTTATCTGGAAGTCTATCTGGTGGTCTTATCTAAACAATGAAGACAAAAGATCACACCAAGCAACTATGTGA
Source organism: Polypterus senegalus (assembly GCF_016835505.1). Classification (NCBI taxonomy): domain Eukaryota; kingdom Metazoa; phylum Chordata; class Cladistia; order Polypteriformes; family Polypteridae; genus Polypterus; species Polypterus senegalus. Next base: position 21,141,652 of record NC_053159.1, read on the forward strand.
AAAGTGTACTAAAAAGCACTACTCAGGGGATTGTGGTATAGTGGGGCCCACAGCTCAGAAGAAGGTGGCCGATTTTTAAATAAGTAATTGAATGGCCGCCTCAGTCTCACTGGGGGTGTGTGCTTACGCAGCTGTGGAAGGTTGGTGAGGTAATTGAAATGAGAAACTCCTGCATGTGAGGGTGCATCCATCTTAATTGTTTCATTAGCTTTCTGTGGTGTGCAAATGAGGCTCTGTGCCCATGGAGGCATATAAGGGAGAGCCAACATTAGAGAAAAGGAGTAAAGGACAAGAAACAAAGGAAAATTGACACAGAGCAGAGGTTAGAGGAAGGAAAGAGAATCCGGCAAGAAGATGGGAAAGAGAAAGAGTATTTTAAAGAACAGTTTTCCTTGCCTGTAGATTTTTAAACTTTTACTAATGGATTATTTGTTTTTAACCTCCATAATTCTTTTTATCAGATTATTTATTTATTGAGTATTTTGAGCACTGCAAGATTTATATGGACACTGTGGTTCACTTTTGCACTTTTATGCACCTACTCCTTGCTCTGTGTGAGTGTCCTCATCTGCTTGCTCTTCCTTAGGGTACGTTATCGACAGTATTGGCTTTAAGTGGCTCCCTGGAAGGACCCAGTATTGTGGGTCCAACCCAATCCATCACAGGGATGGAGGCAAGAAAATATCCAAGTCACTGAATATTTGTTTAAATCAGCCATTAAAAATCAAAGAGTGTGGCAAATCTGCGGAGAGCAGGCTGCCCATGAAAACTGAGTGATCTTGTAAGAAGACGAATAGTGAAGAAAGGACACCAAGAGATCCTTGAGAACTCTGGAGGAGTTACAGGAAACAGCGGTGAAGACTGGAGAGACTGCAGGCAACCAGTCACAGCTTTATGGGGCAGTGGCAAAGAGAAAGTAACTAAAAAAATGCACAGAAGGCATGCTGAAGTCTGTACAGAGTCTGTGGTCTAATGATACTGAAATGGAGTTTTTTGGCCATCAGACTAAAACACCATGTTTGGCATAAACGCTGCACATCATCCAAAACACCGCGAAGCGTAGTTGTGACTCTGTCAGGTTGAGGGGATGACTTTCTGCAGCAGGCTTGTTTTCAATCCATCAAGACGATACCCCAAGCATACAGCCAAATCTACACAGGGATGGCTTCAATAAAACAATATGAATGTCCAGGGAGACAGAGTCAGAGTTCAGGTCTCAGTCCAGTTGAGATTTAGGGATGGACTTGAAAAATGCTTTTTACTCACAATCAACATCCAACATGACAGAGCTTGAGCAGTTGATTCAAAGAAAATGGCGGAATGTGTCAGTGTTCAGATGTGCAAAGCCGATAGTGAGACCTGAGCACACAGTCTCAAGGCTATCACCTACTAAAGACTATACTTATGCAGCCAGTTATTTTGTGTTTTATATTTGTGATTAATTTAGACCACTCTGCAGAGATCTATTTTCACTTTAGTATTAGGTTTATTTCTGTTGATGTGTTAAAAAGGGACATTAAATCAAATGCAGTTCGATGTTGTATAACAAAAAAATGTGAAAACTTCCCAAGGGGATGAATTCTTTTTATAGGCACTGCAGTTGTTTCAAGAAAATGTTTCAAACCACATACTCCAGAAGCACTCTATCCCATGGTAATTTAATTTGAAGTACAGCAAATGACAAAAACAGATTCTGGTTGAGAGATTGGTTTCAGTGAAAATCTGCACCTGCTGTGGCTCTTCAAGACTTGGAAGTGAGTGCTAGTGCTACAAGATGACACACCAGACAAGATTTGCAGGGGTGTGTGTTTATAGGCTTTTAAATTAAACACGATGGACACATTTAAATGAAACTAAGACTCCCGGCAGTGCTGCAGCAAATCGAGACAGATTAAGTCACCCATCCTTCCTTGCTTTATTATAAATTCTGTTTGTTTATTCATTATTGCCAAAGGCAAAATTTGCTGCTGTGTTGTTTAGCTTATTGTGCTGGGATTTTGTCAGAGCACTTAATTAGCATTCAGATGGTTGATTACTAAAGGGGTTCTTGCATGTGTATGTGAAATTAAAGGCAGTAGCCTTAGACTCCAAATACAGGACTGAAAGGCCTCTTGGACATTTATGGTTCTAGCCCAGGCTCTTTGATTAGACCTGCATGTTTGCTATTTGTTGTTTTGCCAATTTCTTGCCAACCAATATGTAAAATTCTCTTTTACTCTTCTAAAAAATAATGAAAAGCCTGATTTTTTTTTTATAAAGTGTTTTTCATTTTTCTTTTCTTTGATGATCTGTAACCTTTATCAAAACAGTGACAGGTCTTTTAGATAAGACTCTTACAACTGTAAAAGTCATGTTTGCTGACAGTGACAATTGATAGGTCTTATTTTAGTCACTGGCTGAACTCACAGTATATTTGTAGCTTCATTCTGAAGGTAAAGGCTTTCCCATACCTTCTATAATTCTTGCTTTCAGCAGGATTTCATCATGACGATTGTTGCGTGAAACAATTCTTTAATTTGAAAATACAGTCAAATGCCGACTTGCGGCTATATTTGGGACCAACCATTTGGCTGAACAGGTTGTTGCAGTTGAGGCTCTGTGAGTCAGTGGGTCACCGGTACGTATACTTTAACTTCCGGTACGGAGTATCACATGTTGATATTTGAGTCTTAAAGGCCTTTTTTCAGGGTGCACCACAGAATTTTGCCACCACTCACACTTCCATGCAGCAGTTTGGAAGTGCCAGGCACTTGTGCACCTGAATCTCCCAAGGATGGCCGTGCTTGTTTTACATGTGTTTGTACTTCACAGCGATTGCTCGATACTTCATTTGGGACAGCACCCCCTGCTTGTCATTCTCGTGCTGGTGCTTTGCAGTGTTCATTACATCATGGGGAAAAACCTGTTCATTTGTTGGTGCTTGGTGGCAATTGATCTATGCTTCACAGAGGATGCTTGTGTGGTGTAGTGGGATTGAAGAAATTGGTCGTAAAAGGAAAGTACCAGCTCATCTATTATTCGCACCCACTCATCAGTTAAAAAATAAATAAATAAATGGGAGGGAACAGATGGCCTCAATTTTGCTGACCATAAATTGATGCATGATTGTATATAGTACAACCAAAAAAAAATAAATATTAAGAAAATTATAAGCTCACATTAAACACAATGCTCATAGTTTTCATGATGTAGATTGCCCATTTCTCGTTTTACGTGTGCTGGAGTCTGAGTGTGATGGTGTAGGTGTGTGTGATTTGGTGCATTGTTTGTTTTGGGTTTTTTTTTTCTTTTTCTATTTCTTTTTTTCTTTTTCTGCCAGGACATCAGTTTCTCAAAGATATAGCTCAGAAACTCTGGCAAATACACCTCTTTTCATTTGAAATGGGTACATCCTTTAAATTTAAATGTGTGTACTAAGATGGGAAATATCACAGTATACAAGTTCAGCTTCTCTTGATGCATTTAATCTCAGTGTAATTATAACATTTTCTTGCAGATTATTGGCTTAAAAAGGCATTCATGTTTCATTGCTTGTTCTACAATTCCTGTTGATATATTACAGGCTGACCAACAAGTCTTATAGATTTGTAAATGTTATATTGGGCAGCTCATACAAAGGACCAATTGCACCAGAGACTATTTACAAATTTAAAAGCAATTCATATGTATTAATTGGAAGCAATTATATCCTGAGTTTGAGCCTTCTGTGCTTTAAGAAAGTAAACATAATAAACTCTTAGGTGCACAAAACACTTTGGATTTGAATAGAAAAGCGCAGAGAAAAAGAACCTTAACTGTCACTTGGTCTTATCACATAAATTGAGCTTTACAGATGCTGTGCTATTATTTGCTTGTGTGCTAAACATTTTATCAACTATGCATTTGGTGACAGAACAGCCCGTCACCAGCACCCACTAGTCACTGCCTGTCAGTCTGCCAAATTCAATAATACTTTGCCCTGCCAGAAGGTAAAGAGCTCAAAACAAGAATTGATATCAATGGTTATGGAACAAGAAAAAAAACATCTTGTAGAAAATAATAAAAAAAGTTGCATTCTTTCTATAGTGAGCAGTGATGTATCCTCATAACGATTAAGTGATGTTATGTTTAAACAAAGCAAAGTAGCAGTTTGAAGCTTATAAGCCAACTAGATATATCCTACATTTTTTTTTTCATCAATTGTAGCAGAAGTCAGTATAAATAATACGGCTTTTATATGGCTGCACTGAATTACTTTTGATACCTTTCATTCTAAAATGTCTTGCGATCTCTATATTTTCAACTATTGGCTGAAGGGTTGTTTCACTGCACATACCCTTACAAAACACTTAAAAAATATATAAATCTGTGTATAAATTACCATTCATTTATTCTAAAAAAAAAAAGGCAGACTATAAAACTGATTTTTGGAGGGGATTTACAGATTGTCTGATTGGCTAAAAGGAAAAGCTGTGTAGTATATGAGAAATAAATCTGTCTGGTCATTAATAAAGAACTCTTAAGATACAAGCAGGATCCTTCAATCATGATAATTCAACATGTTTTATCTAAAGGTCGTTCAGGGTTTAAGGTGTTCCTGTTAAGTGGTACTATGGTAGAGTTAACCTTACATTTTTATTTGTGAATTTTAAAAATCTGAACTAATCAAAGTTTGTCATCTTCACATAATTCTCAGTGCTATTACCTTTTTTTGGCGGGTGTGGGGATGGGATGTCCATATTACATTACCATAGTATATTGTACATCCTATGCTTTTTGTAAATGATTTTTGATAATTCTATTGCTAGAATTCCATCAGTCATTCATTTTTTTCTTTTTAAAGCATTATCAACATGAATGTACTGACATGGTAGAATCAGGCGAGACATATACTACCTCTGTTTGACACCTAACACAGTCTGGAAAGTGAGGGTTGTACAGTGGTGTGAAAAACTATTTGCCCCCTTCCTGATTTCTTATTCATTTGCATGTTTGTCACACAAAATGTTTCTGATCATCAAACACATTTAACCATTAGTCAAATATAACACAAGTAAACACAAAATGCAGTTTTTAAATGATGGTTTTTATTATTTAGGGAGAAAAAAAACCCAAACCTATATGGCCCTGTGTGAAAAAGTAATTGCCCCCTTGTTAAAAAATAACCCAACTGTGGTGTATCACACCTGAGTTCAATTTCCATAGCCACCCCCAGGCCTGATTACTGCCACACCTGTTTCAATCAAGAAATCACTTAAATAGGAGCTGCCTGACACAGAGAAGTAGACCAAAAGCACCTCAAAAGCTAGACATCATGCCAAGATCCAAAGAAATTCAGGAACAAATGAGAACAGAAGTAATTGAGATCTATCAGTCTGGTAAAGGTTATAAAGCCATTTCTAAAGCTTTGGGACTCCAGCGAACCACAGTGAGAGCCATTATCCACAAATGGCAAAAACATGGAACAGTGGTGAACCTTCCCAGGAGTGGCCGGCCGACCAAAATTACCCCAAGAGCGCAGAGACAAATCATCCGAGAGGTCACAAAAGACCCCAGGACAACGTCTAAAGAACTGCAGGCCTCACTTGCCTCATTTAAGGTCAGTGTTGACGACTCCACCATAAGAAAGAGACTGGGCAAAAACGGCCTGCATGGCAGATTTCCAAGACACGAGCCACTGTTAAGCAAAAAGAACATTAGGGCTCGTCTCAATTTTGCTAAGAAACATCTCAATGATTGCCAAGACTTTTGGGAAAATACCTTGTGGACTGATGAGACAAAAGTTGAACTTTTTGGAAGGCAAATGTCCCGTTGCATCTGGCGTAAAAGGAACACATCATTTCAGAAAAAGAACATCATACCAACAGTAAAATATGGTGGTGGTAGTGTGATGGTCCGGGGTTGTTTTGCTGCTTCAGGACCTGGAAGGCTTGCTGTGATAGATGGAGCCATGAATTCTACTGTCTACCAAAAAATCCTGAAGGAGAATGTCCAGCCATCTATTCATCAACTCAAGCTGAAGCGATCTTGGGTGCTGCAACAGGACAATGACCCAAAACACACCAGCAAATCCACCTCTGAATGGCTGACGAAAAACAAAATGAAGACTTTGGAGTGGCCTAGTCAAAGTGCTGACCTGAATCCAATTGAGATGCTATGGCATGACCTTAAAAAGGCGGTTCATGCTAGAAAACCCTCAAATAAAGCTGAATTACAACAATTCTGCAAAGATGAGTGGGCCAAAATTCCTCCAGAGCTGTAAAGACTCATTGCAAGTTATCGCAAACGCTTGATTGCAGTTATTGCTGCTAAGGGTGGCCCAACCAGTTATTAGGTTCAGGGGGCAGTTACTTTTTCACACAGGGCCATGTAGGTTTGGATTTTTTTTCTCCCTAAATGATAAAAACCATTTAAAAACTGCATTTTGTGTTTACTTGTGTTATATTTGACTAATTGTTAAATGTGTTTGATAATCAGAAACATTTTGTGTGACAAACATCCAAAAGAATAAGAAATCAGGAAGGGGGCAAATAGTTTTTCACACCACTGTATGTTGTTCTGGTAATATTTACTCAATAGAGAGAACTTTTTGTCCACAAAGGAAAGTTTGGCTTTTTAAAGATTCTCAGTAAATATTATACAAAAAAACAGCTCCCTCTTAAATAAATGCACACCTCAATGACTAATAGCAAAGAAAACTAAAAATAAAGAAAAACCTCTAACTTGGCTATGATAAAAAGAGCAGTCTCAGTTAGCCATTATGCAGGCGTATAACTGTTTGTATAAAGAAGTCCCCAATAGCATTTCTTAGCACACTTTTTCCGAGTATTTCCTTAGCTGAAAGTCCTTGGAGTTAGTGTGCCAGAGAGAGGATGTGCAGCATTGCTTATAATGGCATGCAGTTGTTTTTTAATTCTCTCCTCCTCTATTACCTCCTGGGGATTGTGAGTGCATCCCATAACTGAGCGTTCCCCTTTTAATTAACTTGTTGAATTGGTGGGCGCCTCTCGAAGTGATGTTAAAAACCTAGCACACCATAGAGTAGATCACAGAGCTCTAAAAGAAGTGAAGGATGTCGCCACCCACATTAAAGGAACGCAGTCTCCTAAGAAAAAATACAAAATTGTTATATATTAGTATGCTATAAGCAGACATTTTTTTCTTGCTTTAAATGTCATTTTGGCTTATTTCTTGAGCAAAAGGTGGAATTTTTAAAATATGTATAGCTTTTCTGTTAAAATTTATGAAAGGCATTTTTAAATATGTTCTATGCAAATACAAGTTAACTGTAACTCTAAGAACTGAATGGGTTTGAGAATGTGTATAAATAATATATATATGTGTTTTTTAAATAACTGCAGAGCATATCCCTTTTGAAGAAGTCATACCTATTGAAGGCCCCAGTTGCCAGAAAATGCTTTTAATGATATTGAGAAAATATTAGTATTAGGTTTTTTTTTTTGGTTTTTTTTTTAAGAGTCATTTTTCTTCATTTTAATCTTTGAGTCATTACAGTGCTTTGATACCAGAGTGTGGCTCTTTAATTGTGCGCAGTCTCTTTCTGCAAAAGTACACAACGTAATTTTTACTAGACACGTAACCAAGCTGTGCTTTATTTTCTGGGAAAAGTTCAATTGGAGTTCTTCATGGATACATCAGTATATTTGTTAGTTTTTTTTTATTATTAACATGCACTTTAAATAATGATCATTGGGGGCTGACATTTATAGAAGAGAATTATCCCACACATGAACTATTAGAACTGAAGCATATCTGCTTTGAGAAACACAACCTGCTTTTTCATCTGCTAGTTGTATTATCTCTTCTTCTGTCAGCAGATGACAAATTGCTCTACCAAGACTGTACAACAGAGAAATGATTTTATTAGAAATTGTATGCCCAGCTATCAAAGTACTAGTGATTTTGGGTGGGCTATCACAGCTCTGATACGGGGGACTCGCATCTTACCTTGTCATTTGATAGATAAATACACTTAAAAAAAAAAAAGAGAGAGAGAGAGAAAAGACCTGTAAATTATTGAAGTCCTTTTACAAAACATGTCTTTTTTAATTTTCTGGAGACTTCTATCAGCGCATGCACCTAACCCCTCTCTCTCAGTCCGTTATGAATGTATATGTATAGTATAATTCATTTTCACGTAGTGTCATGAGAATGGCTTTGTGCTTGTGAGTTTAAGACCAACTGCTTGACTTAAAGACCATCCACATGTATATAATGACTTAGTAATAAATCATTTGCAGAAGATTAGTGGTTTTGCTTTTTATTTTATTTTTGTAATTTCTTAATAAAACAGATATTATGATCCCATTTGAGAAGCTAAAAGTCATTCTCATTGTTGCCTTTCACAGTGATGTATGTCTTTGAGTTGCACTCTCTCCACAAATATAAATGTGAAATAAAGAGGTGGCTTAGTGTCGGAACATACACAGCCCAGCATCCATAGTGCCAGATCATGCTACAGTATGTTAACACAAATTGTAGTTACAGTAATTACAAGTAATGAGCGCTTGCCTAACTTGCTTTAGAGGACATTTTGTTCAGCCGGGGTGATTACAGTTGATACAAAGCTCCTTTATTTCATCAAGATAATGTGCTATTAAAGAAAATCTGTGAACATTTTCAGACCCACATAATACAGTTCAGGGTCTGGGGGAGGAGAGGGGTTGTAGAAGTTTATTGAGCATAAGGCAAGAAATCCACCTTTGTCATTTGCTTTTCTTCATTTAAAGACCACAAATCTTCACTTTTTGTTTCTCTCAGAGATTAAGAACTCTGAGTGTCCCATTTATATCTTCGTGATTTGCAGTCATGCCTGCAAAATTGCTACATTTAAAGAACTACACTCCTCAAACAGGATATTCCATTACCCAGAAAACATTTGATTCTATAAGACAAAAATAAAAAAGAAAAGTAAACAAGGCTGGCATGATGCACACTAAAACGCCAATACTATATAACTCGTATAGCTGGCTAATGATTTATGTGGATTCAGTAACAGGATATAAATTCAGTCTCTAAAGAGTACATGCAAACATCTAAATGAAATCCTTTTTAGGTTTGTAACCATCTACAGACTCTTTAAATAATTTGCAGGGTTTGAACGTTACACTTGAGCACATATTAACCAGGTTAACACAAAGATGGGAATAAGCTTAAAAAAATCTATTTTTGTAATGAACATTCTCCAAGTGTAGTTCAGTGTAATACAGTTAAAAAAGGCATAAAATGATGAAATAATAAGTGGCACTGATTTGTATCTATACTTTGTATTGAAAAATTAATTTAGTTTTGTTTTTTCTTTTAAGCAAACAAAAATAAATCATAGCATTCTGCACATTTATATAATTTTGTTTCTAATAAACCTTTTTTAATTGTTTTATCTAAGCGTGGTTAGAAGAGAACATGTTCGGTTTTAGGGAATCTCCTCAGTTATATAGAAAGACAAAGAAGAAATATTAAATCTAATACTTTGTCCTCTTTGTACATTATTGTAAAGACATTTTCTGAAGGCTTTGTTTCATTTGCTGACAGCAATTTTCCGTTTTAATGAGTCAGTGGTATTTGGTAGTGCGCCCCTGTGAGGAGCAGTCGTGTGGTGTGACATGCCCAACAAGTCCATGACTCGCCCAAACAAAATCAAGACAATTTTAATTTTATCTTTAGTTGGAGGGTTGGGCTCTGTGTGAAAGAGGGCTGACAACCAATGAATGCTCAAATGGATGTGCAGTTCATATAGTGGAGCATTAAGGAATGTGGGTGATTTGGACCTCACAAATAGAAGAGAAGCTTGTCTCTCTGATGTCTTGTGTTTTACATACCAGAACAGATTGGGGAAAAGAACAATATGTCGAAGATTGTAGCTGAACTAGACATACATGCTAACCCTTCCTACAGTGCTGGCTCCTTTAGACAGCACATTATTGCTGGTCATAAATAGGGATGCACAAGGCTGTGCTGGAAGGTCGGCATACAGTCACTAACTTTAACATGCCCATCTGTCTGTCCATCTATCATCTTGTAAATGGATGTGATCTGGTGATAAAATTAGGAGCCTCATTTGGCAAGTCTGACTTGCCCAATGATTAGAAGTCATGTAATGTGACATCTGCTTTAGCAGCCTAAGCACTGTTGGCTTTTCTGTAGAAGCAACACAAGGAAGGATAGATAAACTTCCCTCTTAAGTCTGCTTTATAATATCCTAATTATTATAATCTAAGTGATTATTTTAGATATGTCACAGCAGGTCTTTTTCATGTTATCTATTTCAGGGTATCATGATGTATCATTTTCATATTTCAGATATTTTGGAAAAACTTACTGTCCATTGTGGGATATTGAAATGTATTTCAGATTACCAGAATATTGAAGTAAATTACACATTTTAAATTTCTAATAGGTTTTCTGTGAGACTGAATTTCTTGTCTACTTTAAAACATCTTAAACAGGAAGTTAATTTATGTTTGAGATCACTAAAAGGACATTTCAAATTTCTCAGGCCGGTTCTTATTTTGACATCTTTAAGTGTGTTTCATGATATCTGAAGTACATTACAATTTTTGCCTTGAAGTGCAGGTTCTTGAAGATTTGAATCACATTGCTGAGAATTTCTAAATGTAAAATTTGCTTGCCGTGTGCAGTATATTATTCCTTATATTTATACTCTAATTAGTGCCATTCTTGCTTCCTGTGAACAGTCTTCATTGGGTGAAGCTTTCAGATCTGTTGTCCATGGCAGTCAGAATATTACAGTTAGCATCTTTACAATACTGGCAAGTTAGAAAGTTCTAGTTCAGTAGACTGGAATGTTTTTAATAAAAATTTAAATGTACTTGCACTTAACTATAAATTGCAAAAATATAGCAGGAGCACTTGTACTGTGGAGTGAATAGTTGCTTTATGATATTTAACTGATCAATACTTCTGGTTTCTTTGATTTCTTAGGGCTAATCTTAATGGTATATTTCACATTCAATTGAAACCAATGTTAGTCTGTTATATGTAACACAGTTTTTTTAATTATTTAATGAATGGATTTTTCCCCTCTTGTCCTGGTACTGTAACAGAATATTGCATCCTAAACAAGTTCATTTGTTTGTATTAAAGTAAGATTTTAATGCCCGTTGGTCTGTATAATCATTCACTTTCTAACCTAGAAAAGAGCCCCCTTTCATGTGGCCACCCAAGCCATCATAACTTCTCATAAATTCTAGTCAGAATATTTTTCCAGGGATATAGTGGAGAAGACTGTGTGTGAGTATAATGAAAGTTCTCTAAAACAGCCTTAAAGCATTTGTTTTTCTTTTGACTTCTGATTTAAGTGTCCGTTGCAGCTTTTGACATCGGCAGTGGCATCGTAAGTGTAACGCAACTTTCTCAAGCCCACTTAATTTAGTTCAGAGTCACAGGGGGCACAAACTTATCCCAGCAGCTGTGGGTGTGAAGTGGAGAACAACAAAGCAAATGCCTGAAAGCCCTAAAGTTTTTTAATTGTCAGGTTGAGGTTTGAATTACAGAGCTTGTAGGTTTGTCTTGCTTTAATAAAGGTCTACAGAAATGTTGTGTTATTTGGATACAGTTTAATGACTTATTCCTGTTAGATTGTTTTTGCTCCTAAGGAGTTTGAATGCATTTTCTAGAAAAAAAAAAAATGTATTGTAATGGAATCGGCTCCATATTGTGTTGCTCCACCTGCAGTCCATTGTGAGAGGTCCATTTGTTGTGGTTTACTTTTGTTTCTTTCACTTAGTTTGATCTGTGCCAGTGCTATCCTTCTCTCATAACAACACTAATGAACCTAAGGCATATAACACAAGGCACTAGGGTGTTCAATATTATGTGTTTTATTACATAAATGTAGTAAGGTACATTCTTTATAATTACTTGGCAGCCGTGCCGTTGTCCTGGCAGTGGTAGGTAGATAACCAAGCGGTGAATCTTGCTTTAGTGGTACAGTTAATGACATTTAAATGAATGTGAGTCCCAGATCATGTTGCTTTTGTACTGTTTACTTTATCTCGTTTACAGTATCACATTTCTGTCGCCATACGCTGTATGATCTCAGCCTGCTCTACAGCTTTTTACAATTAACTATTGAGCAGGAAGTGTGTATATATTACAATGGCCTTTTGATTTTCCTCCTTTACAATTATGTAGTGTTAAGCAAAGAGCAGCAGGGAAAAAAGCCAATTCTGTTGAACAAATTCTGACAGAAAGGAGTCTGTTGTTTCAGCCGCTTGGCTATTTGTCAGCGATCCTCAGACTTCCCTCTTGCCTGGTTGCCTAGCAACAGAGGGCTAAAGCAATCAAGCCATAGCCCTGTACAATTCAGAGAGCAGATTGGTGCATGATTTATTGGGAGGGCTGCTAGAATGGTGAGCTGAGGCAGCTGAAATGGAACTTTAAACAGGAGTCGACGTGTGGGGAGGGGGAAAGGATAGCAGGGCTCAGTGAGGCAGGCAGGCAGGCAGTAGTGTAAATATTACTGAGTAAATAATTAGAGTGGGGCAATTAGAGCAAACGAAAGGTCTTCCTTCAGGTGTCTTTGATTTAGCAACACTTACATCGAGATACTGATAGGCAAATAAGGCGGCTTTGGGAGAAGACAAGCTTACCAGCATGTTTGATGTGTGCTGCTTTTAATAGGCTGTGTTTAAGGGATGACATGATAGTATAGAATGTAGCCATGCTGACCTCCAGCCCCAGGATGAATGGTTCAGTTTCCAGCCAGGTATCTTGATTGGGTGAAGATCTCTGTCTTCGTGTTGATTTTCTCTGGATGTTCTGAAATTCTTCTCTCATCCTGTATGAGTGAGTGAGTGAGTGTGTGCTTGTGTTTCTGTCTGCCTTCTGCAATTGACCTGCACACTATCAAAAGTTAGTTTTGTTGTAATTGCAATCAGTGATGTAGAACGCTTTTGTAGAAATGTGGATGGAGTCTACTTTAGTTAAATTGGATAAATCTGTTGTTGCCTATACTTTTGATCCATAAAGGTTTCAGACAAATACCAATAGAGATGGATTTTTGACAGATTAAACAAGATATTTTTTGAGATATAGCATATATGTTTTAATAAGTCCCACCCCTTGGCAATTTAGAGATGCACTGCACAACTGTTTGCATGAATTCATAAGGTTTTTACAGTTGAAACAAAGGCAGATTAAGTGATTGTCCAGCCTCTACATTGGGCAGCAGGCAAAACTTTAACCAGCAAGCAGGAAGAGTCCACTTCTTTATCTACTAAGTTACATGTAACAGTAGTCTTACACTGGCTATTAATGCATAACTCAAACAAAAATTAGTTTATAAAAGATTTTTCTTTATGGCTCTCATGATGGACCTGAAATACACAAGTATTCTTAACAACAATGAAACTAATACGAAAGCAGTTTTATGAGTACAATAAAGATCATTTGTAACCATGTTTGATCAAATCAGATGAGTGCAGTGTTGGAAGAGTAAGTTGTATTTGGTTAAAATGCTAATGATATTCAAGTCAAACATTTTTTTAATACTACAGAGTGACTTTACTGTGTGATGATGCCGATGTTTGTAATATGTGGGGAATAAAAGATAGTAGACATCAATGATCCAAATAAATAATAAATACCCTAACATCTTTCTTCTCCATTTTGGATATTCACAGGTCTGGAGTTGTAAAAGCATCAAAAGCATACCATAGCATAACTATGACTTTCACTGTAAATAATTCATTTTACTTTATGCTGTATAATATATGATATTACTCATAGTAAGTGAAGCCGTGCACAGAGAACCAGTAAATCATCCAGTGCATGTTTTTTTTGCATGTGCATAAAGTAAAGGTATAATAGTAGTAATAATAATTTATATTTATGTAGCACTTTTCTTACCTAGTCAAAGTATATTTATATCCTAAATCTAACAAACCAACACCTTTCTCATGGACTTTTCTATTATAAAGTTTAATTTCTACATAAATCGCATATTATGGATTTCCTACAAAAATTAGTTTTTCCCAATGATTCCCCTTAATTTATTAAAAATATACTTTTAGAAAATATATATTATTATTTTATATATATATATATATATATATATATATATATATATATATATTATTATTACTCTTTTTTTTTTTTAATTCAGCTTCAGAAGAAAAAAAACAATACCAGCTTTTATCAGTCTTGTGACGAAAGGAAAACTACAAGAACTTCTTAAAAAGATCAATGAAGTGGTATTATCCAGAGCTGCTCTTACCCCGGATGCCCAATAAGTGACACAGAGCAGTGATGTGTTAGGTCGTTATATGTATTTATATTGTGGTTTATCACATGAGTACCTTTCAGTCATCACTTACTTGTGATATCTTTAGAAACTTGAGGCAGACCTTCCACAGCAGGGTGGAAATATGTACAAAAAAGTGTTTTAAGTTTGAAAACTATGTTCTGCTACATAAATTAAATTTTAATTTATAAAGTTATAAGGACCTCTTTATAAGGTCAGTTTAGCACCCAGTTAAATGTGTCTGAATTTGCAGTGTGATGCAGTTTGCCAAAGCAATGTCAGTCACAGGCAAGAGTATCGTACAGACATGCATATACCCTTGTTAAAATTATTTACACCTTCAAAGAGGGCATCCTGTCGGCAATTACTGGTTTTGTCTTCCTTAATGACCAGTGTTTGAAAAAAATATTTATTTCTCTCTTAACCAGGGTTGACTGTCTTATTTTCATTTGGTTGTGTCTATCATTCAGGACCTGATAACAAAAGGGATTTTATATTTGGCATAAAGTTATTTTGTGTCAGTAACTACATTGTAGTTGATAGACTGTTATAAGGCAAATCATTTTTGCACAGGGAAATGACAGAAAAAGATGGAAACTTTATATTTCAAGGCTACTATTTATATATGCTTAAAATATTGTATACAGTTATGAAACTTTTAGCTATTACTTTGTTACTTCATTTATGTGATGCCTAAACTTGAGATCCAGTATCCATGACTGGTTTTCTGGTGTACCTACTGCTGTTGAGGTTTCTAAAACAAGCTCGTCTGAAGCATTTTTATGCCTTGTTTTGCATGTAGACAAACCTCTGAACATATCTGCCAGAACTGCTAATGAGATTTGAGAAATTATTTTTGTAGCTGGAAAATATCCATCAGAGGTGTTTTGTCATTTTTGTAAGTCACTACATCTGAATTTTAAATCTCCTCTTAAACTGAATTGTTTGATACAAGTCAGTGATCCATGCCGGATTTTATGTCTAACCAGGAAATGCAGGCTCTCTTGCAGAAAGATCACATGTAGAGCCTTCCCCTTTGTAGTGCAAGAGCAGAGAGTGACAAGCGATTTCTTGCTTGTAAAAGCTGCCCACCTTCTGGGACTTTGGGATAGCACCTTCATTTTTATTTACCTGAACCTGGATCAACCACAGTCTGTCTGGAAATTTCACTTTTTAGCCTCTCTGGAATTACAAGTACTCGCCTAAACAGAGACATGTAGCAACTGGGCAAGCTGGAGAAAGAAGAAAGTATGAGCTGTTGGTTGGTTATGAATGTTATGCGCCTTCGTGTTTTTTTTTTTTTATGGCTTTGACTGTCGCTGGCTCTTAAAGGAATACACTCCATACTTGTTAGTCTGTGTGGGTTTTTTGTGTGTGTGCTTGCTTGCTTGTTTACTTGCGTTTTCAGAACTCAGTAAGGATTGCATGTTCAGTGTTTTCATGCGTTCTTTCTTTATCTTAGTTTTTATTCCTGAATTGATTTTTCCCTTTTTTAAAGATAGAATTGAGAAGGAAAGTTGTACTAGTTTTTTAATATCTTTATTTGTGAAACTTTTAAATTACATGGGATGAAATTTTCAAATTTAAATATGCTGTTAAATTAAAAGTTACTTTTAAATCTGTTTATTGCTGTTTTCAAATGTTCTCATTTTTGTTTGTGTATTTCTTTTAGTCTGTTAATTCACAGTTAAGACCTTATTAGCATAGTATCATATTTACTGATGATCAACTTATTTTTTGCATTTTCAGCAAATCCTTTCAAATGAGAATTTTGACTCCTCAATGATCATTTAAGATTAAAAAGCCACAAATGGATGCATTGTCCTTCAAAAAAAAAAAAAACAAGTTTTCTATTTTTGCTGAAGTTTTCCTTGTGCAGGATCTTTACTAATTGTGGTTTTCTATGCTTCTCTTTTTCAAAAAAACAACCCAGAAACGGTTTATTAAAGGCCTGAGACAGTACGGCAAGAATTTCTTTAGGATTCGAAAGGAGCTTCTTCCTAACAAGGAGACTGTAAGTGTGTTTTTGTACAGTTTTTCTATCTTCATCTAGTGGGAAAATCTTTTTTTCTTAGTTTCACTAATGCTTGCATGATTTGATATATGCTGTAACTAAAATATAAGTTGCATTCCGTCATGATTCGGGGGGGAAAGAAATTGTTTATTGTGGACTATATTACATCGTCTATTCTGGATCCAGTTCCTGTTGTGTGGTAGCCACTTAGCTAAAAAGAGCATCATCCCTGGCTTTAAACTATGGCACAGGGTGATAAGTCTTCAAGATTTAATAGTTTTACATTCAAAATTAATCTGCTTCTGTAAATATTTCAGTTTTTTTAATTTTGCTACTTTGTTATGCAAAATAGCATACTAAAATACGAGTTTAAAAGTTTTAACTTGCATCTAAAGTGCAATTGCTATGTTGGCAGAGTTTCTTTATTTTAAAAGTTATCATCTTTCTTCTGTACTCACCGGCTGCACCATATCTCAGTGTGTGTAACCTGCTCAGTGTAGTCAAAGGAAGTGGCTGTCACATACTTCAATTAGACATATGGGTCATTTTTCTCCAAATGATCAGTTTAGGACCTAAATATAATGTTCCCAGAGTTTAACTGTTAATAGGTTGCTAAATTTCTTAAGTTTCCCTTGTGTAAGTTTTCAGTGTGTTTCTGGGAGACACTTGCTACCTTTTCCTAGCAAATATATTGTGTGGTCAGGTTAGACCATGTCACTTAATCATTTACTCTTACAATGTTTAGTTGAAAATGAACATGCTGACCAACAATATATATATTTTTTTAGTTCTTATTATGTACAAAAATATGGCCATGATAATTTCATGGTATTCATAATAGAAAACTCACTTTCCCAAGGAAAATGATGACTAGCTATACTGATCTGCAGAAATGCCAACATGTAATTGTTAA
This sequence comes from Polypterus senegalus, assembly GCF_016835505.1. Taxonomy (NCBI): domain Eukaryota; kingdom Metazoa; phylum Chordata; class Cladistia; order Polypteriformes; family Polypteridae; genus Polypterus; species Polypterus senegalus. Next base: position 21,158,842 of record NC_053159.1, read on the forward strand.
CCTCTCCATACACCAGAATGTGCTCCTTCAATGGACTACTTTTAATTAGTTGCATAGTCTTGCCAGTTGTAACTGCCCCTATTACCATTGAATCTCACAAGTAACACCCACATTTTTTAATAGGGACTAGGATTTATTTTTTGGTTTGGTTTTGAGCAATATTATGTAGTTTGGCATAATAAATATTCCCCCAATCAAAGCCCCACATTAGATTGTAAAGTGCAGGATGCATTCACCCCACGCCCAGTCCTCCCATTGTGTCCACTGTATGGAACAGTCCATCAACAGTCTTCCTCCACAGCTGTCAGTTAGTCAATGATAAGAAATGTGTGTCATTTACATTGCTAATAGAAATGAGGTCAACATTAGTTTTTTTAGAAGTTAATTCATTAAGAGTATTCAGGTAGTAAATCTTAACAATTATTCCTGTAAAGTGCTGCTTTGGTCAGTCTGGTTCATCATCAGCATTTAATTTAAAGAAGGAAGGTAAGTAATGTGTGGCAAATTTATATCCAGCTCCTTTAAAATCAAACTATCTAGAGCTGGAAAGACTTAATCACAGCATGTAGGCTTTGTTATAGAAAGAGGCATGTGGACAGTGAAGGCCTTTCAAAACACACCTATTTGCTGGTGGTGACAGTAATAGCAGCATATTTTAAATAATGACACTTTCTTGATCTCATGAACAACTTATTTTGGTTTAAAGCCCAATTCATGTTTTCTTTTGTAATACACTTCTTTAAAAAAGAGAGTGGTTGGGAAATAGTCGGGACTTTATTTTTAATTCATGTATGTGTTTGCCAGTTTCCTTAGTGAAATTAATTAGAACAACTGTTAGAAAGAGGGGTTGTCAGGATCATATATAGCTTCACTGTGTCAAAAAAGACTAACTTTTAAGTACTTGTGATCTTTCATTGGATAGCACTTGCCTTCTGTTCTTTGAGTCCTAAAACTCCTGAGTAAGTTGGAGTATATGAAAAAGAGAATTTCCCCTCGGGATTTAATACATTATACCAAAAAACTACATTCTAAGGACAATATGCAAAGGGTTGATATTACTAAACCATTAATATCTAGTGACAATACATTTCACACAGCTAGCTTTGTTAGAATGCCTATTGAAAAACCAAAATTGTTAAATTTAGTTTTAGGTGGGCCATTGTTTGGCCAGATACAGCAAAGTCTAAATAAGATAGGTGGTTACAAATCTTGTAATGCAGAGATGGTGGAGGAATAGTGGAACAGATTTTAAAGTATTGTATGTTCGTTGCAGGGCAAAATTTATCGTAAGATTAAGAAACAGTAAGATATTAAAGAGAACTCTGTATTGGATAAAGAAAGCTTAAAAAAAGTTGCAAAGAAAGCACATTAATATGATTTGTAAAATACTGTTTACTCCAGAACTAATAGTAAAACTTATGAGTGCATGAGAGCAATGGTTAATAAAATATATTAATAAAGTTAAAAGAGAAGTATTGCAGAAAATGCAAAAGATGACCCAAAGGGTTTAAGTATTTTAGTACTTAAATAATGGTCAGGGAGGAGATGAAGTGTATTGGGAAATATTAAGTATGGGCTGACCTATACAGATAGTGAATGCTCTGAATATTCACTTTTTTGTAGTTTCCACATGTGAAGTAGTTTGATATCTCCCAGCAGTCACAGAGACTGCCAAAGAAGGTACGTAGTGAATTGGAAATTGCAGAGGGAGAGAAATTCTGTTTGGATTAAATCAAGTTGGGGACTACGCATATCAAATGATCATGCTTATTTTTCAAAAGTCATTGTATTGTATGGACACAGGCCAGTAACCATAGCATGTATCACGGGTAAATTAATGGAAGCAATTATCAAGGTAAAAGGGGAGCATCGCATACCAAGAAAGGGTGTGTTAATGAACACTCAACAGGACATTTTATGAGGAAACAATAAAAACATACAATTGAAGAGGTAAATATGATATTTATTTATCTTGATTTTCAGAAGGCTCGATGATGGCCCATACGCGAGTCTGAGGGTCAGGCTTAAAGAAGTGGGAGTTTAGGGTGCATGTAGTGGTTAGAAGAGTGCAAAATTAAATACACAAAGCGAAGAGTTATGATCCCTGGAATTTTTTTAAGTTAGATATTAAAAATGTTGTCCCAAAAGAATCTTTTTAATATACATAATGATCATGATAGTAATATAAATAACAAGCCAGTTAAGTTTTCACTGGGATGGTAAACCAGGTGAAATTGGATGACTTTAGTTGGTCTCCCAATTACTACAGATGGACCTGACTAGAATTCATAATTGAATACTTTACATTTACCTATGTTAAATGTCATGTACCGTAAAGAATTGCACACATTAAGATTTCAATACACAGTGGGATTCTTGAAACATGAAACTACATATTATGAGAAGGACCAAGAAAGTTGTAATAAACCGTTTACTTTGTGTGTAGACCATGTACAGGAAGGATTAATAAATCTAATTAAACCTCAGGGTATATTGCCTAACATGTAGAGCACAAGTCAGTGGATGTTATTCTTAACCTATAACACAATAAGGAAGTCAAATCTGGAGTATTGTGTTCTGTTTTGGTCTCTATATTTTAAAAGAAGAAAAAGCCCTGGAAAAAGTCCAAAGAAGAGCAGCCAGGCTGACTCCATGATTGTGAGGTATGACCTATAGGAAAAAAATATGGAAGTAGCCAGACCTTTTCATTTTAAGCAAAGAAGGATTAATAAGTAACATTATTGAAGTGTTCAAAATTATGCAGCGAGTTAATAAAGTGGATCCCAGGTGTTTTTTCCCTTACGAACATGGAGACACAGATGGAAATTGGCTCAGGATGTATTTGACACTAACATTATAGGTTCATGGGATGAGTTACAAAGTAGTGTAGTAGACTGTGGTACTTTTGGGATTTTCAACACTCATCTCAATGTTACTTTGGAGAAATTAGGAGAATATGGTTGATCTTTGTTGTGAATGGCCTGTTCTTGTCAAAGTTATTCTAATGTTCATTGGAAGTTTTCTGCATTAGATGGCTTTTCTCTTTTTAAGGTATGCATAAGTGGAATTTTGTAGTTGACCCACGTATTATATAAGTGCCATTTTCAGAGTGGTTTTAGAATTTCTAGCAGTCTTTCCCAAGGTAAAATAGTTGTAATTTTTATTAAACCAAGTAAATTTGTCAGTGTTTTCACTTTAACTAAATACCATCTCCTCTTTAATCTGGAAAGTTGAAATGTATTTTTCAATAACTACTGTCAGTTGAAAAAACTTAGTAGGCATAACTTTTCCTTGCATTATTCAAAATAATGTCTTTTCCTTTTGTACATTTTTCAGCATAGTAATTTGTGCATATGAATACTTGACTTATTAACACTGGCCGCATCTTTTCTATAGACAATTTTTTTCTGTCACCATTACGTTGTATGTGGTGAGCCCAAAAGGTTTCAGTGATGCATTGAAGATGGGGGCAGTGCCTTGGGACTGGCAAACTGGACTTGTGGTCCCCATTTTAAAAGGGAGAAAAGATGGTGTGTTCCAGTTATGGTAGGATCACACTCCTCAGGATTTCTGGGAAAAAAAAGCTGTTATCCTGAAACAGAAACTCCAGCCAGATTTCTAACCTCACATTCAGGGGACACAATGTGGATTCCTTTCCAGCCATGGAACAGTGAACTAGGTTTTTGTCCTTGCACAAATACTTAAGAGGTTGTGGAAACTTGACAACTTCATCTACACATGGTTAGTAAATTAGAAGAAAAGCTAATGGCAGTGTACCCTGTGGGGGTCTTGTCAAAGGTGCAGAAAGAGCATAAGGTTTCAGGACTGCTGCAAATCATATGGTCCTTGTATTTGTGGCACAAGATGTCTGTTAAGTCAGGACTTACCAGCATATGTTATGGGCCGTGCCAAAGGTTTTTCTTTTCTCATTTTCTGTTTAAAATTGTCATGGACAGTATATCATGGCGAAGCCCCAAAGGTTGGAACAAACTGAAGAAGTCTAGGTTTGCTGTTTGCAGATGGTGATTCTCTTTTGGACTCATCAGACTGTGATCGCTTCACAGATTAGCACAGTGCAGTTTGAGTGCAAAATTGACAACCAAATCAGAGATCATGATTTTCCCCATTAATAAAAGAGTGGCGTATACTCTAAAGGGTAGGAGAGCAGTTGACCCAAGTGTATGAGTTCACAAACCTCTAAGGGTCTTGTTCTTGATTGAGGGTAGATAAGAATAACCAATAAATCAGTTGAACAGTATCAGTGTACTCCTTCACCCTGTCGTCATTCTCTTCCTTCTTCTCAACATGCCTAAGCCATGTTTGTCTGTTTCTCTTTATTACAATACGTTTTGCCTCCATGACAAATCAGTTAGTTGCATTTTGTCATTGTCATCACCATTCCTTTCATCCATACTTCATTTTTGTCTTCATTTCTCACTTCCATATATTGTACAACTCCAAACATGGTTTTCATAAGCATTTTTATTTTAGTGACAGACTTGCTTCTTTATACGTCAGAATGGGGGAGCATACTATATCAGCATCCTGCACACATTTTACAAATAAGATTTGCACCGGCAGGCTACCATTCACACCATTACATGTTTTATTCACCCATTTATGAAAATATTTGCTTTGCATTTCTCCCAACACCTCTAATGCACACGCTGCACAGTAATCATTTTGCACTTCCTGCCCCTTCATACTCACTCATCACCTCCATCTTTCCTGCATTTACCTTGAGAGTTTTTGCTTCCAAACTTATCATTCCAAAGTGTATAGCCATCCAATGGCAGGATACAAAATGACTGTGTCATTTACTTCATCCTATTTTAGTTTTTCTCCACTTTCATTTTCTATCTGGCTTATGTCAGATGGAATGGAAAATAAATATATATATATATATATACACACACACATAGTTATATGTAGTGTTTCTCGTATAATTCATTTTGGATAGAGGTGTCACCCAAATATGCCAATACTAATAATATAAATATGTAAATAAAAATGTAAGCTATATAGATATAATTTTGAAGCAATGTCAGATTTGTCTTTTGCCATTGGAATTATTTTATGAAAGTTAGTAGCTTGTTAGGCTGTCAGTGTTTTGTTTTGTTTTGTTTTGTTTTTAATTTCTGCTTAATCGGCATGCACTATGACTGTTAGCCTTCAAAGCGTTTTGGCTGAATTACAGTTTTTAGAAATCAGAAAACAACACAATTATATAACGCAGCTTGGTTCAAGTTGATCCCAGTGAAACTGTCAAAATAAATTGGAAATTGCACATCTTTAAAGCACTATTAAAGATAAGACAATGGAATTCCCAAAAGAAGTGATACTTAAGTCAGTTTACCATCTTCTTAAAGTATATTATTGACAAACATGTCATAATTCTGTACAATTGAAAAATAAAAACAGGTAATTGAAAAACTAGTTTAACCCTTGATTGATGCACCCTTTAGGTTAATTTATTCTTCTTTACTGTCATAATTTCTAGTTCTTAGTAACCTTACATAATCTAGAAATCCTTTGCAGGCCTTACCTGGTGATGTCACTTCATTATATAACCCACTTAATCCAGACTAAGGCTGTGGTGGGTGGAGGGTTGCTAGAGCCTATCCCAGCTGACACCGGGTAGAAGGTAGAAACAAACCCTGGAGTGCCCATCAGTCCATTGCAGGTGATCTCTCTCGCTCTCACACACACACACACACACACACACACACACACCAGAGTCGCTAATTCACCAGATCTGCAGTGGGATGAAACTGGAACACCTGGAAGAAACCCACATAGACACAGGGAGAACATACAAACTCAGCCCAGCAAGGACCAGGGACTTGAACCCTGGTCCACCTCACTGTGAGGCAACAGTGCTACCACTTTGCCACCACGCTGCCCTCACCTGGTCAGCATTCTCTAATGTGAGCTTTTGCTTCTAATTTCCTTTTTATTACAACCTGTCACTTTATATCACAGTTCCTGTTCAAACGGTATATAATATTTCAAACAAAAGAAGGATACTTAATTTATATTGGACTCCATTTTGATAAGTGTGCTTTATTTTCTTAGAATTTATTCAGGCTTCACCTTTGTGACCCTGCTGTAACTGTGAGTGACAGCCTCTTTTCTGTATAACTGTTTTGATGAGAAAAGATCGGGTGGCAGGTGCCTTGTAATGGTCTTTGCCAAGGAAACTTTATTGCATCAGACTGCTTCATTGCAATATTCATGATTTGGTTTTCATATCAGTGAAACTTCAATTTGCCTCAGTGAATGTGTGCTTTTTTCCTATAGTACAGCTGTCAGTGTGCAGCAGCAACAGCACATAATTTACTTGACAAGGTTCACATGCTTGCTTATTATCTCATGTAGAATGCTTTGCTCTTCCTATCTTTCTGTCACATAAAGATTATGGCATTCACTTCAGATTGAACTAAGCAAAATCTTCATAGGTCATTTTAACAAAAACATTTTAGAGTTGTGCATGAGAGTAATAAAGAAGTTGTTCGTTTGAAATAGTCTACATTATTCTATATAGCATGTTAAAACTATGGGTCCAAATTCATTGTGACAGTGTACGATCTTCGACTTGAGCTTTCATTCACATTTCCAGTAACAGTAGTGTATGATGTGGAGAACACTCAAGTTCCTCGGTCCATTTTTCAATGACTCACTCATTCCACATGTGTCTGACTGGGCCTGCCCTGAACAAAGCTTTAGTCCATTCAAAAGTGGAATACATTTATTTAGAATGGGACTGCTTAGAGTCCCCCGAAAACCGAACCTTAATGTCTGTGCAAAATCTCATTACAGACAACGCTCAGAGCAGGATTCACACTCGGGACTCATGACCTGTGAGGCAGCAGTGCTAACTAATATGTCATCTGAAGAAATTCCCAATGATGTAGTGTTTTAACTTTAGTGTCACTGGTGTCAGTCTGTTTAGATAGATAGACAGATAGATAGGTAGATACTTTATTAATCCCAAGTACCCGGTTATTAGATTCCTAATCACCTGTTTACTTCTCAGTGCTTGACACTGAACCACTACAAGAGAATAATTGTACCTGATCTGTAATGGCAGCATTTTAATAATTGACTTGGATGTTTTCATTTTACACAAGTGGAAAAAATCTGTTCCTACTTAAACCACTTCTGTAAAAACTGCACATTGTATTTTACTTAGATGATATTGTATATGTGGATATTTATTTATCTGCAAATTGTTGCTTGTATATTTGTTTAGAGCATGTTTTAAAGTAATATTTAAATATACTGCTTCATAAATTTAAGTCAGTTTCTTAGCATATTTTATTAAAAGGGACATCTTTTTACAATAATACAGTACAGCTACAGAACATTGAACTGTACAAACTTTACGCCATTATGCTATGTACATTATATATTATACATTTTTCTCAGTACAAGTCATAACTGTATTAGAGGGCTTTTCTGGTAACTTAGAAAAGTATTTATTTATCATTGGACTATGGAAACAGTTTTTTTTTCCCTTTTCCTAGTAGTACAGATTCTTAGTTACAATATTGCAACTGAAAAACTATTTCCTTTTAAGTGATAATTAAAAAAATGTAGGCTATGATCTTATAAAATCAAGTAGTTTTTGGTACCATCAGCTCCACAATTTTACAAATTACAATCGTTCAGAATGCTCAGTTTAAATGTCATTTTTTTTCTATTTTCATAATTAACATTTAAGTTTATTTTTCCTTTCTTCTGTGTATAAAGACATTCCTGAGTGTCTGAAGTGTGTCCTCGAATTAAGAAAAACGCGAATGCGAGTGCTAAACTGGCCAGAAAAACACAAAACAACTAAAAACTACAGATTGGAAATGTGTAATTCCCAGTTTCTTCACCCACCATTCTGAAGCACTAGAAGCAGTTGTGTGTCTCGGAGAAACTTACGACACGTGGTCAAATTAAAAACTCAAGTTTTGGATCTCGCCAGAAAAGGCTCCATGCAAAGTCATCCAACTACAGCAGAGACTATTAGAAGGAAAACATAAATTTAAATATTCTTTAAATAATGAAAACATTTTTAAAATACTCAGCAGGACGTGATGTATGTTGTTTTTTTCTAGCGTAAAAAGTAAATTATTGGTTAAAATCCCACATTTGACTTAAAAACTGGAGGCCATTACTTCTCACGCATTTGAAATCTTCATGTTTACCTACCTTTGAACTTTACTACTAGGCTGCAAAATATTTTGGACAAATTTTTTATTTTTATTTTTTCATTTAGCTGGAATCTGCAAATCAATACCATCTTGAATTGTAATGTAAAAAAATGCTGTTATTAATCTTCTGTGAGCTTTGCCCTGTGTGCCACTCAGCCCTAATTATTATTTTGCCAGCAACTCGCTTGTCATAAGGATCCAGTGTAGGACATGATTTAAGGCAGAGAAGATGTATTACGTTGCTCCTCTATACAGTATCTTATTCACCTTTTTCATCCTTCTCTATTGTAAGGATTGTGTCATTTATTGATCTCTGTATTGATAGTGTATTGGCATCTGAACAGGATGGTAGTGAGACCAGCTCTGTTATATGGGTTGGAGACAATGGCACTTACCAGAAAGCAGTAGACAGAACTGGAGGTGGCAGAGTTAAAGTTGTTAAGATTTGCATTGAGTGTGACGAAGATTAGAAATGAGTACATTAGAGGGTCAGCTCAGGTGGGACAGTTGCGAGACAAGAGGCGAGATTGTGTTGGTTTGGACATGTGCAGAGGAGAGGTGCTGAGTTTATTAGGAGAAGATGATAAGGATAGAGCTGCCAGGGAAGAGGTATGACAGAGGAAGATGATGAGGACAGGAAGCTATGAAGAAAGATGATTTGCTTTGGCGACCCCTTTGTTAAAAACAGCCTACAGTTCCCAGTTTCCTGCACCTGTCACACGTGTCTATCCGTGAAGCGGTACTGGCGAATCTGGGTGAAGTTATATAAAATGTTTTAAGGAATTTACCCTTTAATGATCCTTGGGAACTTGGAAAAGAATCCTTCAACTAAAACTTCTGACAAGGAATGGAAGTCCGCCATTCATAGACAACATTATAGTTCAATATACCCCAGGCACGCCATAATTCAGGTTTGATTTTCTTATTGATTACATGTATCTTATTTCAAATTTAAATTCAAAAGCTCAATCTCACTTTAATGTGCTACATGATTGTGTATTACTTTCATTTTGTGAAATTATTTAGCAACATTTTAGCAAACAATTAATGAGCCTTGGACCTTGTGAGCAGATGATTGGTTAAGTGACATATGGGATGTTTTAACATTATTTGCTGCTGTTTAGTATTTGGTCCCTATTGAACCTGCTGTATTATAAACTTTATGATCTCCATTCTTCATGAAAACATGAGATTAAATATTTTTTCTGTCCTAACTTTACACAACAACTGGGAAAAAAGATTAAAAAAATATTTTTTTGTATAAAGTATTACTTTAATCAAGAGAGTCTTGATTGCAACAACTAATGGATGTTATCGATGATAGTTGATTATTAAAAATGTTGGCATGGATCACTTTCATCTGTAGGTTAATTGCGTCATTAGGTTGAGTATCCTGCGCTGCGGAGTTCAGTCACAACCTCATTCAGTTGTGAACACATTTGGGAAAAGGCAGATGGTAAGCAAGTGCCAGAAAAGACAGGATGACATAAGATTCCCTGAGTCAGGGAGCACTATACTCTGAAGGCAGAAAAACAGAGTTGTAGGTCTGACCTCCTATGGCACGAGAGCACAGCCAGGCTACCGACACATTTGAACAGGAAACATACCGTTCCAGGCTCTGTGGAGGAGGAAGACTTGCCATTAATCCAGTAAGTCAAATGTTACTTCAGCATTATGTGATACAGATATACTGTATGAAAGCAATGTTTGCTAGGCTGGGCTTATAATGACATGACTTTCAGTTTAAAGTGACTAATAATTGGAGTTATTATCCAACCCCCTATGCTGCGAATAAAACACCAGCATGTGCGACAGAATTTTATTATAATAAAACGTGTCATTAGCCACTAACTAGTCAATGTTCCGATTTTTTGGTTTTATGGTGCTGCATTACACACTTGCCAACACGTGTAACATTAGCACGTGTGTGTGTTTACATAAAATGGAATGCAAAGAAACGCAAGTCCTTGTCTGAGCAGAAAACTTTCCAAAGGAAATCAAAAACTCTGCAAGAATGTATTGGCTTATCCTGCAGCACATCAAACGTGACTGAAAGGCGTATCGCTTGTCAAAAGACAAGAGCAGGGTGGAAAAGGGAAAGTTCCAGACTAGTTGGCTATCGGACTTCAAGTGTCTTTTATATAGTCTGGAGGAATACGCAATAATGTGCGTAAACTACTACTGCAGCAAGCCTACTTTAGTTGGTAAAACAGATTTTGTGGCAGAATCACACAATTTCAAATGTGAAAATCTAACAGCACACTCCTGACAGTGACATGCAGTGTATAGGGTACTAATAAATGTGCCAAAGAATCTGCAGTGATCAAAGTTTTCCAGACGCAAAAAAACGACGAATGATAATGCAAAAAGATACAAACTTTAAGTTTAAATAAACTTGCCTTTTTACATAGTAGAGTGAAAACCGTTTCATACAAATGAAACCACTTGTTTTACTACTAAATGAAAATAGTTTGGACATTTCCTCAACAGATGACAGCAAGGTTCATTATGCTGATCTAACTTCAAATATTACTGCAGACTTACAAAACATAATAATAATTAAGTCATGATGGTACAACAGATTCTTCAGTGGTGGAATATTGTGGTGGTCAGATATTTTCATGAAAATTTAGTGTGATTCTGAATACATAAGCCAAATTGTGAGTTTAGTTAATTTACTGAAAACTGTTGTTTTGTGTGTGTGCTCATTGCATTTTCAATGTATTATGTAAATGTTGTTCAAAAACCTGGATAAATTTTGTTTAAAATATCTGTACAAGTAGTTTAGTTTTTTTAACAAATACATTTCTGAAAAATTTTATAGAGATGTTTAATGTGTGTTTAATTTCAATTTTTTTTTTAGAATTCAACTGACTGATTAATCAACAAAATAATCAAAAGATTAATCGATTATCAAAATATGCGTTGTTGCAGCCCTAGAGTGAATCCACTTTTGCAAAATGTTCTCTGATGCTGAACATCCAACCAAGTCAGGGCTTGTGTTGAAGGAAAAAAGTTTAGAGTTTACTCATCATACATTGTAGCAGTTGAGTGAATCGGTGTAACTTTATAAGTGGGATTTCAGAGATTTACTTCAAGGGGTTAAGTTGCATTAGTCTTTAATGCAGAGAATAGACATCTTTGTATTGCATTAGATTTGGTTTGTTTTGTTTTATAGTGATAACATATTTTACTCTGCTGTCCATCCTCAGTTTAAGCATTAGTGTCACTACTACTAGCTTTCAGAAAGCAGCAGTAAAGGTTCTGGGCATATGACAAGCATGTCAGATGTGTTACAGTAAAATGCTTCTGTTCCTTTGCTAGTCTTTATATGCTTAACTTATTAAAACTTTGCGTGAGCCTCCTTTCAAAATGCCATTTTGCCAAAATTTTGTCACTGACAGATTTAATGGTCAAATGAAATTGTAGGACTTTGAAAATAGGTAGTTACTATTCACCGTACTCGCTGGATTTCTGGTTCTTTTTCTAAATAAACCCATTGTCCTCTGATTAGACTGTCTAATGTCTGGGAAATGGTAAGTGTTAACATTTTTCATTATTGGGTGGCACACAAATCCATGTAAGGCCTTTTAATGGCTTTACAATGAAAAGGTCACTCTGTCCCACATAGAGTCAGTCTTTACAATGCCAGCAAGTTATTCCAGGACCGGGCATCCTTGCTGCATTTCCTCTTTTTGAAAGTAAGCTTTTTACTTCAGCAACCTTATCTGTTAGGCACTTGTGAGTCCGAAATACTTTCCCCTTGTCTTTGATGAGACACATAATCACCTCCAGTTAACCCTTTTGTGCCTATCAGGTTCCACTTAATTTTTGCACCTAATTAGTTTCTTGCTGAATCATCAGGTCCGTATAAACTGTGGGAAGAGTTTCTTGCTGGATTTCTGCTGTTAATTGTCAGTGATATATGGCCCTGGCTAATTTCATTAGTCAGTGATTTTGCTAGTATACTCATGCTTCCAACTAAAATAATAAAAATTAATTGTAGCCTGTCAGAGGTATACAGTAGATAAATATAGTTTAATCAGTTATTTGGGCACACTATATATTTACTTTGATGATTATTATACACTTTCCAGGTAGTGAAGTGTAAGGCCTAATGAAATGGACTCAAAACAACAAGTTTACATACTTGATTACTGAATGTGCTGCAACTGTACATAATTTATTTAAACAACTGTACAGTATGCATTCATTTAAACCTTTTGTAATTATTAAAATTTATCTGCAGGAATACAGTACTGCTTGGACCATGTAATATTTTATGTGGTCTGCAGCAATCTTTAGGTAGGTGGTACAGCCATATCTATGCCAGGAACCCAAGTTTCTCAGCAGAACATTACCCAACGCATCACACTTCATTCACTGGTTTGCCTCCTTCCCTTCCCTCGTGCTGCCATCTCTTCCCCCAGTTTAAATGATACACCTGCAGCTGGCTGTTCCCAGGATTCTAAAAGAAAATATGATTCATCAGACAAGGCAACCTTCTTCCATTGTTCCTCGGCCCACTCCTGTTGCTCAAGTGTCCATTGTAGAAGCTTTGTCCAGTGAACGGGGCTTAACATGGGCACTCTGAATGGTCTGCAGATACCCAGCAAGCTGCGGTGCACCATGTGTTCTGATGCCTTTCTCTCATGGGCAGCATTGCTACTATTCATGGAATATTGAGAAAATTAAGAAGATCTTGTCAGTTTTGGCAAATGATAGTATAATTAACAGAACTAAGCAGTGCTGCTTGTTGTCTAAACCTTTTTTTAAATAAATGTGTATTTTAAAAAATATACTCTTACTGTTTTATCCCAATTTTTGGTAATGAAAGAAGGCAGCTGTGAAAAGAGAGAGAAATCACTTAACTTTCATTGGCAAGCTCTGTTTTCTTTGATGTTTAGATGAACAACACAATGGTCTCATAAATTTTGGTCCCTTGCTTTCATAAAGTACATATTAATGTGTTTCATGTTTAAATGTCCTATTGTTTCAGAGTATTAGCAATAGTTAAGAAATCCTAGAAGAACAGATAATTCTATTGCCCAATATCCAGTAAAAATGTGCATTTGCATAAATCTGTATTAATATCTCTAAATATTAATAATCATATTGAAATATTTTGCTGACAGTGCTATTTATAGACCTTAACTTATTGATCTGACCACAGTGAACAGCAGGATTTTGGTTTGGCATTATGTTTCTAATCTAAATTTTAATTATTTACTTTCCTGACCAGAGACTGCCAGCATTTGCATTAAGCATTTCATTTGTTCGTAAATATTTCTAGTATTTTACCAGCATATTCATGCCTTGTTTCCAAGACGCATTAAGGTTTTAAAGGCCTCCCATGCTTTTGTTTCGGGCAAAGTTGAAGTAAAATATTTCCCTGAGCAGAAACACTTTAATCAACAGTTAGAATCTCGGCTGAAAGTCTTGCACATTCAGCAGTTTGTAGAATAGTTCTATCTAGTTGTAAATGAACTTTTCCTCATGTATTTCCTAATGTCTGTTAAATCAGTTTAACAGTTCAACTCCCATATTAGTTCATTTCCACGTAAGCGGTCAGCATTTCATTTAGCAATTATACGGCTAAAGGACTGGCAACGGAAGTGTAAAAAGCATAGTGTTGAAATGTAAACAGTGAAACCGTGTGCAATATCTAATTGTTTTTACTTTTCAAGTTCAAATTCCAGCTGTCCTAGATCATCTATAGTCTGAAATGGATCACTGTGCAGTAAATGTGAAAATGTTGGAATAACAGTTTGTTTTGACTACATATAAAACAAATAACATTTCCTAATACTTCATTTATCAATTTAATTGTGTAGCCAGACCCTCTGTGCATGAAGATTGCTCAGTTTTTGACTTCCATCTTGCCATGTACATAATTAAACCCACTTTATTGAGTTCAGAGTCACAAGGTGCTAGAGCCTGTTTTAAATTGACTGTAGGTGGGCTTTATCTTCCATAATCTGTAATCTAGTCTATCAAAGCAACAGTAGCAAAATGAATATCTCTCAATCCAAGATAAATAGATCATTTTTCTTTATTCCAGTTTTGGTGAGAGTAGACTTTAAATAACATGAAAGCAATATTATCACTTGTTGAATGTAAACCTCATTGAGTCAAAGAAGGAGCTGCATTGAAGGGGGCAGGATGGACACCATGATTCTCTTTGCAAAGCAGCTATAGTAAAATTCAATATTCAGCAATGTAGGGCGTAGACATTTCTAAGACACTGTGGTCCACATGATACTGGAAAGTCATACGTGTTTATTGGGGATTTATATAGTAAATTATTGTAGTTTTTCCACTACATTTTTGCATCATGTACATTTATAGGAATTAATGCAGCACTAAAGTTGAGCATTACAACAAAAAATTACATACAGCTGTAAATGCTTTTTAAGTATTTCTGAGTTATAAATGCTGCTGAGAAACACATTCACATTGTGACTCTAGTATTATGTCACCTGACTTGGTCGATATTGACTGTTAAATGAAGTGAGCCATTGAAACTTGAATTGCAAACACACATCCCTCCAGGCCTTGTCATTTTCCAGACAAGATGTCCAAGATGTGGTCTTGTACAGTAGTAACTGTGTGCACTAGTCCTTTTTCAAAAACAAGTCAAATGTAATTCTCATCTACCTCTTTGTCTCCGTAGCCAAGGTCCATTAACTGCTTTGATAACAAGTATGTGGTTTCAGGGATATGCAGTATCATTTTAGTATTTCCTTTCACGTTACTAGAAATGGCTGCCGAGTTATGTGCCTTTTCCATTGTGCATTTCAAAATCAGCTGACCATTTTTTGTATGTTTGATAAAAAAGGTTTTTCTTGGGATACTGAGTGCACCTTTTGTAGTATCCTTTTTTATTTATTTTTTTTAAAGAAAAAGTAAGTTTGAAGAGCATACATCGGTGTAATATTGGAACTATTCAAAATAGCATGACTAAGTAAGCCTTTGCACAGTTGTCACCAAAGGAAGCATTTTTAAATGGCCGCGTTCCTTGTGTTTTCAGAGAAAAGTGTTTTTGCATTTTCCAACACACATCAGCAGCTTAAGATAAAATCATGAGGAATCATAGACGAGTTGAAGTGAGTTGCTGGATATGTGGGACTAAATGACTGGCGATTAGGGGAGCATGCAATGACTTCCCCAAATTGCTAAGATTATGTAAGAAAACTCTGCTGGAAATGTACTGTAATGGGACACGTGGTCTTTACAGAAGATAAGCTGCACACGCAAGACAACATTTTTAGTTGAGTGGCATAGTGCTGTTCTGTGAATGTCCTAACCTTTATAGTGATATTCAGAAGGATTATGTTGAGAAATGTGTTTAATTTTACTGGTGTTTCCTTGAAGCTTTCTGATCACCCTTCATATATACCCCTCCTTCAGTAGTGCTAATAGTCATTGAGAAATAACAAAACATTCAAAATTGTTTCCCAGTACCAGAGCCTCCATCTTTGTTTTCTGTTCACTGAAAATGCCTCCCTGTGTCTTACTCATTCTTCACTTTTTATCAATCTTTTGATGTTTTCAAAATGAAATTTCACCAAGCTGAAGAACTTTGTCTAAAATGTATAGAGTCTAATGCACATTTTGTGTTTTCTTTTGTTGTAATTTTGCAGCCTTTACCAATGCAGGTTAGACTGTATTTAAGTTCTGCATAGGCTGTTGACTATTAACTCTGCTTATTTAACAAAACCAGTGCATCCAATTTGTATCCTTAGTCTTTTGCTAACACAAAGAGATAACACAGTGTGTATTCCCTTTTATAGTAAAAATACAAAGTGACTGCGCAGGTGTACTATCGTGACAAAATGATGTCTTTGTGTAATTGTCTGTGGTCGGCTGTGGCCAGCTCATGGGGTAACCTTTAACTACATCTTTTTTTTTGCTTTCCTGTATTGAGTATGTCACATACTTTCTGCTAATTTGTCAGTATTCCCATTTGTGAATCCATCTTTTTTATGGGAGTTGTCCAATTGATTTTTCTGATGTTTTGTACATTCGTTTTTGTATGCATTGTGTCCATCTTCCATCATTGTGCACTGGCTGTTCTACAAATCCATTCATGCTTGGTGGTGATGTAACCTAACAATAAAAGTGAAATATCGATACACAAAAGGATACCCGCATTGAGTCTTTTGTTTTGCTAAAAATAGGAAATAATAGTATTGTAAGTTTTGCTGTTTGACTTGATAATAATCCTGTGATAATTTACTATATTGTATACTCTAGGTGACAAGCAATATAGAGAAATAAAATAAATTATACAAAGGATCGCTTATTCATATCACATTACATACATTCAGAATAAATGTAATATAGTTTTCATGAGGGCTGTGCATTATTTACAAATCATCTTTCCTAAATCCTTTGTTGGCAGGATGCTGACCAGCACAGCATCACAGCATATTTGCCTTGAGGCCAAAATATATGGCCAAGGCACAATAATGATTGACCAGCTGTGTTCATGGCTAAAGGAAATGGTGAGCAAAAAATAAATAGGTAATTATTTTGAATGGCCAGCTATAGAAAGCATATTGTATGTAGAAAAGCTGTTTATATTGAGTAGAAGTAAATTGGCAAGTTGATAATTAAATTTCCTCACGTAACGTGTAGTACAGTGATTGTTGCAAAACTATCACAAAAAGTCTCAAATCTTATTGAAAAAACCTAAGAAAAATGTAACATTTGCAACTATTGTAGTAAAATATAGAGTTAGAATCTGCAAGAAGGAAACATACAGGTAAAGTTTACATCAGTGTTCTCAGAATGTAGTGTCTGTATTTTGTCCCAGTACAGTACAATACAGTACCACTTTCCATCAAATTGTTTACTGGTGGGGATCCTGAATTTGTAATCCGTGTGAACTGTAATCTATAAGAATAATTTAGAAATACAGTTATAAACCTTGTCTTTGCATGGATGAATTATTTTCGTTTGTTATCTTACCCATGTTTTCATGCTTCATCAATTCAAACTGCATGTCTGCATGAAAAATTTCTAAGGTTGCGATAATAAAACTGAGCTTGTGGTACAGTTGTTTAAATTAAACATGTACAGCAAGGCTCAATTCTTTCCTTGGTTTAATAAAAAATAAACGGTTCTGTCTTCATTTTGCACAACACACTTCTTGTAGTTGACTTTCTTCTGCAGACCAAAACCATGCAGACTGTCTACTATCTATAAATTATATTATGTTGGCTGTGCATACAAAAGTCATATTCTGTTAAATCGCAAAACACAGCATAGACTACACTGTATGTATGTGTTAAACTTTGTAAAAGTATCTCAGCAGTTCCTTTTATAACACTTGATTGATGTCCATACTTGTTCCCTGGGCATGTTCACCAAGATCAACTTGTAATAAGATGAGACATGTTGAAATCAAGCTGTCAGTTATTAGTTCTGTTTTTAGAACAGGTATTGTAAGATTGCACAGATCACTCTGTATTAAAGTGTACAGCTTGAGAGTTGTTGAGCAGTTAAGAGGAAACGTTATCTGCTGCTTTTTTTTTTCTTTCCTAAACAGGCCATATAAAACATATAGTATGCAGTTATATTTCTTCTATACATCATCTTACTTTTATATCCTTTTATGTTCTTAGTCACTTGAAATGCCTGTTGTTAGCCAAAGAGCAAAGAGGAAAATAAACTATGGAGAAATGTAATATTTTTATTTCACAATTAGATTCTTTAAAATCCAAAAGCCTCATTCTCTTCACTCACCCACCCCACACCCCTAAGGCAACATATATAAAGGAAATGAAAATAACAAGCAAAGCTTTTTCATTTTCTGACAGACTGCTAGCAAATGGATTTTCTTCAAGCCGCTGTCATTCAATTATCACCTCGGGAAATTTGTTGGAATAGCGGATGATTCCCTACCACACTCCACTGACATTATATTCCCTGTCTTTCATTGCTGTTTCTACTTATTGCCATCATTAAATAGAACATTGCCAATGTATATCTTACCAGGTGACCCTGAAAATTGTCATTTTTGATTCTATGTTGTGATAAAAAAAATTGACCATATAGTGAAATATCTATAAATAACAAAATGTTTACAATATGGAATGTAGACATGATTGCTTCTTTCCTGCAGAAAGAATTATTGAACTTATGTATATTTGTAATATGCTTTTTGACATAGATTTTTGTTTGCCTTTTTTTTAATGCTTCCATCTGTGTCGTGTGAATTCAAAGTAGGGCACGGCCTTTGCCTTGATAATCTGGAAGCTTTTGTAAACCGGGAGTGCTGCTTTCTGAAACACATTTCTTTTCTAATCTTTGGTCGGGCTCAGACATTTTAATGCAAGTATAATGAGATGTAAAAATTGTTATGCTGTTTGTATCTAATACTGTATATTTATTTTGCAATAATGTTTGACTTTAGCAGATCAACACAACATTGCAATACAAATTATTGTTTTAGTGATGAGGAGAGTGGCAAGGGAAAACCATCGGTGAGAGACATGGGAGGGAAAAGCAAATAAAATAAAGGCTCAGTTGATTAGATGCTCGGTACCGTCGCCAGTGTCAATCGTTGAGGTGTAAGTGTGAGTGGGACTAGCTCTGGGGACCTTGCCTGGGCTGTTTCCTGCCCTGCACACAGGACTTCCAGGAAAGGGATTGCCTTCACCCTGTGACCCAGAATTGGAAGAAGTTGGTATGAAAATGTATGTATGTACAGAAGTAAAAGCAACAATGACCAAAAAATAAACACTAAAATTGTATGAGACAACTGTAACAGAAGGCAAGGGATGATGTGTAAATTGCAGCACAAAAAACTCAATCTGTTTTACAAAATGTAATTTTTCTGTGTCTAGTGGAACAAAAAATTGTTTCAAGGAATTGAATGAAAAATATTTTTGAAAGTGAGGGTTTGGATGAGTACTTAATATAAATACATAGCTACATAGTTAAAATTTAGTGTTTAGTTGTTGCTTCAGAGTGATATTGTGTATGTAAATAGTGTATACATTTTTACATGATTAAAAAAAGTGTCATCTTGCAATATCAATGATATAGCAACAGAATGAATGCATTTATCTTCCTTAGCATGCACAACGACGACACAAGCCCGAATCTGTCTGAGAGCGAGAGCAGCATGTCCGTCTCTGATTATAATTTAGTACCTAAAAGGGGAGCCACTTAAATAGTATGAAAGTAGTTTGGCTACAAGAGGTCAGATCTCCAACACAGCACAATACTTTGCGGAATATACAAGAAAACTGTTACCACTAAAGGTGGAAACACAACCAACTTGTTTCACCTCTGGAGCAAAAACCATCCAGTACAATCAGGCTACGAAGGCACGCCTGGAGATGCCAGCAGCTGGTGATATGTAGGCAAATAGTAAAGAAATGACTCAACTGAGCATTGCTGGAGTCCTCACTAGTTGCACTCCATATGACAGGAAGAGCAAACAGTGGATGGAAATGACTGATGCAGTTGCATATTATTTGGCTAAGGATATGATGCCAATCCAGTCGGTGGAAAAGGAGGGCTTTAAGCTTCTGGTTAAAAAGCTCTACCCAAGAAACATCCTAGGTAGAAATTATTTTTCAATGATACTGTATCCTTGCTTACAATGGAGGAACCATGCTGCATCACACTAGCAGCTACACTATTGTTGGTGGAGGTTTTTTACTTCAACCCACGAACATGTGGTTGAGCTGAACCACGGAGCCATATATCAGTCTTACTGTTCGCTACAATGACAACCACTGGAAGCTACATAACTCCTGCCTTTAGACAAGTTTCTTTCCTGAGGATCACACTGGCAAAAATACTGTGAGTGGTTTAAGAGAGTTTCTTAACAGCAGGCCCAATGTTGTTAAAGCCATTGCTCTCAATAACTGAACAAGACTGTCATGCTTTGGCCATCATCTGCATGTTGCTATTGGTAAGTTTCATTTACCATCAAAATACAGAACTTGTAGTTTATTTTTATGAGTAATGGCTGACAATTGCTGTCAGGTCAGGTTGGAGAGCATAAACTGGTACAGCATGTTGCCACACGCAGCACACGACCGAACAGCTTGGGGTTCTGGTTGGCGACCCCCCAGGCAAACATATAGTCCAGTACCACCCTCTGGAAATGACCGTCTATCTGCTGCACCCAGGTGTTACATGGGCGTCCCCTTAGCCTGATCCAACCGCTGGCCCTCAACAGTGAGGATCACCATTGGGGAATCGCGCTACATGGCCGTAGTGCTGTAACTGATGCTCCCTCACAATGCAGGTAATTTGCCTCATTTGAGACTCCGTGTGCAACCACTCATTCGACATAAAGTCAAAGCAGAGGTACCCAAGGATTCTTCGAAGAGACACAGTACCGAAGGAGTCCAGTCTTCGTCTCAGGTCACAGGATAGCATCCATATCTCACAACCACAAGACAGGAAGCACCAGGACTAAGACTTGGACCTTCATCCTTTGGCATAGATATCAGCAGCGCCACACACCCCTTTCCAGCAACCTCATGACCTCCCCATGCTCTCCCAATCTGTCTACTGACTTCAAAGGAAGAGTCACCAGAGACATGAATGTCGTTGTAAAGGTACTGTAAGTAGACCTCTTGACAAGGTCGACACTTTCTCTATGCAGACAGACACATGGCTGTGCCCAAGAGGTCATTAAGGCCTGGATCTTGGTTTTAATCAGGACACTCACAAGCCCAGACACTCCCGGCTCCTCGCTCAGTCTCTTGAGAGACCCGATCAGACTCCATCAGGTAAGAAGAATAAAAATAATCAGTTTGAACTTATTACATACTTGAAAATAGTTATTTTTATTAAAAAGAAGCCTAAGCCTATTGGGTGCATTTTACTGGGCAAGCCTTTTTGTTTGGGGTCCTCGATTCCAAAGCACTTTTTTTTTTCTTCTTCTTTTTATTATTTAAAATAATCTCGCAGATCCTCGCTCCACTCCATCCCGCCCACTTCTCCAACTCATTCTGTCCCACCCACGACAGATTCACCTTTTTGGAAAGCATTGATCACAGCTGCTGTACGTCCTCTTTTTCACCCCATGAAACATTAATTTAACATTGACCAAAAGCCTCACAGTCATTTCTGGTATTCCTTATTGACAGCATTTAATGGAAGAACAATTTATGTCAGGAAGGATAAGAGTCCCATTTCCTGAAACAATAATCTTGTTTATGGGGAGGAAACACCAGAGTGGCATGGTTTCTTTTGAATGCTTATCAGCAACCAGGGATGCAAAATGATCAGAATATTCCTGCTTCATGATGTTTAACTCTATATATATATATATATATATATATATATATATATATATATATATATATATATATATATATATATATATATATATATATATATATATATATATATATATATATATATATATATATATATAGTAATCTCCCTCGATCACGGGGGTTGCGTTCCAGACCCCCGACCCCCCGCGATAGGTGAACATCCGTAGAAACCATATGTTTGTATGGTTATTTTTTTATATTTTTAGCCCTTATAAATTCTCCCACACTGTTTATAAATATTCCGTTGGCACTTGGGCACGGCCCCTGAAGCAGTAGCAGATCGTTTTGGAGCCATAATGAAGGGCTTGACTATGCACAAAGATAAACACAAAAGAGCACAAAAGTTAACTCTTTACACAGCGAAACACGTTGATGCTGAATGAGCGAGACGAGACTTCCTGGTTAACACTGCATTCAGCACACAGGAACTTAACTGCGTGCTCTGATTGGTTAGCTTCTCAGTCAGGAGCACTTAACTGCGTGCTTTGATTGGTTAGCTTCTCAGTCATCCTCCAATAGCGTCCCTTGTATGAAATCAACTGGGCAAACCAACTGAGGAAGCATGTACAGGAAGTAAAAAGTCACATTGTCCGCAGAACCCGCGAAGCAGCGAAAAATCCGCGTTATATATATTTTGTTATGCCTACATATAAAATCTGCGATAGAGTGAAGCTGCGGAAGTCGAAGTGCAATATAGCGAGGGATTACTGTATAGAGAGATATATATATATATATATATACATATGCACACATAAACGTGTGTGTGTATGTATATATATCGGGTTATGACCAAAAAGTTTGCCAAACTTTTGCATCTGTTCACGACCACACTCTGGTGACAAATAAGCCAGTTTCCCTTCTGGTTTGTATGCGCCGATGATTTCCGCACATATTCAGTCTCTCCCTGTGCATTCCCTGTGCAGCGAGAGAGAGAGAGAGGGCGAGAAGGCAGTTAAAGAATGCACCGGGCTTGTTTTTAAAGAGACTGCAAGGTTTATTTTCTTGGTTGTTTATGGTTAGTTTTTTTTTTTTTATAAATTATGGAATTTTCAAATGCTCATTTTTTTTCTCTGTGCTTAAAACTCATTGAAAAAAGTGTTTACAGAGAGCCGTTCATAAGGCTATAGCTTGAACTCTTGCAATGTTAGTTTTCTCAGTGTTATTCAATGTTTTTACCTTTAGTTTACTATTACACTGTGCATTCTATGGTATAATTAACTGTTTTTGTGCTTAAAAATCTTTTAAAAAATATATTTACATACAGCTCATATGGTCTGGAACGGATTAATTGTATTTACATGCCATCCTATTGAGGAAATTGCTTTGGATCACGACCAAAGCAGGTTGTGACCAGAGTTTTGGAACAAATTACGGTTGTGACCCAAAATTCCACTGTGTGTGTGTGTGTGTGTGTATATAGATATATAGATATACACAGTATATATATATATATATATATATATATATATAGAGGTGTGGCAGAAAAGTAATGAGACTGGCAACACTGCAAGCGATCTGGCAACGCCGCGCTGTTGTCCTTTATAGAGCACGTGTATCAGTACCCTCCCATAGCTCAGTGTGAGTTTCAACTCCTTCCGTTAACTACGTGATTTTGTGACTGCTATTAGCGAAGTTGTGTTTTGGTTGTGCGTCACGCAAAATGGAACAGCGGAATTTGGAGCAACGTTGTGCCATTAAACGGCAAGTGTGACGTTTGAAAAGTTAAAACAGGCCAATGGGGAACATTCTTTATCCCGAGCTCAAGTTTTTCGCTGGCACAAATCATTTTTGGAAGTCAGAAAACACGTTGAAGATGAACACCGTTCAGGAGGACTTCAACCGAAAACCAATGAAAACATCGAACGTGTGAACACTCTTGTGAGATCAGACCGTCGTTTAACATTAAGAATGTTGAGTGAACAATTAAATTTGAACAGATTTACCGTTCATCAAATTTTGACTGAACATTTGCACATGCGAAAGGTCTGTGCCAAAATGGTGCCGAAAAACTGCCCTCTCCATAACAGAATTTTGACCTCAAAAGGCATTCCTGTGGTTCCCCAGCCCCCTTATTCACCTGACCTCAGTCCGTGTGACTTTTTCCTAAACTGAAAATGTCCTCAAAGGACGTCATTTCGGACTTTAGAAAACATCCAAAAGAGTGTAACGGACATGCTGAAGACCATATCGGTTGAAGACTTCCAGTGCTGCTACCAACAGTGGGAACAACGTCTCCATCGGTGTGTAGCTGCCCAAGGGAACTACTTTGAAGGGGATAACATTGATGTTTGAAAAAAATAAAAACTTTGGAAAATGAAAAAATCAGTCTCATTACTTTTCTGCCACACCTCGTGTATACAGATAGATATATATATATATATATATATATAGATATATATATATATAGATATAGATATAGATATATACAAACCGGATTCCAAAAAAGTTGGGACACTATATAAATCGTGAATAAAAACTGAATGCAATGATGTGGAGGTGCCAACTTCTAATATTTTATTCAGAATAGAACATAAATCATGGAGCAAAAGTTTAAACTGAGAAAATGTTCTATCATTTTAAGGGAAAAATATGTTGATTCAGAATTTCATGCAAATGAACAATTCCCAAAAAAGTTGGGACAAGGCCATTTTCACCACTGTGTGGCATCTCCCCTTCTTCTTACAACACTCAACAGACGTCTGGGGACCGAGGAGACCAGTTTCTCAAGTTTAGAAATAGGAATGCTCTTCCATTCTTGTCTAATACAGGCCTCTAACTGTTCAATCGTCTTGGGCCTCCTTTGTCGCACCTTCCTCTTTATGATGCGCCAAATGTTCTCTATAGGTGAAAGATCTGGACTGCAGACTGGCCATTTCAGTACCCGGATCCTTCTCCTACGCAGCCATGATGATGTGATTGATGCAGAATGTGGTCTGGCATTATCTTGTTGAAATATGCAGGGTCTTCCCTGAAAGAGATGACGTCTGGATGGGAGCATACTGATCATCAAACACATTTAACCATTAGTCAAATATAACACAAGTAAACACAAAATGCAGTTTTTAAATGATGGTTTTTATTATTTAGGGAGAAAAAAAAATCCAAACCTACATGGCCCTGTGTGAAAAGTAATTGCCCCTTGTTAAAAATAACCTAACTGTGGTGTATCACACCTGAGTTCAATTTCCGTAGCCACCCCCAGGCCTGATTACTGCCACACCTGTTTCAATCAAGAAATCACTTAAATAGGAGCTGCCTGACACAGAGAAGTAGACCAAAAGCACCTCAAAAGCTAGACATCATGCCAAGATCCAAAGAAATTCAGGAACAAATGAGAACAGAAGTAATTGAGATCTATCAGTCAGGTAAAGGTTATAAAGCCATTTCTAAAGCTTTGGGACTCCAGCGAACCACAGTGAGAGCCATTATCCACAAATGGCAAAAACATGGAACAGTGGTGAACCTTCCCAGGAGTGGCCGGCCGACCAAAATTACCCCAAGAGTGCAGAGACGACTCATCCGAGAGGTCACAAAAGACCCCAGGACAACGTCTAAAGAACTGCAGGCTTCACTTGCCTCAATTAAGGTCAGTGTTCACGACTCCACCGTAAGAAAGAGACTGGGCAAAAACGGCCTGCATGGCAGATTTCCAAGACGCAAACCACTGTTAAGCAAAAAGAACATTAGGGCTCGTCTCAATTTTGCTAAGAAACATCTCAATGATTGCCAAGACTTTTGGGAAAATACCTTGTGGACTGATGAGACAAAAGTTGAACTTTTTGGAAGGCAAATGTCCCGTTACATCTGGCGTAAAAGGAACACAGCATTTCAGAAAAAGAACATCATACCAACAGTAAAATATGGTGGTGGTAGTGTGATGGTCTGGGGTTGTTTTGCTGCTTCAGGACCTGGAAGGCTTGCTGTGATAGATGGAACCATGAATTCTACTGTCTATCAAAAAATCCTGAAGGAGAATGTCCGTCCATCTGTTCGTCAACTCAAGCTGAAGAGATCTTGGGTGCTGCAACAGGACAATGACCCAAAACACACCAGCAAATCCACCTCTGAATGGCTGAAGAAAAACAAAATGAAGACTTTGGAGTGGCCTAGTCAAAGTCCTGACCTGAATCCATTTGAGATGCTATGGCATGACCTTAAAAAGGCAGTTCATGCTAGAAAACCCTCAAATAAAGTTGATTTACAACAATTCTGCAAAGATGAGTGGGCCAAAATTCCTCCAGAGCGCTGTAAAAGACTCATTGCAAGTTATCACAAACGCTTGATTGCAGTTATTGCTGCTAAGGGTGGTCCAACCAGTTATTAGGTTCAGGGGGCAATTACTTTTTCACACAGGGCCATGTAAGTTTGGATTTTTTTTTTCTCCGTAAATAATAAAAACCATCATTTAAAAACTGCATTTTGTGTTTATTTGTGTTATATTTGACTAATGGTTAAATGTGTTTGATGATCAGAAACATTTTGTGTGACAAACATGCAAAAGAAAAAGAAATCAGGAAGGGGGCAAATAGTTTTTCACACCACAGTAATTTACTACCTAATAGGGTAGTTTAAAATTTGACTGTGTCAGACCTAAAATGAAGCTATGTAATTTTCCCCCACAAGTGTGACTTTATCTTATTTCAAAGTATGACTCTGTTTAAATTCTTGGAAAGGAGCAGGTACAGCAAACAAGAATGCATTGTAATTTGTTTGATTAGATGGACACATTGAATTACATTGAAATTAATGTGAAAAATCTTCAATTGTAGTAATTATTTTTTTGCTGATGTAATAGAAGCACTAGTGTATAAAATTATTTTACAAATAAAATAAGTTATATGAATAATTGTAAAGGTAGCATTTGATGTTGAATGTGTCCATCAAATGTGTGCATTAAATCTGTGATTATACACCACTTTGGTGATGGGTCTCTGTATCTATAATAAAAAAAAAACTTCAGCTTATTGAGCTTCAGTAATAACATCCCTGCAAAATTAAACGCAAATAGCATTGTTTCTACAATGTGTATTGTAAAGATTAAAAAGAAAAAAAATACACCACACACAACACATTATCTGACTGGTTTATTTCCTATTTTGCTATATTAGTGAGAATGGCTGCTTTTATTATTCATGGTATGGTGTCCCCAGGTGGTATGTAAGAATTTTTTCTAGAACACTCAAGTGCATCTGTAGAGAGAGTGAATATTGATAAAACTATTAACAGTAAATTTCCCTTGTGGCATTCATTTAAAGACTTAAAAAACATATATGCTAAGGAGCCAGTTGTGACCACTCACTGAATATGCTGTTGCTTCTCCGTGTGCTGCCAAAACAGTTCTTCGAGTCATTTCCAACCAATTCATGCAGTGTGACAAGTTACATTATCCTTTTAAAAGATGCAACTTCAGTCAAGTAATACAATTGCCATGAAAGGATAAAACTGGTCTGCAACAGTGTTTAAGTGGGTGGTACACATCAAATTAACATCCACATGAACAAATGGATCAGGTTTCTCAGCAGAAAATTGTCCAAAGCATAACACTGCTTCCACTAGCTTGTCTTCTTCCCACAGTGCCTCCAGGTGCCATCTCTTTCCCTGGTAAACAAAGCACATGTACCCAGCGTCCATGTAATACAACAGAACATGGGACTCGTCAGACCAGGCAACCCTTTTCCATTGATCCAAGAACAATTCTGACACTTCTAACAGTGGACATGGGTTGTCATAGGCTGGGCTGGTGACTGGATTGTGGTTACACAATCTCATACGCTGCAGGGTTCACTGTTTTTAATGTAAATTTAAAGACATAAAATGTCTTTTATGTTACCATAAAACAGAGAAAAGCAGGTGTGTAAAGAATAGTTCTTTGTGATTTTCCTATTTACCAAACAAAGATACAGTGGAACCTCAGGTTACGAACGTCTCGGACCACATACAAATTGGGTTGCGACCAAAAAGTTTGCCAAACTTTTGCATCTGTTCACGACCACACACTTGGGTGACGAACAAGCCAATTTCCCTTCCGGTTCGTACACGCCGACAATTTCCACACGTGTTCAGTCTCTTCCTGTGCATTCGCTGTGAACTCTTTGTGCTTTATTTCATTTCCCTTCCAGTTTGTATGCGCCGGTGATTTACACACGTGTTCAGTCTCTTCCTGTACAGTACATTGTTCTCAGTCAGACGTGCATCGCGCAGAGGGACTTTGTGGTATAGCGGGTCCACAGCTCACGTCAAGAGGCCAGTTTTAAATAATCGCTGCGCTACAACTGCCACGTCCTCTTCGTAAATAGAAGCATGAGGCAGCTAAAGGGAGGAAAAAGAGAAGAAAGATGGAGGTTGCGGAGTGAGGAAGTAAACTGGTGCGAGCGAGCGCATGATCGCAGGCAGGCAGCTGGACAATGAGCCCAAGCAGGGGTGCTTGGCCGACACTCGGTGGGCAGAAGGAAACAGTTGCTCCAGCCGAGCGATCAAGGAGCTGGAGTGACCAGAAGGATGGCTGGCAGCGGGGGTCACCAGTTAAAGTATGCACCGGGCTTGTTTTTAAAGAGACTGCTTCCAACATTGTTTAACCTCATTGTATTTAATGAAGACTTTTTTTCTATTGGATTTTAACCTCCACTTCACTTATGTTTTTATGGGATTATTTATTTATTGAAGGATTCTGAAAGCACTGCACTTTATTAATTTGGACTTTGTTTTTGATTGTTGTTTTGTTGATTTTAATAAAAGCACTTGGCACTTTTTGCACCATCCCCTTGCTCCATTGTACAGTAGTGCCTCACTGTCGTCCTCATCGGTAACATTACCGACAGTGACTGGTTTAAGGGCTCCCGGAAGGAAGATGAGAGCATGCAGCAAACCGGCATCATCACAGACTTTACCTCAAAACTGTAATCTCCTCTCCACCCAGTTACTCCTCACTTCCTTCATGCCAGAACTCGACTCCTGCAATGTTAGTTTTCTTGGTTGTTTATGGCTAGTTTTTGTATAAATTACGAATTTTGTACTGTACTTAAAATTCATGGAAAAAAAAAAGTGTTACAGCGAGCAGTTCATAAGGGTGTAGCGTGAACTCTTGCAATGTTAGTTTACTCTGTTCAAGATTTTCCCAGTGTTATTTAATGTTTTTACATTTAGTTTACTATTACACTGTGCATTCTATGGTTTAATTAACTTTTTGTGCTTAAAAATCTTTAAAAAATAAATATATATATATATATATATATATATATATATATATATACAGTTTGTGCGGTCCGGAATGGATTAATTGTATTTACATACAATCCTATGGGGGAAATTACTTTGGGTCACGACCAAATCGGGTTGCGACCAGAGTTTTGGAATGAATTACAGTCGTGACCCGAGGTTCCACTGCAGTCTTTTTGTAGTGAAAATCATCCCGTTGAGATTGGTGGCTGATCAGTCGGAGCGTCACTATTCTCCCCATGTATTTATGGTAGGTTTGGGCGATATAATTCCAGCCTTGACTCACAATATTTTTTTGCTTCAAGACAGTGTTTGGTAAGCACTGCTTGCATACATGGAAAAATTAAACGGTAATTTCAAAGTCTATGCTACCTGAACATGCTGAGAACTAGCAATCACTAGCCAGCTATTTATTTTAAGACAACTTATTTTGTTGCAATGAAGAAAAAGGTGCAACACTTTCTTCATTAGTACTTAGTAGCCTTGTGTCAATAGTCTATCAATAGCAGTCAATGATTGCTTACATCACCAATGCCAACGATTTGACGCAGATGATTAACATGTTGCATTTCTATCCCTGTTATATACAAGTAGACTGTAAACACATTGCATTTACTTATACTAGAAACTTTAAGTGCTTCTTTACCAGAAAAACTATGAATCCAAATACATTTTCACTCACAAAATGCAAATCAGCAACCTGATAATCTCCTCTTTTGCGGGGTTAAATGTGGTAGGAGTGCTGTTTTGAAGACCAGCAGAAGCTGTGTACGACACGTTTATTAAGAGAGGAAGAGGAAGTAACATTGCAACTGAGTAGTGGTGACCGGTCTAGCCAAAGTGCAGTCTGGATGTGAGAGAATCTCTTATGTGGATTGTTTAAAGACCACTACTGCTGCCCAGTCTAACCAAGTCTCCTGAGCAGATAAGACATGAGTTTTAGAAAACACATACCCACAAAGAGCATATCACAGCCAGTGTGCCATGTTACATTGCCGCTGGTACTAACTATAACACATTATCCAGTCTTTTTAAAATAAATAAACCACCATTGAGCAAGTGCATTTGGAAAGTGTGTCCGCAGTCATGTCTGCATTAGGTGTCCCAAGGAAAGCAACTTAGTGTGGTGGTGCAATTGATGATTCACGTATTCCTGTCACTGCCTTACAATGACTTTAATATGGATTATTGCAACTGAAAGGGATGCCTCCCACCCCAGACTAATTTTCTGTACTGGTGCACCATTTTGGATGAGCTGAAGGCTGACACATGTGGCTTAACAAGACAAAAGTACATATTATGGAAAGCAAACACAATTTATTTACATAATTAATGTGAAACAACTGGGGTGCCATTGTATCCACAAGCCCTGCTTATGTTTTATACCTTATCTGAATTCAGAAGATCCAATAAATAATGGCTTGTGAGGTTTGCTAAAGCATAGACTTCAGGATGCTTTATGCACAAATGATGATTTGAGTTTATTGTGAATCTTTTGCATTAAAAACCTTCCTGCTTACTCAGCAAATAACATTGGGTAATTCATTTGTCTTACCACGCTGATTTCCTTTGAAGGCAAAGTGTTGCCAGATAGGCTTCTTTCTTCTTACCCAACCTTTTGTTTGTCCGTGTTTTTCCATATTAAACAAGGATATGTTTGCACCATATCACAATGCATGACAGTTAACAGTAAGGACACCCATTTGCCAAACTGAAAACTACAGGAACTTCAATAAAGCCATATTGACCTTTTCTGTTAAGATGGTGAATCAGCTTTGAAACCCCATCCCATCCTCCACAGCCAAATAATGCTGGCTGCCAACAGTGTCCAAGGGGACGATGATCAGCCTAAGAATTTGACATACTGCCCACACCTAATTTACGGATTGACTCATTTAAATATGTTGTCCTCATTTCAGTTTTCATATCCTCGGCTAGAGTGGCTCATCTACGAGGCTGATGTCAGCTACTCATTTGCTGCTTTTTTTTTTGGCTGGCTGTGTATTTGGAACTCCTTATAAAAGGGTGGCTTGGCTCTTTCAAAAATGTAAGGCTTTTATTAGCAGTCAGTTTGGTTCGGATTTATTGATAAGTTTACAAAGTAGAATGAAAGTGTGTTCTTTTCACTGTGCTGCCTCTTGGCATGATTGTTGCTCTTTAGGCAGTATAGAATGACACACAATATAATTGGGGAACTGACTGCACTGCCGAGGAAAATATAATCTTATGATTTGAGCACACATCTCTCTTTTGTTACCAGACATGGCAGAACATAACCACTGAATAAACTGAATTTCAGAAGCAAAAGTAGAATATTGTGCATAATATGGCTTACTGAAGGGGCAGGGAGGCTGACATATCTCCACTCAACAGCAGCTATATATTAAGTAAAAAGTATTAATATTAAAACGTCCCAGTTCATGCGAGACATGACTGTCTAACATTTTGTTTGATGTTTTTCCATCACATCGTAAAAACCAAATATGAATCCATCTTTACCTTTTTCTTGATACCTGTATATCTGCTTGGTATTTTAACTGTTCTGTGACAGACTGGGGAAGATGATCCAGTTTTAAAATTGTTTACTATCCCATCTTGGTGGTTCATTTCACTCTGTCAAAAGTAGAGCTCCTTGTGACAAGTTTAAGTAAATGGCAGTCTAAACATAAAATAAATGCTCCCCATTTGTTGCTCCTGCATTTTCAGTAGATCTGACATTTTGCTTGCTGTGTCAATTGCTTGAATATTCTTCTATATACAGACGTGGTTGAAAATGCAATTTGAATATCTGCTTCATGATGTTTTGGTGTGTTCCACTTGGGTTTATTTATGGTGTATGGTGACCTGTCTTCAAGCCATGGTAACACAAAGCTATAGTCAGAGGTGAAAACGTTTGACGCTTAAGTACATAAAACTAATGTTTAGTTTTCCAATAGCAAAGTTATGTAATGGTAACCATTTGTTTACACATAAACGGTCAGGATGAGTCTTAAACATAAACACACAAGTGTAGCTTTTACGTAATGTTTTGAGCTTTTTAATAAGGATGGGGTGTGCAGACTAATAGAATTCATTTTATTTTGGAGAATAAGTGCCTTGGATCTACCTGGAGTATTTTGGTTAAATTGGCTGTGAAGCACAAAGTCAATGCAGTTGTGGAGAAACGACAGAGAAGTAAAGTGTGGCCTTGAGTGAAGGCAGTTCATATTGTAGGCTTATCAGTTATATCTTGGCACAGCTCAGGTACAATTTTGCAACCTATGTATTTTGTACATTTAAAAAAAGAAGCACAGTGATCTGTAACTTTTTAACCAGATAGGTGTCGGCCTAAATTAACTTAAATGTTTAGCAGAAAAAGTGCAGAATTTAATATTGTATTCCTAAGCATCAATTAATATTTGCTTTTGTTTCATTAAATCATATTGTACAGCTAACAAATGAGTTTTTTAATACCTCTCATATCACAGGTACCTCTAGCCAAAGGGGGTCTGTTTATTTATATGAAATGTATTTACGTGTGAGTGTAGCTGTTGATGAGATGTCTGGAGGAAAATTAAAGACAGGCATATAGGTGACCCCGAGGCTAGCGCTCTGCAGCATATGTTGTCCTTATTAAGTACTTTCCTGGTTTTAGTTGCATGACTATGTGCCTTTTAGTAATAATTGCTATTAGATTGTTTAGTGAAGTATGTTCCTCTTTTTGTTTTTATTTTTTTTTTTTTATTAAATATTTCAGTATGCACATCAATGCCATTTTAAACCCATTGGGCTTAATTAACTCTTACTAAATAGGATTTTGACCTTGCCAAGCCACATAAATGGATTTTGCAATTTCTTATTAGCTATAAGCTGTTCTATATACAAATTGGCCAGCAATTAAATTCTGGTATGCACATTTTACTGTATGTACAAAAAGAATAATTAAAAGGAATATGAACACAATGTTATGGCACCCTCTTGGGCTGAGTTTGTTTATGCTTTTGTTTTTTCTCATGCTGTTAAAAGTGTCAGTTAATTTGTGAGCCCTGCTTTGTAAAGGACTTCTGATCAATGACTTTACGTGTTAATGTTTCAGTAGGATATTGATTTGTTCACTTGCTTTTGTTCACTGAATTTATTCTTTCTCGGCTCACACACTGCATGCTGTACATGTTTGATTAAACTTCAATTGACTCAGCTAGTGGAGAGGCCAGAGCCATGCGTCTCTATGCCAAAGCTTTCAGACATATTCTTTTGTCTGTATTCAAACCCCCTACCACCCATACAGTCGGTAATATTGTGATCCTAATCCTCTCAGATTTACTATACTTCAATGCCTAATCCTTGGTTAGACATTACATGAGCAGAAAGCAAGTCTTCTGACAAAACTGGCATGGATTTTTTTTTCCCTTTCACCGGGTCTGTCTGTTTAACTGTGAATAATATCACATTGCAATCTAAATTCATTACATTTTACATTATCTTAAAATTAGTACATATTTGCTTTTCAATCATGTGCATTACCATTTTAATAATAATTATTTCTAAGTATAATTATATAATTGAATTTATTTGCACTGGCTGCTTTCAAATATTTAATGCTTACTTTTAATAAATGCCCGGAGAGTTTTCAGATCTGTTATCCTTTTAATTCTTTTTGTCTTCAGTGATCTCAGAAATTTTACTTTTCTGGATTGCAAATTCCAAATACAATTTAGGCCAGTTTTAAAATCCTGTATATATTATAAGCTGCACTAAATATCTTTCCTTCCTTCCTGGTTTACAGCATTGATATACAGTTGTAAAGGGGGAAGGGTGGGAGTCGAGTTTGCTGAAGCCCAGTTGAGACTGAATAGAATCCCTCTGTTATTTAGAGTGTTGTATGTCGACTTAATGTTCTCTTGAATGTTTAGTTTGTCTTTTTTCTTGCTAGTTCATTAATGTGTATATATATATATATATATATAGGGAAGTGTAACTTGTAAAGACTATTCGATAAGAACGAATCTTGACAGCTGTTTAGTAGTTTATCACTATGCATAACAGTGAAATAAATGTAAAGTCATTGTGTTAACAGCTGGCAGGTGAGAATGTAAAAATAGCTGAAGTACAAAGTTCTTTAATGTAGTTACAATATTTTGAGTATAATATTAATAAGCTTAGAATTAGTGTTAAGTCAGGAGTGCATTTATTACTTGAGAAAGCATATCTGTTACCTCTGCAGTTTTAACATATGTACCTTTTTGAAAATGTGTTTTTCTCTCTTACAGGGTGAATTAATAACATTTTACTATCACTGGAAGAAAACTCCCGAGGCAGCAAGTTCTCGTACCCATCGCAGACATAGAAGACAGGCTGTTTTCCGCAGAATCAAAACACGAACAGCATCTACACCAGTCAATACCCCCTCCAGGCCTCCTTCCAGTGAATTCTGTAGGTATCCATGTGCACCACTGGTTACTTGTATGAGCTATAGAAGAGAGCAGTATCAGAGCTTTAACATGTCATACGCTGATTATTCCCATCATGCGTGTTGCATATAAGTGAAGATTGCTTAAAGTACTTTCATGAAGAAAATGGAAAAGGTGACCTTTGATCTTTAAATGTTGTTAATTATTTCTCCTTTTACTGTTTGTAGAACCCACGGAATTTCTTCCCAGCTATGTTTTATGAAGTGCAGCTTAGATTATATTTTTCACATCTAATATGTAATAAAAGGCCTAGCAAAGATATTTAAATTGAAGTCTAAATTTGAAGTAATAGAGGAGAAATGAAATCTCGGAATTCTGACGGCCTTTTTTAAAAACTCGCATTCAGTCAATCCATTTTCTAATCATCTTATTCTGGGCTAGGTGAAGTTTATCCTCTCAGTTTTGTGTGTAAAATCTTGTCATTTCTCAAAACGCTCAAAGTGTTGCCTGTTTGTAATTAAAATCAGTAAGAATATTAAATAAGCACATAATTAACAGAGGGGCAGCTATATACAGCAAGTTAGGTTCAGAAGAGTGTTAACTATAGGCAGAAGATGTTACAAACAAATTTAGTAGATCAAATAATAAATTATTTTGTGAGTGTAGGGGCCACTTTGTTACATACATTAATGTACATTTTGTTTTTTCTGCTCACCAGGTTATTTTTGCACTTATAATATGACAGGATTCTGAATTACTCATCAGTGATTGACAGCATTTTCAGTTTTAGCATATTTTAATGACATTTTAAAAAAATGTTGACAGTTAAATTACTGTAATGTATTTATCAAGGATTGTTACAAAATGGATATGACAAAACTGTAATACTGTTGAATTTGCAAAGTGAGCTCAGCCATGTTAAATAGGTACAGTGTATTTTCTTACCATTAAAGGGGGGTCAGCATAATTTTTTTTATCAAAAAAAGTGTACTACCACGTCAGTTATTTTTGGGGCATCTTATAATAGGGACCTTGTATCTACTGTTGTTGTATTTCAATTGCAGATGTTGCCCAAACCAGTTCTTTACTAGAGGGAAGGAGCCGATTCTGTAAGCTGTTGGCTCTTGTTTTGATGACATGCAGAGCAAAGCAGCTTCTTGTTCAATCTGTCACACTTTTATCAAGCATTACCACTTAAATTTGACATTGACTCCATGTGCAGAGACTTGAAGTCGCATTCCTAAATGTATTTTTTTCATGTATATTGTGAGGTGAATTTTTAAGACGACAGAGTACTAAATATAGTTTAAATGATTTGTACAGCTTGGTTAATAACAACATTTGTGTATTCCACAATTTAGCCTAACAGCTGTGCATAGGTACCTATCCTAGATACCAAATGTTCACCAAAATGTACAAGTGTATGTGTGGTACCCAGAAGAACGGCTTTTAATCCAAGGAAAGAATGGAAAAATGGCCGGAAAATTCAAATGACACTGCAATGTGATCTTGTATAAAGATTGTTTAACTGTGTATGTAGATGTTTACAGAGTCCTGGGCACTGGCCTCATCCTGGTGGAATCAGTATTGTTTTTATCAAAATCCTTTTAATAATCGACAACACAAATACAGCTCGCCATGATCAGTTCTTTGCTCAAATAACTCTTCTGAATCTGAACTGGCCTCTCTTGATGTGTTCTCCCACTTCTTTTGTTTCTTATCATCACTAGAATCTTTGAGTCATGAGATGTCAACCAGTGATTTTCTTGATCACATTTAGCCCCCCAATACATTCCCTCTCCCCCATCAATAGGTATTATGATGCTTTTTAAAAAATCATCTCGCTATATTCTTTTTTTCATATACTGTATATTCTTACAAGTGAACACGGATTCATTTATTC
The DNA here is from genome assembly GCF_016835505.1 of Polypterus senegalus. Lineage (NCBI taxonomy): Eukaryota > Metazoa > Chordata > Cladistia > Polypteriformes > Polypteridae > Polypterus > Polypterus senegalus. The sequence continues at coordinate 21,194,864 of NC_053159.1, forward strand.
ATTAAAAGTATGAAATTTGATTCCTTTTCTGTTTTTGGCTCACGCACTGATTGTGTTAAAAATGTTACTTTACAGTGGACTTGAGTTCAGCAAGTGAAGATGATTTCGACAGCGAGGACAGTGAGCAGGAGTTGAAAGGCTACGCCTGTCGTCATTGTTTCATAACCAGTAAGACTTTCCACATGCTAGAGAGTTCTGTAAATGATTTTTATAAAGTTACTGCATTATGAAACTACACCCTAGGTGTCTAATATTTCTGAATTTTAACATTTCATCTGTCTAAAAATGATAGAGAATTTTAAAGAGAGGGCTAAAAAATATCTTGTATACTTTTTTTCAGAATACAGTATTTGCTGAGTGTTTAGTTTGTCTGTTTGTTTATAGTGTTAAGATTTTTTTTTTTTTTTACTTCATAACTTGCATGGTCAAGTCTTTATTTTCACAATTTTTAATTCTTTACTTTAAATATTGTAGTTATGGTCTGCTGTTATTTATTGAATATTTTAATCTTTGCTTTTTGTTACCATTCCTGTCTGCATTTGACTTTGTGGTCTTATTTAAGTCATGAAAAATAATATTTACAGCTTCCAAGGACTGGCACCACGGGGGAAGAGAGAATATATTGCTTTGTACAGACTGTCGAATTCACTTCAAAAAGTACGGGGAGCTGCCGCCAATTGAAAAGCCAGTGGACCCACCACCCTTTATGTTTAAGCCTGTCAAAGAGGAAGAAGATGGACTTAGTGGAAAGCATAGCATGAGGACAAGGAGAAGCAGAGGCTCGGTATGCTATAACGTTGAACTTTCTTACAGTGTTCAGAGTGTCTTTTACAGAGCAATATGAAAATGGGCTGTCACTTCCTTCAGTACCGTTGTACTCGGGGCTTTGCTGCTCCGTGTGCTTCATGATTCTAAAAAGGATTAAGAACACCAGCACTTGATGATACACAGCATTCAATCTTCTAGACTTGTATGCAATTTAATGTGATCTCATTTTCATTTTTAAGTACTGTAGAATCTGCAGATTTAGCTAGAGATTTATTTTCTCCAGTATCCATGCTGGTTGTGGTTTGTTTTCCTCTCCAGCATGGCAATGGGACTACAGTATATTTTATCAAATTGGGCGCTGACGTTTATAACCATTATAAACCTTGCCCAATTTCAATTTTAATTGGATTTGTATTTATATCCATTATATATTCTTCCATTTTTACCTTGCATTTCCTTTGTAATTTAAATTTTTTCTTAAGTATTTTTAAAGTGTTTTGAACCCTACTTTTGTGTAGAAAGATACTAGCTGCTTATGAATTGATCTTTTATACCTGCAATTACTAGATTTATTGAAAAAGGAGAAAGATAATTTAGTGTTTAAATTAAGTTACGAATGCATAATTAATACTTAAAGCAGTTTGATTTGAGTAGAATGACATGAATGAATTTAGTTTTCATTTGGACATACTTGAGGAGTGCGTCAGGCCACTGGTAAGTGTGAGCCAACATGAGTAGCAAAGATGGCATCTGCTGTCATTCAGGGTAACAAAGCCGTGACTGACAGACTTAGTCAGCCTAATGTGAATCATTAATCTGAACAGCTGCTAAATAAATAAGGAACAGCTGTAAATGTCTATTGCTGCTTCTGAATCTTCAGGGATTTTCAAATGCAATGTCTGCCCATATGCTTGCCATTTTAAATTCTGTTCCTTTTATACTATGCACTTGATTATTACCTTCATATTTAAACTCTTTAATATTGTAATTATTTACCTTCAAATTTAAAGGCAAATATGTTCTACCTATTTTGGGTGACAACCTTCATTTTAGTTGCAGATATTGTATAGTTGATTTGGACAGTCGTCTGACCTCCCCAAACACATTATTTTGATGTCCTTTTTCTGTTTTCATTTTTTTAATTTTCTATTCTTGTACTGCCCACAAAGAGTATTTTTTTTTCTGAGAATGTTTCATGGTATTCTCCTGAGGGGCTGTGCCTACAACAATATATCTAATTGGCTATAAATTGTAACTTGCTTTTTTTGGGTGTGTCACTTGTTTTTTATTCAGTTAGATTTCAAATTAAAATGTTTCCCTATTCAGAATTTATTTGGTTTAGTTTCCATTTATTCAACATCTGGATAGTTGTGATTTAATTGATACACAAGTAAATGATCATAGTGGTGTAGTAATCTGTGCTGCTGCGTTACCACTCCACAGTCCAAGCATGGCACCTGACGTTCTCCATGTATCTTTGTAGTTTTTTTCTTGCCACATCCCAACGTGTAATTTAGATCAACTTGTGACTTCTAACTGGCCAAGTATGAGTGACTGTGAATGTGCCCTGCAGAGAATGGGTTTGCACTTTGCGCTGTACCCAGCGCTGCCAGGGCAGGCACCAGCTCCCTGGAACCCTAAATTGTTAATAAACAGGTTAGAAAATGGATGGGTAGAAATAATCTCTTCCACATGATCAATTGTGGTTTTTGAGAGCCACAGGTAGAGTTAATATGTAGCATACTTACAAGTAGCTGACATATGCTTTTAAATCATAGATGTCTACTCTACGTAGTGGTCGTAAAAAACAGACAACTAGTCCGGATGGTAGAGCCTCCCCAACCAATGAAGATATCCGTTCGAGTGGTCGCACCTCACCAAGTGCAGCAAGCACATCCAGCAACGACAGCAAAGCTGACTCAATGAAAAAATCAAGCAAGGTTAGGAATAAATTGTGTAATGTTTAATTACCTGTGTACATTTTAATGTGCAGTATTGACAGCAATATGGTGTGAACTGACTAAAGTTACTTGCATTTTAAAATATTACAGTCTGAAGTTTTTGTTTTTTTTATACTTTTGTGAATGTGTAAACATGACTGACTCACCCAAATTCAGTCTTCTCCAGTTTAAAATGAGTAGCGTTAGTGAATGTAAGGTATTCTGTTTGTTCAAGGTACGATGCTTAGGAAGTGTTCAATAAGCGCTTGAGATGAACTATGATGACACACTAACACTGTTCTTTATCGTATATTTTTATTAATTCTAGTCAAAAAGTGAAACACTAAAGTACTGCACGTACTGAATATTGCAGGTTGACAATATGATAAAATATGCTTTGTGCCTCAAAAAGGCCCTTGTTTTGAGGAGGAAGAAAAGCAAACATAAGTTAATATACTTAAAACTACACAGTAGCTGAATATTGAAGAAAGTTTCACTACACGGGTTTAATTCATGGTTACCACATACTGTACTTCTCTCTCCCCTTTTCCTCATACACATATTTAAGCATAAAATGAATTTAAATCAGGTACTGATTGTGTTAGATATCTAGTTGATATTTACATTAAAGGAATACTCCACCCAAATGTTCTGTATTTTTTTATATTCCTCTTACCCAGTGTGGTCTGTAGTGATTACAAGTAAAAAAAAAAATGTAATCTTATGTTTTCATGGAGAACAAACATGGAAAAGATTACAATGTAATACAAGCTAATGGTGACAAATGCTGTACATCGGCAAATGTCATTAAAAACATCCATGGGAAGAAAGAAAAATTTCACACTACTCTTGTTGCATAATCCATATATCAATTATCTAGTAAATGCAAAACACATGGATTTTTTGGATAAAATATTAAATGGATACTTCTGTAAAAATCAGAACACATCATAAACAGTAAACACATTCCCATAAGACTTCTTTGATTTGCCTCTTCCCCTCATTCATTGGTCAAGAGTCCTGTCTTCAAATTCGAAAACTTAATCCCGTGTGAATTTGTGTTTCCTAAACCGCATTGGTCACCTTTGCCGTGTATTACATCATAATTATTATTTTTTTTGTCTTTGTTCTCTATGAAAACATGAGATTAAACATTTCCCTCTGTTGTCACAACAAAACACATGGGGCAAATAAAATAAAATTTCATTTCTTTGTGGTGCATTCCTTTAAAATGTAGAATGTAAAAATGTGATAATGGTCGTTATAGGGATGACTTACGGTTCTTTTTGAGTGCGGTTTTCAAACACAAATCACAACATCAGTGCAGGTGAAGGAGTGTCCAACTAAGTCCTCAGCATTTGGGGAGGTGGTTAAGTAGCAACTTAAGTTTAAAAAATTTAAAAGTTATATTGCAATGCAGTATCTTTGCACCAAAACGAATGGAAACAGGCAGAGGCAAGTGTAGAAAGGATTTGAACAACTTCTCCAACTGAGGTAGCGTGGGGATGGAATCAGAGGACAGTAGATGACATTAGCAAGTGCCATCTCATTTATTTTACTGACTGAGAGTATCAGAGCTGTTAGCAGTTGTCATGTGTTTGTCATTACTTTTCCTTCTCTGTCACTGTTCAAAATGGTATTTCTTAGCTGTACTGACCCATCCCCTGTATTTTTTTTCTTTGTCACCAGAAGATAAAAGAAGAGGTCCCGTCTCCTCTGAAAAGTGTCAAAAGGCAGAGGGATAAGACTGCTTCCGACACTGAAGAGCCTGAAAGAGTCACTGCAAAAAAATCTAAAACTCAGGTAAAAATAAAAACAAGTTTTTTGTTAAATAAAACTCTCTTTCTGTGTGTTAATTTCCTCAGCATCACTCATAATTTTTAAATGCATTTAACCTCGTAAATGTCAGGTGAATGCAGGTTAGTGGTTCATGACAACGGGCGGTGTTTGATGGATAAAACCTATTTTTTAAAGTGAATTCAGAATTGCAAAATATTTCATTTAGTACAGAAAACATAATTTTGTGAAATTTAGAAACTTTCTCAATGTAAAAATGGTAAAAAAAAATTTCCTGTATTTTTAGGACATTAACCGACCTGACTCCCCTTCAGAAGGTGAAGGCGAGGGTGAAGGGGAGAGTTCCGATAGCCGCAGTGTAAATGATGAAGGAAGCAGTGATCCAAAAGATATTGACCAGGACAATCGCAGCTCCTCCCCTAGCATTCCCAGTCCCAGGGACAATGAGAGTGATTCTGACTCATCTGCACAACAGCAAGTGTTACAGGCACAACACCCTGTAATACAGTCTCAGAATGTTCCTTTGTCTCAGACTCCACTCTCACAGATACCGGTGTCAGCCTCTTCAGTGTCAATCGGTACCTCACCACCTTTACAGATGTCACCTCCAGTTACGCAACCTCCTGCTCCTCTTCCTCAGCCTTCCCTACCGCCTCATCCACTTATCCAAACCGCGCCACAGCTACACCCTCAAAGGCTTCCATCACCACATCAGCCCCTGCAGACATTGATGCAAGCTCAGTCGCCATCTCATATCTCTTCTCAGTCACAGGTCCAGCCCACTTCTCTTCATCCTCAGATTCAGCCTCTTTCACACTCTCTGCAGACACAGACACACATACAACATCAACTACCGCCTCAGCCTTTCTCCGTTCCTTCCTCTCAGTCTCAGGTTCCTACACCATCATCTCAATCATCACAGCCTTCAGCTCCGGGGCATTCACAGCCATTGCTGCCTCCACCTCATACTCCTCAGTCTCAATCATCTTCACAAGCGCCTCCTCAATCTCAGCAGCCTCCACGAGAGCAGCCTCTGCCTCCAGCACCTATGGCTATGCCTCATATCAAACCTCCTCCAACTACTCCTATCCCACAGATGCAGAATCCATCATCTCTTAAACACACATCTCATCTGTCTGCGCCTCCTCCATTCCCACAAATGCCTTCCAACTTACCACCTCCACCAGCACTGAAGCCTCTCAGCTCACTCTCTACACATCATCCTCCATCTGCCCACCCACCCCCACTGCAGCTTATGCCTCAGAGCCAGCAACTGCAGCCTCCTGCCCAGCCTCCTGTGCTGACTCAGTCCCAGAATGTGCCAGTATCTTCAAGTCACCCTTCTTCAACATCCCACCAAGTTCCTTCTCAACCACCATTTCCTCAGCATCCTTTCATTCCTGGATGTTCACCATCCATGCCGCCATCCTCCACTCCTTCATCATCAGCTTCCTCTTCTATGACGGGTATGCAGCCTCCTGCTTCTATTTCCACTCCTCTTCCTTCAAATGTAAGTGCTTCCAGTTCGGTCTCTTCAACTGTTCCACCCATTCAAATTAAAGAAGAACCAATGGATGAACCAGAGGAGCCGGAGAGCCCACCACCACCTCAAAGAAGTCCATCTCCTGAACCCACCATTGTGAACACACCAAGTCATGCCAGTCAGTCTGCCAGGTAAGCAGGTGTATTTATTACATACTTAATACTTATGCTAATTTGTAAATCTAGTAGCCACATCATGGTGCAGTTTCTGTATTTTACCATGACTGTAAAGCACATTTGTATGGAAAATTATTCTCTTCATTGAGATTGCTTTTGATTATATAATTAGTGACTTCCTTTTGCTCAGAATGTTCACAGAGGACTTGTTTATAATCATGAGATACTTTGTATGTTGCTTTTCTTTGACAAGGTAGTGAGACACGTAAAACCAAGTTGGATGTTTGACTGACTCGTTGCTTAGAACTGTCAGTTAATTTTCTAGTGTCACTTTTCTCACAGTGATCAGTACATTCAGTGTGAATTTACTTTGAGCTTAAATCTGCAACCAGTTATTTGCTTTTAAAGCCCCTTTTTACACATGCAGGCTGTAACGGGAGTGTACAGGTATGTTGTCTGGACATAGAACTATGTCATGAAAATCTTAGTACCTTTAGTATAATTCCCTGCTTTTTTGTGTAGATGAGCATTGCCAGAACAATTGCCATGCAGCCATGAAATATGGCAGAGCCTCATCACATTAAACACGCAAATGTGCATTTAATCCCACCAGTCATTTTACATGCAGGTGGTGATGAAAGAAAGATTATCTTTCATTGTTTTGCTGAAATTCTTTCCCAAGGATAGCTGTTTGAAAATTACTTTTTATCCAGTAAAGTAAAATACCTTGTTGGGTCTGGTTATTGCCTGCTTAACAGACACTTGCCCACCAGTAAAGGGTACAGCATACCCTGGTGATTATGAAGTAGTAGGCCATGCAGGTAAAGACCGATCTCTCTATGGAACAGTAATAATAATCCTTTGCATTTTATTCTATTTGTATGGCTCTTTTGTTTTGTATTCTTAGTGTTGTATATTACTTGAGCATGTCTTTGTAATTGTTGTATATAGTTACTAAAATACATAATTAAAATAACCAAGGTTGCATACCAACATATTTTATTGTGGACAGCAGAGGAAACAAAAAAGTAAACTACAGTTGTTGTTTGCAGACCTTTTGAGTACATGTCAAGATCTCTGCCTCCTTACACAGGATCAGACTTGTACGATTGCGGTGTTGTGTGTGAATGAGCAAATCCCAATCAGATCCTGAAGTGGTCAACAGGACGATTTCCTGGTGTGTAGGTGTGAAAAGCGTTTTAATTGTTGCAGTAACAAAACAACAAATACAGTGTGTTTAACGTCTTTATGTTTAATTAGTCTTAGAAAACATATACTTTAGAGTGTTCATATTTTGTCACAAGTAATTCCTTGCGTGCTTTGTGACTTTTATTTATTTGGTCACCTTGTTTGAAATTATCTCTCACAAAGCAAATATTAAGAAGATAAAATGTAGTGTGAAATCAGTATAATTCAGTGGGGACTCAAAACCAAATCAAATTGTTTTCAGTTGATTACTGTAAAGAATTGACTATAACTAAGTATGAGTAGTTTAGTTTGGGTATAGTTGATAAAGGCACAAAATTGTGCATTTTTAATAGTAACATTGAGACTAACACTTAGGCCACACTGAATCTCCAAACAAGTATTTATTTTTTATTAATCAAATATCAAACAATTCTTAAGATAGATGAAATACATTCATCATAGTGCTATCGATGAGTGTGCTTTCTTCTTCTTTGATCCCTAGCTGGCGTTTAATTTATATCATCTCCTAAGTCCTACGCTGCTGTGGGTGCCAATGCTTGTTGTATTTCGCTCACAACGCGTTTCCATGCCTGGAGGTCCATGGCCATGTTTCTGGCCTCCTTGATGTTAGGTATACGATTTCTCATGTCCTCTTTGACCGGCTTGATCCAGGTTTTTTTTGGATCTTATGGTTGGACTTTCCAGTGAGTGGGTACATTTTGCCAGAGGAGGACTAATTGATAATGGTTCATTCGGCACATGTGGCCAAACCAACGTAGTCTTTGCCTCTGGATCTGCTTGTCAGTGGTTGGCAATTTTTTGCACCGGTGTCAAATTTCTTCATTTCGGATATGATCGCATAGAAATACTTGTAGAATCTGGCATAGACGACACATTTAGAAGACCTCAAGCTCCCCTAAATCTGATCCAGGTCTCTGATCCATACAGGAGGATTGGCAGAATCAGAGTTCTGAATAGGCAAACTTCATTTTTGGTCGAGATTGGTTCACTTCCACAGACATCACTTCAGGGAAGCAAATGCTGCAGCTTCTTGACCAATTCAACTGTGAATTTCTGCCATTGACACAATTTTTTCCATGCAGTTAGATGGATGTTAGATGGTCTTAAGAAGTAGATAGAGTCGATGGAGCAAAATATCTCCCCATCCCTTGACTGCTTTGGCTATCACCTTGTTGATACTAGATGCGTTGCAGTTTTTTAGGGTGCGGTTTTCTGTCTTCATCAATGGTAGATTTGGCGTCAGCACAGCTGATGGTCCTTGGGGTGGTTTGTGATTGAACAGTTCTACAAAGAACGTCCTCCATTGTTGGGTATCTATGGCTGTGTTTAATGGCGAATTGTTGGACAGAGGGCTCGAGACATCAGAAAGATGAGCTTTTGTTCTGTTTGTGAGATTCAAAACTCCCATGTTCCTTATTGCTGCATTATATGAATTGTATTTCTGAATAAGTGTTTGTGTTGTCAGTTCTCATACACTCAGAGCTTGCCCCATGATAAAAGACAGAATCATAACGGTTCGATTTTATCAGAGCAAATTGCAGAATAGTTGGACTGAGTTGCTAGGCTTGTCGCATTATGTGACGGGCCTCACAGGAGACATGGCACTGACTTCCTCCAAATAGCTAAGATTATGTTAATGAAGTCTATGACTGAAAATCACTGGAAAAGTTGTATAATGTGGAGCTTGAAATGAAATGATGTCCGTTTTCTGTATAGAAATTATTGTGCTCACTCGTCTTGAAATTGCCTTATTTATTTTGTTGGTCTGCTTTTTACATTGAAAGTTCAAGTGGCACTTTGCAGCTTTAGCCATTTTAAATATTCATTATTTATACATTATATATCATTTTCATTGATTTTATATATTGAATTGTGCACTGATGTATATATTGTATGATTTTCTGTTATTTATTGTTTGAATATTTTCACATTTTATATGCCCTCAACATCATCTTTGGTCAAGTTAAACTTATAGATGAAATTTTAATTTCAGTATCTATTTCCAGATTTTTTAAAGGCTGAATGATTAATATACAGTAAAATTAACCAAGTTAACACATAAGAAAATGTTGTTTTCTTGGAAATAGAGAAGAGAATACTTTAATGTTTTATTTTTAAAAAGAAAATCAAAAGGACAATCTGCATTTCTTTCATTTTCATTAAATAAAAAAGGCGTTGTTAATGTTAGCACTTCATAGCCTGTTGGTGTCTTACAGGTTTAACTGCTTAGCACCGAATTTAAAACTTCTCCTTTATCTATTGACGGTGTACACTTCACAGCAGTGGTAAACAGCGAGTGCTTCTTTTCGTTTATATTGTAAAGCACTTAATATCCCCCAAAGGTCATCTTTAATTAGGGGCTAATAGCAGATCTTCTTAAATGTTACTGCTTAATCACTCTTACAGGCATTATAAAGCAGTTGTTAGTGAGTTATGTCATTTAATAGTATGCTTTGTTCATTTGTTGCTTTAATAGCCATTTCCCAGTTGTTTTTGAAAATTTTTTGAAAAGTTTCTGAAATTGCACTTATTCTTTATTAGCAGTATTTCTTAATATCAGACTGGCTTTGTAGATTATTATTTTGTGTTTTATTCATGCTATTACTCTGCTTTCAAAGTATGTGTTTTAATCAACCACAAATCAATAAAACCAGTTACAATGTAAAATACTGTTTAATTAAAAAAATGGTTGATGTTTGTGGCTCACATCATGTAAACACATAATTGATATATTTTATATTATACCTGTTTTTTGATCTTTGGCAAAATTGTTTAATCAGCAGAATCCAAAAAATGTAAATGATCTTGTAAAAGGAAGCAGTGGCAGCTTTTAGCTAAATAGTATAACGATATTCTGTGCTGCTTCATTTCAGGTTCTACAAGCACCTCGAGCGAGGCTACAACACGTGTGCAAGAACGGATTTCTATTTCACGCCCCTCGCTGGTTCAAAACTTGCAAAAAAAAGGGAAGAGGCTATGGAGAAAGCCAAGAGAGAGGCTGAACAGAAAGCAAGAGAAGAGAAAGAAAAAGAGCGAGAGAAAGAAAAAGAAAGGGAACGGGAACGAGAGCGGGAGAGGGAGGCTGAGAGAGCTGCGGTAGGATAAATTTGTTGTTGTTTGATGTGCTATTTGTGTGTGTGTGTGTGTGTATGTGTGTCCCTTCAGCGCTTACTAAATACAAAATGCTAAATACTAATCTTCACTGTTACGTTACTGATGTCTGCTTTATACTTCATTGGTATGAGTAAAAATAGTCTTACTGGGCCAGTCGTGATTCTTAGACAAGACTACATGTCTAGGCAGACTCGTTGAAACCTTCACAGTGAAAGTGGAGAAATCTGCCACTACACAGGCTGTACTCTCAGGGATTGTTCGTAAAAACTCATCCCCAGTTCCTCTGGTCTATCAAGTCGGCATTTCAGGGACAGAGCAAAAGGAAGCTGAAGAGAAAGACTTAAAACCAAGAGAAAATAAACAGCTGAAATTGCTGTTATTTCAGGAGATCAGTAGCACAAGCTAACTGAAGCTTAATAATTAATTTGTACAATGTAACGGGCGCGGTGAGGGGAGAGTCAGACAGACAGACCCGCACGCAGACCACTGCATCTATTTGAGAAGTGCTTCTGTCTGCTATGATGTCTTTGTCATTTTGACTGTGGCATAACAGCAGCAAATATTGTTCAGATAAGCATTGTACTCTGTTTATGTGTTGTGGAGCCGACCCGGGCACAGACAGGCAGACATGTTGTTTGTCACCACCACACGTTTATTATACAAATATTTACAGATATGGTCACTCAGACCCAGTCCAAAATCAGTGCACAAACCCCAACACAGTCCTGGCCACAAATGCCACTTCTTCGGGCCGCCTCCACTCTCCTCTCTTGCCTTGTCCTCCTTCCACCCGACTCTAGCCCTGAATGAAGGGAGACAGCCCCTTTTATACGCTCCCGAATGAGCTCCTGGTCGTTTCCGACACTCCCCCGTTGGCCACGCCCCAGCGTGGCGGAAGTGCCGGCTGTTCTCCTGGCAGCTCACCGGGTGCCCTCCTTAATCTTCCCCCCAGCACTTCCTGGTGTGACGGAAGTGCTGAGGTAACAGGTTCCCAAGGCATTGGGGTGCCTCCTGGCGGTGACCACGGGCCCCTACAGGGTGGGGCTTCCATGCCCTCAACCCGTGGCCCCCACGTGATCCAGGATAGGCCCAGACCCACATCCGGTCCCTCACGGCATCCCGGCCAGGTCGTTGCCCCTGGCATCCCTGACTGTATGTGTGTGTGTGTGTGTGTGTGTGTGTATATATATATATAATATCCCATGTTAAAACAGTTTGACTATATTCTGTGCTGTCAGACAGTGGATGCTGGGTAGCCTTGTTCATGCCTCTACTAGTGTCTAGCCATTTTTGTTTCAAATCAGGTGTTTTAAATACTTAAATGTACATGTCCTATGGCTTTCCATTCTCATTTCTTAACAGCAGTCCAATTCACCTTATTTTGACAGTGTGTGACACATCATTTACTTCAAATACATATTTTACAATTTATATTTTCACAAACATCGCTGCCAATTCTTTCAAGCTTTTATCGACTCCCGACACTGTCGTTGCCTAACAGAGAGCGGAGACTGCACGTGCTACAACATATCGTTCACTTTATACCACTAGTCCATCGATGTTTTTGAATGCTAATGTGTAATCTGGTATTACAGAAAGGTTTTTTCTTTGTAAAAGGTTATGCTTATTTTTAGCACATGCAATGTGCTCCCCACACATGCGAAACACGTATGTTTAATGGCCGTATTTTTAGAAGGGTTTTTTGCTGAAGACAGTTCGTTGAAATTAATGAAAGCGTCACTGCCCCTACTTTAAGCATGGCCTTCAAGAGGCGTTGGAATCTTTTAAATTTGTGACATTCAGTGAATAGTCTCCTTGTTCCCATCCAGTTTTAAGCAAAATTTCTATATTATACATCTGGCTCAGCAAGAGTAGGTTAGAAGTAGTCTTCTCTTATTATTGATATTGGCAATGTGGCTTAATCTCCCACGTTTATGACATTTTTGTACTGCCTGAAAGTTTTACTGTAAGCAAACTATCTTGTTTACTTTGTCACTTATTGTCTTCATTTTAAATAATTTTCACTTTTTTCATTTTCAGAAAGCTACTGCCTCCCACGAAAGCCGGCTAGGGGACTCTCAGATTGCTGGCCCACCTCACTTGCGAGCTTCATTTGAGCCTCCTCCAACCACCATTGCTACAGTACCTCCTTATATTGGACCAGACACTCCAGCTCTACGCACACTAAGTGAATATGCTCGTCCTCATGTTATGTCACCCACCAACCGCAATCACCCTTTCTTTGTTTCGTTGAACCCTGCTGATCCATTATTGGCTTATCACATGCCAGGATTGTACAATGCAGACCCTGGTATGAGAGAAAGGGAGCTTCGAGAGCGGGAGATCCGTGAACGGGAGATTCGTGAAAGAGAACTTAGGGAAAGGATGAAACCAGGCTTCGAGGTGAAGCCCCCTGAACTGGAAGGTCTACATCCTGGTGCTAATCCTATGGAGCATTTTGCACGGCATGGACCCATTACACTTCCACCAATGGCAGGGCCTCATCCGTTTGCTTCTTTCCACCCTGGACTGAATCCATTGGAAAGAGAAAGACTTGCACTTGCAGGCCCACAGTTGCGGCCTGAAATGAGTTACCCCGAAAGACTGGCAGCTGACAGACTTCATGCAGAGAGAATGGTATCTGTGGCAAATGATCCAATAGCAAGACTCCAGATGTTCAATGTCACACCACATCATCATCAGCATTCACATATTCATTCACACCTCCACTTACACCAGCAGGACCCGTTGCATCAAGGTAAGTTCATAATTGAATGAGAAGAAAACTGACTGTCACTGCTGTTACTGGAAAATTGGTTTCAGTAAACCTTGAGAGAGGATTTTCTGACTGTAAAATGAGAGTTGATTCACCAATAAAGGAATGCAGGGACAGAGCTGTACTCCATATATACTGCACAGCAGTTGGATGTAGGATTTTATAGCTTTAGAAGTGCATTTGAGAATTCAGCAGCCCTTTCAGTGTCAAGTATCATATCCTGTTTCCATTGGTTTGAACAAGAAATCATACTTTTGTAGTTTTAGTATAGGTGACCAACATTATGCTGGTGGTCAGATTTTTTTTCGGCAGACTTTCAATATTAATACAAGAATGTTTTAAAGGTCAATTATTTTAATTGCTGGTTACATGTTAGCATAGTGATTAAGATAAATATAGCACCAACCACAGGGAACTGTGCAAATATACGTCTGGCTGCTCCAAACACCCAAGTCTTCTCTCCAGTCATCTCCTAAAAGCCTTACTTTACATGTGAGTCTCACCAGAGCAAATAACGACTTGTATGTTAAGTATGTAATGCTAACTTTATTTACGATCAATCATTTGTGTCATTTAAAGTCAGCTTGGAATGAAACACAGGTTTAAGAACAAATGTCAGCTGGC